>NC_092237.1:36199822-36385573 GCF_036320965.1 Panulirus ornatus
CTGAGAACCAATCACCTTCCTCTCTTCCTACACGTACACATGCCTTACATCCTCGATAAAAACATTTCATTGTTTTTAACAACTTGCCTCCCACTCCATATATCCATAATACCTTCCACGGAGCATCTCTATCAGCTCTATCATAAGCCTTCTCCAGATCCATAAATGCTACATACAAATCCATTTGCTTTTCTAAGTATTTCTCACATACATTCTTCAAAGCAAACACCTGATACACACATCCTCTACCACTTCTTAAACCACACTGCTCTTCCCTAATCTGATGCTCTTTTTATGCCTTCAACCTCTCAATCAATACCCTCCCATATAATTTACCAGGAATACTCAATAAACTTATACCTCTGTAATTTCAGCAATCACTCTTATCCCCTTTGCCTTTGTACAATGGCACTATGCAAGCATTCCGCCAATCCTCATGCACCTCACCATTAATCATACATACATTAAATGACCTTACCATCCAGTCAACAATACAGTCACGCCCTTTTTTGATAAATTCCACTGCAATACCATCCAAACCCGCTGCCTTGCCGGCTTTCATCTTCCACAGTGTTTTACTACCTCTTCTCTGTTTAAAAAATCATTCTCCTTAACCCTTTCACTTTGCACACGACCTCTACCAAAACACAATACATCTGCCACTCTATCATCAAACACATTCAACAAACCTTGAAAATACTCACTCTATCTCCTTCTCATATCACCACTACTTGTTATCACCTCCCAATTAGCCCCCTACACTGAAGTTCCCCTTTGTTCCATTGTCGTACGCACTTTATTTACCTCCTTCAAAAACATCTTTTTATTCTCCCTAAAATTTAATGATACTCTCTCACCCCAACTCTCATTTGCCCTCTTTTTCACCTCTTGCACCTTTCTCTTGACCTCCTTGCCTCTTTCTTGTATACATCTCTCATTCATTTGCATTTTTCCCTGCAAAAATTGTCCAAATGCCTCTCTCTTCTCTTTCACTAACAATCTTACATCTTCATCCCACCACTCACTACTCTTTCTAATCTGTCCACCTCCCACGCTTCTCATGCCACAAGCATCTTTTGCGCAAGCCATCACTGCTTCCCTAAATACATCCCATTCCTGCCCCACTCCCCTTGCCTCCTTTGTTCTCATCTTTTTCCATTCTGTATTCAGTCTCTCCTGGTACTTCCTTACACAAGTCTCCTTCCCAAGCTCACTTACTCTCACCACTTCCTTCACCCCAACATTCTCTCATCTTTTCTGAAAACCTCTACAAATCTTCACCTTCGCCTCCACAAGATAATGATCAGACATCCCTCCAGTTGCACCTCTCAGCGCATTAACATCCAAATGTCTCGCTTTCGCGCGCCTATCAAATAACGCATAATCCAATAACGCTCTCTGGCCATCTCTCCTACTTACATACGTATACTTATGTATATCTCGCTTTTTAAACCAAGTATTCCCAATCTCCAGTCCTTTTTCGGTACATAAATCTACAAGCTCTTCACCATTTCCATTTACAACACTGAACACCCATGTATAACGATAAGTGCTCCTCCTCCTCGAAGGCTCAGATTGAGGTGTCTAAATGTGTGTGGATGTAACCAAGATGAGAAAAGACGAGAGATATGCAGTATGTTTCAGGAAAGGAAGCTGGATGTTTTGGTTCTGAGTGAAACGAAGGTCAAGGGCAAAGGGGAAGAGTGGTTTAGGAATGTCTTGGGAGTAAAGTCAGACGGTTAGTAAGAGGAAAAGAGCAAGGGAAGGAGTACCACTACTCCTGAAACAGGAGTGGTGGGCAGTATATGACAGAGTGTAAGAAAGAAAATTGTAGATTGGTATGGTTAAAACAAAGCTGATGGAGAGGGATGGGTGATTATTAGCACATTTGCACCTGGGCATGAAAAGAAAGATCATGAGAGACATGTGTTTTGGAAGCAGCTGAATGAGTGTGTTAGTGGTTTTGATGCAAAAGACCTGGTTATAGTGATGGGTGATTTGAATGCAAAGGTGAGTAATTTGGCAGTTGAGAGAATAATTGGTATACATTGGGTGTTCAGTGATGTAAATGGAAATGGTGAAGAGCTCTTATAGTTATGTGCTGAAAAAGGACTGATGATTGGGAATATCTTGTTTACAAAGCGAGATATACATAAGTGTACGTATTTAAGTAGGAGAGGTGGCCAGAGAGCGTTATTGGATTGTTAATTGATAGGGGCGCGAAAGAGAGACTTTTTGATGCTAATGTGCTAAGAAGTGCAACTGGAGGGATGTCTGATCATTATCTTGTGGAGGCGAAGGTGACGATTTGTAGGGGTTTTCAGAAAAGAAGAAAGAACGTTGGGGTGAAGAGAGAGGTGAGAGTAAGTGAGCTTGGGTAGGAGACTTGTGTGAGGAAGTACCAGGAGAGACTGAGTACACAATAGAAAAAGGTGAGAACAAAGGAGGTAAGGGGAGCGGGGGAGGAATGGGATGTATTTAGGGAATCAGTGATGGATTGCGCAAAAGATGCTTGTGGCATGAGAAGCGTGGGAGGTGGGTTGATTAGAAAGTGTTGTGAGTGGTGGGATGAAGAAGTAAGATTATTAGTGAAAGAGAAGAGAGAGGTATTTGGACGATTTTTGGAGAAAGAAAAATGCAAATGAATGAGAGATGTATAAAAGAAAGAGGCAGGAGGTCAAGAGAAAGGTGCAAGAGGTGAAAAAGAGGGCAGATGAGAGTTGGGGTGAGGGAGTATCATTAAAGTTTAGGGAGAACAAAAGAGATGTTTTAGATGGAGGTAAATAATGTACGTAAGACAAGGGACCAAATGGGAACTTCAGTGAATGGGGCTAATGGGGAGGTGATAATAAGAGGTGGTGATGTGAGAATGAGATGGAGTGAGTATTTTGAAGGTTTGTTAAATGTGTTTGATGATGGAGTGGCAGATATAGGGTGTTTTGGTCGAGGTGGTGTGCAAAGTGAGAGGGTTAGTGAAAATGGTTTGGTAAACCTGAGAACAGGTAGTACAAGGTTTGCGGAAGATGAAAGCCGGCAAGGCAACAGGTTTGGATGGTATTGCAGTGGAATTTATCAAAAAAGGGGGTGACTGTATTGTTGACTGGTTGGTAAGGTGTTTTAGTGTATGTATGACTTATGGTGAGGTGCCTGAGGATTGGCGGAATGCTTGCATAGTGCCATTGAACAAAGGGAAAGGGGATAAGAGTATGTGCTCAAATTACAGAGGTATAAGTTTGTTGAGTATTCCTGGTAAACTATATGGCAGGGAATTTATTGAGAGGGTGAAGGCATGTACAGAGCATCAGATTGGGGAAGAGCAGTGTGGTTTCAGAAGTGGTAGAGGATTTGTGTATCAAGTGTTTGCTTTGAAGAATGTATGTGAGAAATACTTAGAAAAGTAAATGGATCTGTATGTAGCATTTATGGATCTGGAGAAGGCATATGATAGATTTGATAGAGATGCTCTGTGGAAGGTATTAAGAATATATGGTGTGGGAGGCAAGTTGTTAGAAGAAGTGAAAAGTTTTTATCGAGGATATAAGGCATGTGTACGTGTAGGAAGAGAGGAAAGTGATTGGTTCTCAGTGAATGTAGGTTTGCGGCAGGGGTGTGTGATGTCTCCATCGTTGTCTAATTTGTTTATGGATGGGGTTGTTAGGGAGGTGAATGCAACAGTTTTGGAAATAGGGGCAAGTATGCAGTCAGTTGTGATGAGAGAGCTTAGGAAGTGAGTCAGTTGTTGTTCGCTGATGATACAGCGCTGGTGGGTAATTTATGTGAAAAACTGCAGAAGCTGGTGACTTAGTTTAGTAAAGTGTGTGAAACAAGAGAGTTAATAGTAAATGTAAATAAGAGCAAGGTTATTAGGTACAGTAGGGTTGAGGGTCAAGTCAATTGGGAGGTAAGTTTGAATCTAGAAAATCTGGAAGAAGTGAAGTGTTTTAGATATCTGGGAGTGGATCTGCCAGTGGATGGAACCCTGGAAGCGGAAGTGAATCATAGGGTGGGGGAGGGGGCGAAAATTCTGGGAGCCTTGAAGAATAATTGCAAGCCGAGAACATTATCTCGGAAAGCAAAAATGGGTATGTTTGAAGGAATAGTGGTTCCAACAATGTTGTATGGTTGCGAGGTGTGGGCTATGGACAGAGTTGTGAGCAGGAGGGTGGATGTGCTGGAAATGAGATGTTTTGTTTTGTTTTACACAGCCACCAAATGGCGTCCTAGCTTCGTCTCTTTGATGTATATCGACTGACTGTTATATTTCTCTCTTGTGTCTCCCCTCATGATGAGATTATTACACGAAAGTGCACTTGGGAACTTTTCGTGTTTCATTTTCCCCGTGGACTCATAGGCATATATATATATATATATATATATATATATATATATATATATATATATATATATATATATATATATATATATATATATATATATATATATATATATATATATATATATATATATATATATATATATATATATATATATATATATATATATATATATATATATATATATATATATATATATATATATTTTTTTTTTTTTTTTTTTTCATACTATTCGCCATTTCCCGCATTAGCGAGGTAGCGTTAAGAACAGAGGGCTGGGCCTTTGAGGGAATATCCTCACCTGGCCCCCTTCTCTGTTCTTTCTTTTGGAAAAAAAAAAAAAAGAGAGGGGAGGATTTCCAGCCTCCCACTCCCTTCCCTTTAAGTCGCCTTCTACAACACGCAGGGAATACGTGGAAAGTATTCTTTCTCAGACGAACATCGTCAGATATTTTGTGCAAAGAAGTTCAGGAATTTGCCAGATTTTCTGCAGATTATCACCTCCTTGCACAAGCTATCTATTTTCAACTGGAACTGAAGAATTTAGTTAAAGAAAGCAATCACAAAGTCCCTAAACTCTTCATTTTGTACATACCATCCATTGTGCAAGTCATTCATTCTCATTCTTTTTAAGAGTGACTTAAGAATCATCACACAGAGGAAAAGATAAGTCCCATCCTTGGTTATGTTACTCCCATCAACCAATGTAATGTGAGGTGAAAATGGAGGAAATGTTTCCCTGAAATACTTCACATATCTATTTGTTTCCTCCACTGACATTCAATGGAAGAAGTTGGTAGGAACATTAGGCAGAAGCATAAAGGTAGAAGTAGTCAGTAAGAACTTAAGGTAGGAACCTTTGCTAACACTGAGCAAGAGTTACCTTCTGCCAATGGCCTGCTAAGGATTATGCACTAAAGGCGAAGAAGCAATATTGGATTTCACCAATCATGGAGACTCTATCTTCATGGCCACCCCCTTAAAGGAGCACCAAGTGGGACTGATGTCAAGAGATATAGGTAGATAAGTCCTCCACAATCTTTTCCTTTATGTATGTCGATAAACTATAGAAAAAATCAAGTTCCTTTGAACAAGCATTTTGTATTCCTGAACTGAAGGAATCAAACACTAAAAGTCTTTTGTTGTTATAGGTGTATCCTGCCCCATCACACACACTGTGTTGGTTTTTGTGGCAGTTTATGTGAATCAAATCCACCCTCTAAATCTCCCCAAGAGTCCATCTTCTCTAAATGGACATTCATCTCCTGTTAATAATACACTCAATTGATCCAAGTCATATTCATCAAGAATATCAGCTTAATTAGTGGGCTTAAAATGGCATGATGGCATCCCACAGTTGTTGTACTACCCCTTCATTTATGATCAAGAACACTGACTCATTTTAAAAAAAATGCCCATATATATATATATATATATATATATATATATATATATATATATATATATATATATATATATATATATATATATATATTCTTTTTTTTTTTATACTTTGTCGCTGTCTCCCGCGTTTGCGAGGTAGCGCAAGGAAACAGACGAAAGAAATGGCCCAACCCCCCCCCCCCTACACATGTATATATGTACGTCCACACACGCAAATATACATACCTACACAGCTTTCCATGGTTTACCCCAGACGCTTCACATGCCTTGATTCAATCCACTGACAGCACGTCAACCCCGGTATACCACATCGCTCCAATTCACTCTATTCCTTGCCCTCCTTTCACCCTCCTGCATGTTCAGGCCCCGATCACACAAAATCTTTTTCACTCCATCTTTCCACCTCCAATTTGGTCTCCCTCTTCTCCTCGTTCCCTCCACCTCCGACACATATATCCTCTTGGTCAATCTTTCCTCACTCATTCTCTCCATGTGCCCAAACCACTTCAAAACACCCTCTTCCGCTCTCTCAACCACGCTCTTTTTATTTCCACACATCTCTCTTACCCTTACGTTACTCACTCGATCAAACCACCTCACACCACACATTGTCCTCAAACATCTCATTTCCAGCACATCCATCCTCCTGCGCACAACTCTATCCATAGCCCACGCCTCGCAACCATACAACATTGTTGGAACCACTATTCCTTCAAACATACCCATTTTTGCTTTCCGAGACAATGTTCTCGACTTCCACACATTCTTCAAGGCCCCCAGAATTTTCGCCCCCTCCCCCACCCTATGATCCACTTCCGCTTCCATGGTTCCATCCGCTGCCAGATCCACTCCCAGATATCTAAAACACTTCACTTCCTCCAGTTTTTCTCCATTCAAACTCACCTCCCAATTGACTTGACCCTCAACCCTACTGTACCTAATAACCTTGCTCTTATTCACATTTACTCTTAACTTTCTTCTTCCACACACTTTACCAAACTCAGTCACCAGCTTCTGCAGTTTCTCACATGAATCAGCCACCAGCGCTGTATCATCAGCGAACAACAACTGACTCACTTCCCAAGCTCTCTCATCCCCAACAGACTTCATACTTGCCCCTCTTTCCAAAACTCTTGCATTTACCTCCCTAACAACCCCATCCATAAACAAATATATATATAAATATATATATAAATATATATATAAATATGAATATAAATATATATATATATATATATATATATATATATATATATATATATATATATATATATATATATATATATATATATGTATGTATATACATGTGTATGGGGGTGGGTTGGGCCATTTCTTTCGTCTGTTTCCTTGCGCTACCTCGCAAACGCGAGAGACAGCGGCAAAAAGAAAAAAAAAAGATATATATATATATATATATATATATATATATATATATATATATATATATATATATGTGTGTGTGTGTGTGTGTGTGTGTGTGTGTGTGTATTAGTGAATTTCATCTACCTTTGTTTACACTGTGACTGATTTCACCTTAGGCAAGGCCATATCATTGTAAACAGGTGAATAGATCAGTCTTGTTGTTCACCTTCTACCGAGAGAGCCACTTGCTTTTCACTGGAGCTTCAGGGGCCCAATAAAGTGAGTTTTCTCTGTACGTACATGTTATGAGAATCCCAAGAAGTGGAAACTTATGTTTTCATGTCATCACATAATAATGGGAATAGAAATTATACAATCATAATTTGCTATAAGATCTATATGATATCTGGTGGTCATATCAATACATAGTAGTACCATACACTTGATTATTACATTTTACCTATATGTTTCCTAATACTAAGCAAAAAGTACCGGTTACAGTCTGAATTTCCGTGTCATTCAGGCTAATAACATTATAAGGTTCTGTTAGCCCTGTTCCAGATAAGGATGTAACGTTTGGATCTTCAGTAACGAATCACTTGTTGACGTTCTACAATATTATATGAGGCTGGTGAACAAAGGTGTGCCGGAGAGTAGGATTCTCCCATAGGAAGGCAATGAAGGCAACAATATAGCACAGCAGCAGCAGGAAGAATGCACTATGAAGATGATCGAGTCCTAATACCACCTGCCCGTCTTCATCCTGTGGGTGGTTCAAGAAAATATGCATGAGCTAAGAGAAATGCCAGAATATATATATATATATATATATATATATATATATATATATATATATATATATATATATATATATATATATATATATATATATATATATAAATATATATATATGCTGAAAAAGGACTGATGATTGGGAATACCTGGTTTAAAAAGCGAGATATACATAAGTATACTTATGTAAGTAGGAGAGATGGCCAGAGAGCGTTATTGGATTACGTGTTAATTGACAGGCGTGCGAAAGAGAGACTTTTGGATGTTAATGTGCTGAGAGGTGCAACTGGAGGGATGTCTGATTATTATCTTGTGGAGGCTAAGGTGAAGATTTGTATGGGTTTTCAGAAAAGAAGAGTGAATGTTGGGGTGAAGAGGATGGTGAGAGTAAGTGAGCTTGAGAAGGAGACCTGTGTGAGGAAGTACCAGGAGAGACTGAGTACAGAATGGAAAAAGGTGAGAACAATGGAAGTAAGGGGAGTGGGGGAGGAATGGGATGTATTTAGGGAATCAGTGATGGATTGCGCAAAAGATGCTTGTGGCTTGAGAAGAGTGGAAGGTGGGTTCATTAGAAAGGGTAGTGAGTGGTGGGATGAAGAAGTAAGAGTATTAGTGAAAGAGAAGAGAGAGGCATTTGGACGATTTTTGCAGGGAAAAAATGCAATTGACTTGGAGATGTATAAAAGAAAGAGACAGGAGGTCAAGAGAAAGGTGCAAGAGGTGAAAAAAAGGGCAAATGAGAGTTGGGGTGAGAGAGTATCATTAAATTTTAGGGAGAATAAAAAGATGTTCTGGAAGGGGGTAAATAAAGTGCGTAAGACAAGGTAGCAAATGGGAACTTCAGTGAAGGGCGCAAATGGGGAGGTGAAAACAAGTAGTGGTGATGTGAGAAGGAGATGGAGTGAGTATTTTGAAGGTTTGTTGAATGTGTTTGATGATAGAGTGGCAGATATAGGGTGTTTTGGTCGAGGTGGTGTGAAAAGTGAGAGGGTTAGGGAAAAAGATTTGGTAAACAGAGAAGAGGTAGTGAAAGCTTTGCGGAAGATGAAAGCCGGCAAGGCAGCAGGTTTGGATGGTATTGCAGTGGAATCTATTAAAAAAGGGGGTGACTGTATTGTTGACTGGTTGGTAAGGTTATTTAATGTATGTATGACTCATGGTGAGGTGCCTGAGGATTGGCGGAATGCGTGCATAGTGCCATTGTACAAAGGCAAAGGGGATAAGAGTGAGTGCTCAGATTACAAAAGTATAAGTTTGTTGAGTATTCCTGGTCAATTATATGGGAGGGTATTGATTGAGAGGGTGAAGGCATGTACAGAGCATCAGATTGGGGAAGAGCAGTGTGGTTTCAGAAGTGGTAGAGGATGTGTGGATCAGGTGTTTGCTTTGAAGAATGTATGTGAGAAATACTTAGAAAAGCAAAGGGATTTTTATGTAGCATTTATGGATCTGGAGAAGGCATATGATAGAGTTGATAGAGATGCTCTGTGGAAGGTATTAAGAATATATGGTGTGGGAGGAAAGTTGTTAGAAGCAGTGAAAAGTTTTTATCGAGGATGTAAGGCATGTGTACGTGTAGGAAGAGAGGAAAGTGATTGGTTCTCAGTGAATGTAGGTTTGCGGCAGGGTTGTGTGATGTCTCCATGGTTGTTTAATTTGTTTATGGATGGGGTTGTTAGGGAGGAAAATGCAAGAGTTTTGGAAAGAGGGGCAAGTATGAAGTCTGTTGGGGATGAGAGAGCTTGGGAAGTGAGTCAGTTGTTGTTCGCTGATGATACAGCGCTGGTGGCTGATTCATGTGAGAAACTGCAGAAGCTGGTGACTGAGTTTGGTAAAGTGTGTGGAAGAACAAAGTTAAGAGTAAATGTGAATAAGAGCAAGGTTATTAGGTACAGTAGTGTTGAGGGTCAAGTCAATTGGGAGGTGAGTTTGAATGGACAAAAACTGGAGGAAGTGAAGTGTTTTAGATATCTGGGAGTGGATCTGGCAGCGGATGGAACCATGGAAGCGGAAGTGGATCATAGGGTGGGGGAGGGGGCGAAAATTCTGGGGGCCTTGAAGAATGTGTGGAAGTCGAGAACACTATCTCGGAAAGCAAAAATGGGTATGTTTGAAGGAATAGTGGTACCAACAATGTTGTATGGTTGCGAGGCGTGGGCTATGGATAGAGTTGTTCGCAGGAGGATGGATGTGCTGGAAATGAGATGTTTGAGGACAATGTGTGGTGTGAGGTGGTTTGATCGAGTAAGTAACGTAAGGGTAAGAGAGATGTGTGGAAATAAAAAGAGCGTGGTTGAGAGAGCAGAAGAGGGTGTTTTGAAATGGTTTGGGCACATGGAGAGAATGAGTGAGGAAAGATTGACCAAGAGGATATATGTGTCGGAGGTGGAGGGAATGAGGAAAAGTGGGAGACCAAATTTTAGGTGGAAAGATGGAGTGAAAAAGATTTTGTGTGATCGGAGCCTGAACATGCAGGAGGGTGAAAGGAGGGCAAGGAATAGAGTGAATTGGATCGATGTGGTATACCGGGGTTGACGTGCTGTCAGTGGGTTGAATCAGGGCATGTGAAGCGTCTGGGGTAAACCATGGAAAGCTGTGTAGGTATGTATATTTGCGTGTGTGGACGTGTGTGTGTGTACATGTGTATGGGGGTGGGTTGGGCCATTTCTTTCGTCTGTTTCCTTGCGCTACCTCGCAAACGCGGGAGACAGCGACAAAGTATAATAAAAAAAATAATAATATATATATATATATATATATATATATATATATATATATATATATATATATTTTTTTTTTTTTTCTTGATTTGTCGCTGTCATCCGCGTTTGCGAGGTAGCGCAAGGAAACAGACGAAAGAAATGGCCCAACCCACCCCCATACACATGTACACACACACACGTCCACACACGCAAATATACATACCTACACAGCTTTCCATGGTTTACCCCAGACGCTTCACATGCCCTGATTCAACCCACTGACAGCACGTCAACCCCGGTATACCACATCGATCCAATTCACTCTATTCCTTGCCCTCCTTTCACACTCCTGCATGTTCAGGCTCCGATCACACAAAATCTTTTTCACTCCATCTTTCCACCTAAAATTTGGTCTCCCACTTTTCCTCATTCCCTCCACCTCCGACACATATATCCTCTTGGTCAATCTTTCCTCACTCATTCTCTCCATGTGCCCAAACCACTTCAAAACACCCTCTTCTGCTCTCTCAACCACGCTCTTTTTATTTCCACACATCTCTCTTACCCTTACGTTACTTACTCGATCAAACCACCTCACACCACACATTGTCCTCAAACATCTCATTTCCAGCACATCCATCCTCCTGCGCACAACTCTATCCATAGCCCACGCCTCGCAACCATACAACATTGTTGGAACCACTATTCCTTCAAACACCAATTTTTGCTTTCCGAGATAGTGTTCTCGACTTCCACACATTCTTCAAGGCTCCCAGGATTTTCGCCCCCTCCCCCACCCTATGATCCACTTCCCCTTCCATGGTTCCATCCGCTGCCAGATCCACTCCCAGATATCTAAAACACTTTACTTCCTCCACTTTTTCCCCATTCAAACTTACCTCCCAATTGACTTGACCCTCAACCCTACTGTACCTTATAACCTTGCTCTTATTCACATTTACTCTTAACTTTCTTCTTTCACACACTTTACCAAACTCAGTCACCAGCTTCTGCAGTTTCTCACATGAATCAGCCACCAGCTCTGTATCATCAGCAAACAACAACTGACACTTCCCAAGCTCTCTCATCCCCAACAGACTTCATACTTGCTCCTCTTTCCAAAACTCTTGCATTCACCTCCCTAGCAACCCCATCTATAAACAAATTAAACAACCATGGAGACATCACACACCCCTGCCGCAAACCTACATTCACTGAGAACCAATCACTTTCCTCTCTTCCTACACGTACACATGCCTTACATCCTCGATAAAAACTTTTCACTGCTTCTAACAACTTGCCTCCCACACCATATGTTCTTAATACCTTCCACATATAAATATATATATATATATATATATATATATATATATATATATATATATATATATATATACATATATATATATATATATATATATATATATATATATATATATATATATATATATATATATATATATATATATATATATATATATATACATATATGCAGTCGACCCTGTTTGGCCCGTAAATACGTCACGGTCAATTCTTGCTGGTGTAGATGTTGAATTGACTGGGAAGGACCCTGGCTGGTGACAAGGAGACTCCTTATTTATATTTCACAGAAACATCTTAAACAAATTAAACAACCATGGAGACATCACACACCCCTGCCGCAAACCTACATTCACTGAGAACCAATCACTTTCCTCTCTTCCTACACGTACACATGCCTTACATCCTCGATAAAAACTTTTCACTGCTTCTAACAACTTGCCTCCCACACCATATGTTCTTAATACCTTCCACATATATATATATATATATATATATATATATATATATATATATATATATATATATATATGATCCACTTCCGCTTCCATGGTTCCATCCGCTGACAGATCCACTCCCAGATATCTAAAACACTTCACTTCCTCCAGTTTTTCACCATTCAAACTCACCTCCCAATTGACTTGACCCTCAACCCTACTGTACCTAATAACCTTGCTCTTATTCACATTTACTCTTAACTTTCTTCTTCCACACACTTTACCAAACTCCGTCACCAGCTTCTGCAGTTTCTCACATGAATCCGCCACCAGCGCTGTATCATCAGCGAACAACAACTGACTCACTTCCCAAGCTCTCTCATCCCCAACAGACTTCATACTTGCCCCTCTTTCCAAAACTCTTGCATTTACCTCCCTAACAACCCCATCCATAAACAAATTAAACAACCATGGAGACATCACACACCCCTGGGGGAGGGGGCGAAAATTTTGGGAGCCTTGAAAAATGTGTGGAAGTCGAGAACATTATCCCGGAAAGCAAAAATGGGTATGTTTGAAGGAATAGTGGTTCCAACAATGTTGTATGGTTGCGAGGCGTGGGCTATGGATAGAGTTGTGCGCAGGAGGATGGATGTGCTGGAAATGAGATGTTTGAGGACAATGTGTGGTGTGAGGTGGTTTGATCGAGTAAGTAACGTAAGGGTAAGAGAGATGTGTGGAAATAAAAAGAGCGTGGTTGAGAGAGCAGAAGAGGGTGTTTTGAAGTGGTTTGGGCACATGGAGAGAATGAGTGAGGAAAGATTGACCAAGAGGATATATGTGTCGGAGGTGGAGGGAACGAGGAGAAGAGGGAGACCAAATTGGAGGTGGAAAGATGGAGTGAAAAGGATTTTGTGTGATCGGGGCCTGAACATGCAGGAGGGTGAAAGGAGGGCAAGGAATAGAGTGAATTGGAGCGATGTGGTATACAGGGGTTGACGTGCTGTCAGTGGATTGAATCAGGGCATGTGAGGCGTCCGGGGTAAACCATGGAAAGCTGTGTAGGTATGTATATTTGCGTGTGTGGACGTGTGTATGTACATGTGTATGGGGGGGGTTGGGCCATTTCTTTCGTCTGTTTCCTTGCGCTACCTCGCAAACGCGGGAGACAGCGACAAAGTATAAAAATAAAAAAAAAAAAAAAAAAATATATATATATATATATATATATATATATATATATATATATATATATATATATATATATATATATATATATATATATATATGCAGCTCGACCCTGGGTGGCCAGTAAATACGTCACGGTCAATTCTTGCTGGTGTAGACGTTGAATTGACTGGGAAGGACCCTGGCTGGTGACAAGGAGACTCCTTATTTATATTTCACAGAAACATCTTTCCTGCCACTGCCAGCAGTGGTGTCTTTGACGATGACTCCTAGGGGTTGCTCCTCCAACATGGATTTCTCCTCCTCTGGTTTCTCCAGCTGTGCTTCTTCCTGATGCTGGGCCTCTGTTGGAAGATTATCACAGACAAATCAACAGAGCAGAGTACTCCTGGAGAGGGAATACATTCTAACCTAGAGAGTAATGGATGGAGCCAGCAAGACCAGTCATCGTAGCCAGTAGACCCTTAGGTGCCAGGATGGGACAGTAGCAAGATGTCAGGGTATATGACCCATGGTCTGGGATGCCTGCATGGGACAACTCGAGGCTCCACTCCACATGGGAGCCTAGAATGTGAGAGACTTTGCAGCAGGAAGATTTCAAAGGGCATGGCTCCAGTCAGCTGCATCCTAGTATTCTCTTCTTGAGTGTAGGGTGGATGCTGCTTGGAACTGGCTGTCACTCCAGCCTTCTGTCCCAGTGCCACCACAGTCAGCTTCATAAGACAGGCAGTCTAGTGAACAAGCATTGCTGAAGCAGGATTTGGCCAGCAGGAGAAGAACCATCATAATGGAGAACCATCATACTGGAGTTGCACGGACTGTGATCCTTGCTATGGTTACAAGAATGTTCTTCCGCCCACCAGTGATGCTACTACGTATGTGAATCAAGAACCATTGCAACACAAACCTCGCCAGGTGGTAGAGTGTCCCGCAGTGTATCGAGACAGACTTCCCCAGAACTTTTTAAAGGGGAAGTAAATGTTTACAGTTGTGTTACTGGAGTGATAGTTTTCATACATAGTGCTTTGACAAGAAAATAGTAAAATTGGAAAAAAAAATGTAGCTTAGACATTGAAGCTTATTGATACAGTGGTTAAATTGATGAGAACTGCTATTGACGTTTGAGTGGATGAATTATACATTTCCCTTTTCCATAGCCAGAGCTTGAACCATTATGTGACATTCATTTTTCATTTCATTTCAAGCTAGAAGTTTCGTTTTCTAAATTATTTCTTACTTTTTTCATATGTATATATATGTATATGTGTGTGTGTGTGTATGTGTGCGTGTGTATGTATATATATATGTATATATATATATATATATATATATATATATGAAGTCTGTTGGGGATGAGAGAGCTTGGGAAGTGAGTCAGTTATTGTTTGCTGATGATACAGCGCTGGTGGCTGATTCATATGAGAAACTGCAGAAGCTGGTGACTGAGTTTGGTAAAGTGTGTGGAAGAAGAAAGTTAAGAGTAAATGTGAATAAGAGCAAGGTTATTAGGTACAGTAGGGTTGAGGGTCAAGTCAATTGGGAGGTGAGTTTGAATGGAGAAAAACTGGAGAAAGTGAAGTGTTTTAGATATCTGGGAGTGGATCTGGCAGCGGATGGAACCATGGAAGCGGAAGTGGATCATAGGGTGGGGGAGGGGGCGAAAATTCTGGGGGCCTTGAAGAATGTGTGGAAGTCGAGAACATTATCTCGGAAAGCAAAAATGGGTATGTTTGAAGGAATAGTGGTTCCAACAATGTTGTATGGTTGCGAGGCGTGGGCTATGGATAGAGTTGTGCGCAGGAGGATGGATGTGCTGGAAATGAGATGTTTGAGGACAATGTGTGGTGTGAGGTGGTTTGATCGAGTGAGTAACGTAAGGGTAAGAGAGATGTGTGGAAATAAAAAGAGCGTGGTTGAGAGAGAAGAAGAGGGTGTTTTGAAGTGGTTTGGGCACATGGAGAGGATGAGTGAGGAAAGATTGACCAAGAGGATATATGTGTCGGAGGTGGAGGGAGCAAGGAGAAGAGGGAGACCAAATTGGAGGTGGAAAGATGGAGTGAAAAAGATTTTGTGTGATCGGGGCCTGAACATGCAGGAGGGTGAAAGGAGGGCAAGGAATAGAGTGAATTGGAGCGATGTGGTATACCGGGGTTGACGTGCTGTCAGTGGATTGAATCAAGGCATGTGAAGCGTCTGGGGTAAACCATGGAAAGCTGTGTAGGTATGTATATCTGCGTGTGTGGACGTATGTATATACATGTGTATGGGGGGGGTTGGGCCATTTGTTTCCTCTGTTTCCTTGCGCTACCTCGCAAACGCGGGAGACAGCGACAAAGTATAAAAAAAAAAAAATATATGTATATTTATTATCCCTGGGGATAGGGGTGAAGGAATACTTCCCACGCATTCCTCGTGTGTCGTAGAAGGCGACTAGAGGGGACGGGAGCGGGGGGCCAGAAATCCTCCCCTCCTTGTATTTTATAACTTTCTAAAATGGGAAACAGAAAAAGGAGTCACGCGGGGAGTGCTCATCCTCCTAGAAGGTTCAGACTGGGTGTCTAAATATGTGTGGATGTAACAAATATGTGAAAAAAGGAGAGATAGGTAGTATGTTTGAGGAAAGGAACCTGGATGTTTTGGCTCTGAGTGAAACGAAGCTCAAGGGTAAAGGGGAAGAGTGGTTTGGGAATGTCTTGGGAGTAAAGTCAGGGGTTAGTGAGAGGACAAGAGCAAGGGAAGGAGTAGCAGTACTCCTGAAACAGAAGTTGTGGGAGTATGTGATAGAATGTAAGAAAGTAAATTCTCGATTAATATGGGTAAAACTGAAAGTTGATGGAGAGAGATGGGTGATTATTGGTGCATATGCACCTATGCATGAGAAGAAAGATCATGAGAGGCAAGTGTTTTGGGAGCAGCTGAATGAGTGTGTTAGTGGTTTTGATGCACGAGACCGGGTTATAGTGATGGGTGATTTGAATGCAAAGATGAGTAATGTGGCACTTGAGGGAATAATTGGTATATAAGGGGTGTTCAGTGTTGTAAATGGAAATGGTGAAGAGCTTGTAGATTTATATGCTGAAAAAGGACTGGTGATTGGGAATACCTGGTTTAAAAAGCGAGATATACATAAGTATATGTATGGAAGTAGGAGAGATGGCCAGAGAGCGTTATTGGATTACGTGTTAATTGACAGGCGCGCGAAAGAGAGACTTTTGGATGTTAATGCGCCGAGAGGTGCAACTGGAGGGATGTCTGATCATTATCTTGTGGAGGCTAAGGTAAAGATTTGTATGGGTTTTCAGAAAAGAAGAGTGAATGGTAGGGTGAAGAGGGTGGTGAGAGTAAGTGAGCTTGGGAAGGAGACTTGTGTGAGGAAGTACCAGGAGAGACTGAGTACAGAATGGAAAAAGGTGAGAACAATGGAAGTAAGGGGAGTGGGGGAGGAATGGGATGTATTTAGGAAAGCTGTGATGGATTGCGCAAAAGATGCTTGTGGCATGAGAAGAGTGGGAGGTGGGTTGATTAGAAAGGGTAGTGAGTGGTGGGATGAAGAAGTAAGATTATTAGTGAAAGAGAAGAGAGAGGCATTTGGACGATTTTTGCAGGGAAAAAATGCAATTGAGTGGGAGAGGTATAAACGAAAGAGACAGGAGGTCAAGAGAAAGGTGCAAGAGGTGAAAAAGAGGGCAAATGAGAGTTGGGGTGAGAGAGTATCATTAAATTTTAGGGAGAATAAAAAGATGTTCTGGAAGGAGGTAAATAAAGTGCGTAAGACAAGGGAGCAAATGGGAACTTCAGTGAAGGGCGCAAATGGGGAGGTGATAACAAGTAGTGGTGATGTGAAAAGGAGATGGAGTGAGTATTATGAAGGTTTGTTGAATGTGTTTGATGATAGAGTGGCAGATATAGGGTGTTTTGGTCGAGGTGCTGTGCAAAGTGAGAGTGTTAGGGAAAATGATTTGGTAAACAGAGAAGAGGTAGTAAAAGCTTTGCGGAAGATGAAAGCCGGCAAGGCAGCAGGTTTGGATGGTATTGCAGTGGAATCTATTAAAAAAGGGGGTGACTGTATCATTGACTGGTTGGTAAGGTTATTTAATGTATGTATGACTCATGGTGAGGTGCCTGGGGATTGGCGGAATGCGTGCATAGTGCCATTGTACAAAGGCAAAGGGGATAAGAGTGAGTGCTCAAATTAGAGAGGTATAAGTTTGTTGAGTATTCCTGGTAAATTATATGGGAGGGTATTGATTGAGAGGGTGAAGGCATGTACAGAGCATCAGATTGGGGAAGAGCAGTGTGGTCTCAGAAGTGGTAGAGGATGTGTGGATCAGGTGTTTGCTTTGAAGAATGTATGTGAGAAATACTTAGAAAAGCAAATGGATTTGTATGTAGCATTTATGGATCTGGAGAAGGCATATGATAGAGTTGATAGAGATGCTCTGTGGAAGGTATTAAGAATATATGGTGTGGGAGGCAAGTTGTTAGAAGCAGTGAAAAGTTTTTATCGAGGATGTAAGGCATGTGTACGTGTAGGAAGAGAGGAAAGTGATTGGTTCTCAGTGATGTAGGTTTGCGGCAGGGGTGTGTGATGTCTCCATGGTTGTTTAATTTGTTTATGGATGGGGTTGTTAGGGAGGTGAATGCAAGAGTTTTGGAAAGAGGGGCATGTATGAAGTCTGTTGGGGATGAGAGAGCTTGGGAAGTGAGTCAGTTGTTGTTCGCTGATGATACAGCGCTGGTGGCTGATTCATGTGAGAAACTGCAGAAGCTGGTGACTGAGTTTGGTAAAGTGTGTGAAGAAGAAAGTTAAGAGTAAATGTGAATAAGAGCAAGGTTATTAGGTACAGTAGGGTTGAGGGTCAAGTCAATTGGGAGGTAAGTTTGAATGGAGAAAAACTGGAGGAAGTAAAGTGTTTTAGATATCTGGGAGTGGATCTGGCAGCGGATGGAACCATGGAAGCGGAAGTGGATCATAGGGTGGGGGAGGGGGCGAAAATTCTGGGAGCCTTGAAGAATGTGTGGAAGTCGAGAACATTATCTCGGAAAGCAAAAATGGGTATGTTTGAAGGAATAGTGGTTCCAACAATGTTGTATGGTTGCGAGGCGTGGGCTATGGATAGAGTTGTGCGCAGGAGGATGGATGTGCTGGAAATGAGATGTTTGAGGACAATGTGTGGTGTGAGGTGGTTTGATCAAGTAAGTAACGTAAGGGTAAGTGAGATGTGTGGAAATAAAAAGAGCGTGGTTGAGAGAGCAGAAGAGGCTGTTTTGAAATGGTTTGGGCACATGGAGAGAATGAGTGAGGAAAGATTGACCAAGAGGATATATGTGTCGGAGGTGGAGGGAACGAGGAGAAGAGGGAGACCAAATTGGAGGTGGAAAGATGGAGTGAAAAAGATTTTGTGTGATCGGGGCCTGAACATGCAGGAGGGTGAAAGGAGGGCAAGGAATAGAGTGAATTGGAGCGATGTGGTATACCGGGGTTGACGTGCTGTCAGTGGATTGAATCAGGGCATGTGAAGCGTCTGGGGTAAACCATGGAAAGCTGTGTAGGTATGTATATTTGGGTGTGTGGACGTATGTATATACATGTGTATGGGGGTGGGTTGGGTCATTTCTTTCGTCTGTTTCCTTGCGCTACCTCGCAAACGCGGGAGACAGCGACAAAGAAAAAAAAAAAAAAAAATACATATATATATATATATATATATATATATATATATATATATATATATATATATATATATATGTATATATATGTATATATATTTATATATATATATATATATATATATATATATATATATATATATATATATATATATATATATATATATATATATATATATATATATATATATATATATATATATATGACTCATGGTGAGGTGCCTGAGTATTGGCGGAATGCTTGCATAGTGCCATTGTACAAAGGCAAAGGGGATAAGAGTGAGTGCTCAAATTACAGAGGTATAAGTTCGTTGAGTATTACTCGTAAATTATATGGGAGGGTATTGATTCAGAGGGTGAAGGCATGTACAGAGCATCAGACTGGTGAAGAGCAGTGTGGTTTCAGAACTGGTAGAGGATGTGTGGATCAGGTGTTTGCTTTGAAGAATGTATGTGAGAAATACTTAGAAAAGCAAATGGATTTGTATGTAGCATTTATGGATCTGGAGAAAGCATATGATAGAGTTGATATAGATGCTCTGTGGAAGGTATTGAGAATATATGGTGTGGGAGGCAAGTTGTTAGAAGCAGTGAAAAGTTTTTATCGAGGATGTAAGGCATGTGTACGTGTAGGAAGATAGGAAAGTGATTGGTTCTCAGTGAATGTAGGTTTGCGGCAGGGGTGTGTGATGTCTCCATTTTTGTTTAATTTGTTTACTGATGGGGTTGTTAGGGAGGTGAATGCAAGAGTTTTGGAAAGAGGGGCAAGTATGAAGTCTGTTGGGAAATGAGAGAGCTTGGGAAGTAAGTCAGTTGTTGTTCGCTGATGATACAGCGCTGGTGGCTGATTCATGTGAGAAACTGCAGAAGCTCGTGACTGAATTTGGTAAAGTGTGTGAAAGAAGAAAGTTAAGAGTAAATGTCAATAAGAGCAAGGTTATTAGGTACAGTAGGGTTGAGGGTCAAGTCAAATGGGAGGTAAGTTTGAATGGAGAAAAAGTGGAGGAAGTAAAGTGTTTTAGATATCGGGGAGTGGATCTGGCAGCGGATGGAACCATGGAAGCGGAAGTGGATCATTGGGTGGGGTAGGGGGCGAGAATTCTCGAAGCCTTGAAGAATGTGTGGAAGTCGAGAACATTATCTCGGAAAGCAAAAATGGGTATGTTTGAAGGAATAGTAGTTCCAACAATGTTGTATGGTTGCGAAGCATGGGCTATGGATAAAGTTGTGCGCAGGAGGATGGATGTGCTGGAAATGAGATGTTTGAGGACAATGTGTGGTGTGAGGTGTTTTGATCGAGATAGTAACGCATCGATGTCCTATACCGGGGTTGACGTGCTGTCAGTGGATTGAATCATGGCATTTGAAGCGTCTGGGGTAAACCATGGAAAGCTGTGTAGGTATGTATATCTGCGTGTCTGGACGTATATATATACATGTGTATGGGGGTAGGTTTGGCCATTTCTTTCGTCTGTTTCCTTGCGCTACCTCGGAAACGCGGGGGACAGCGACAAAAAAAAAGAAGAAAGAAAAAAAAAAATATATATATATATATATATGTATTTATATATATATATATATATATATATATATATATATATATATATATATATATATATATATATATATATATATATATATATATGTATATATATATATATATATATATATATATAT
This sequence comes from Panulirus ornatus, assembly GCF_036320965.1. Lineage (NCBI taxonomy): Eukaryota > Metazoa > Arthropoda > Malacostraca > Decapoda > Palinuridae > Panulirus > Panulirus ornatus. Next base: position 36,220,709 of record NC_092237.1, read on the forward strand.
ATATATATATATATATATATATATATATATATATATATATATATATATATATATATATATATATATATATATATATATATATATATATATATATATATATATATATATATATATATATATATTTTTTTTTTTTTTCTTTTCTTTCCGCGTTAGCGAGGTAGCGTTAAGAACAGAGGACTGGGCCTTTTTTGGAATATCCTCACCTGGCCCCCTCTGTTCCTTCTTTTGGAAAATTAAAAAAAAAAAAAAGAGAGGGGAGGATATCCAGCCCCCCGCTCCCTCCCCTTTTAGTCGCCTTCTACGACACGCGTTTGCGAGGTAGCGCAAGGAAACAGACGAAAGAAATGGCCCAACCCACCCCCATACACATGTATATACATACGTCCACACACGCAAATATACATACCTACACAGCTTTCCATGGTTTACCCCAGACGCTTCTGACAGCACGTCAACCCCGGTATACCACATCGATCCAATTCACTCTATTCCTTGCCCTCCTTTCACCCTCCTGCATGTTCAGGCCCCGATCACACAAAATCTTTTTCACTCCATCTTTCCACCTAAAATTTGGTCTCCCACTTCTCCTCGTTCCCTCCATCTCCGACACATACATCCTCTTGGTCAATCTTTCCTCACTCATTTTCTCCATGAGCCCAAAACATTTCAAAACACCCTCTTCTGCTCTCTCAACCACGCTCTTTTTATTTCCACACATCTCTCTTACCCTTACGTTACTTACTCGATCAAACCACCTCACACCACACATTGTCCTCAAACATCTCACTTCCAGCACATCCATCCTCCTGCGCACAACTCTATCCATAGCCAACGCCTCGCAACCATACAACATTGTTGGAACCACTATTCCTTCAAACATACCCATTTTTGCTTTCCGAGATAATGTTCTCGACTTCCACACATTCTTCAAGGCTCCCAGGATTTTCGTCCCCTCCCCCACCCTATGATCCACTTCCGCTTCTATGGTTCCATCCGCTGCCAGATCCACTCCCCGATATCTAAAACACCTTACTTCCTCCAGTTTTTCTCCATTCAAACTTACCTCCCAATTGACTTGACCCTCAACCCCACTGTACCTAATTACCTTGCTCTTATTCACATTTACTCTTAACTTTCTTCTTTCACACACTTTACCAAACTCAGTCACCAGCTTCTGCAGTTTCTCACATGAATCAGCCGCCAGCGCTGTATCATCAGCGAACAACAACTGACTCACTTCCAAAGCTCTCTCATCCCCAACAGACTTCATACTTGCCCCTCTTTCCAAAACTCTTACATTTACCTCCCTAACAACCCCATCCATAAACAAATTAAACAACCATGGAGACATCACACACCCCTGCCGCAAACCTACATTCACTGAGAACCAATCACTTTCCTCTCTTCCTACACGTACACATGCCTTACATCCTCGATAAAAACTTTTCACTGCTTCTAACAACTTGCCTCCCACAACATATATTCTTAATACCTTCCACAGAGCATCTCTATCAACTCTATCATATGCTTTTTCCAGATCCATAAATGCTACATACAAATCCCTTTGCTTTTCTAAGTATTTCTCACATACATTCTTCAAAGCAAACACCTGATCCACACATCCTCTACCACTTCTGAGACCACACTGCTCTTCCCCAATCTGATGCTCTGTACATGCCTTTACCCTCTCAATCAATACCCTCCCATATAATTTACCAGGAATACTCAACAAACTTATACCTCTCTAATTTGAGCACTCACTCTTATCCCCTTTGCCTTTGTACAATGGCACTATGCACGCATGCCGCCAATCCTCAGGCACCTCACCATGAGTCATACATACATTAAATAACCTTACCAACCAGTCAATAATACAGTCACCCCCTTTTTTAATAAATTCCACTGCAATACCATCCAAACCTGCTGCCTTGCCGGCTTTCATCTTCCGCAAAGCTTTTACTACCTCTTCTCTGTTTACCAAATCATTTTCCCTAACCCTCTCACTTTGCACACCACTTCGACCAAGACACCCTATATCTGCCACTCTATCATCAAACACATTCAACTAACCTTCATAATACTCACTACATCTCCTTTTCACATCCCCACTACTTGTTATCACCTCCCCATTTGCGCCCTTCACTGAAGTTCCCATTTGCTCCCTTGTCTTACGCACTTTATTTACCTCCTTCCAGAACATCTTTTTATTCTCCCTAAAATTTAATGATACTCTCTCACCCCAACTCTCATTTGCCCTCTTTTTCACCTCTTGCACCTTTCTCTTAACCTCCTGTCTCTTTCTTTTATACATCTCCCACTCAATTGCATTTTTTCCCTGCAAAAATAATCCAAATACCTCTCTCTTCTCTTTCATTAATAATCTTACTTCTTCATCCCACCACTCACTACCCTTTCTAATCAACCCACCTCCCACTCTTCTCATGCCACAAGCATCTTTTGCGCAATCCATCACTGATTCCCTAAATACATCCCATTCTTCCACCACTCCTCTTACTTCCATTGTTCTCACCTTTTTCCATTCTGTTCTCAGTCTCTCCTGGTACTTCCTCACACAAGTCTCCTTTCCAAGTTCACTTTCTCTCACCACCCTCTTCACCCCAACATTCACTCTTCTTTTCTGAAAACCCATACAAATCTTCACCTTAGCCTCCACAAGATAATGATCAGACATCCCTCCAGTTGCACCTCTCAGCACATTAACATCCAAAAGTCTCTCTTTCGCGCGCCTGTCAATTAACACGTAATCCAATAACGCTCTCTGGCCATCTCTCTTACTTACATACGTATACTTATGTATATCTCGCTTTTTAAACCAGGTATTCCAAATCACCAGTCCTTTTTCAGCACATAAATCTACAAGCTCTTCACCATTTCCATTTACAACACTGAACACCCCATGTATATCAATTATTCCCTCAACTGCCACATTACTCACCTTTGCATTCAAATCACCCATCACTATAACCCGGTCTCGTGCATCAAAACCACTAACACACTCATTCAGCTGCTCCCAAAATACTTGCCTCTCATGATCTTTCTTCTCATGATATATGTATATATATTTTTTTTTTTTATACTTTGTCGCTGTCTCCCGCGTTTGCGAGGTAGCGCAAGGAAACAGACGAAAGAAATGGCCCAACCCCCCCCCATACACATGTATATACATACGTCCACACACGCAAATATACATACCTACACAGCTTTCCATGGTTTACCCCAGACGCTTCACATGCCTTGATTCAATCCACTGACAGCACGTCAACCCCGGTATACCACATCGCTCCAATTCACTCTATTCCTTGCCCTCCTTTCACCCTCCTGCATGTTCAGGCCGCGATCACACAAAATCTTTTTCACTCTATCTTTCCACCTCCAATTTGGTCTCCCTCTTCTCCTTGCTCCCTCCACCTCCGACACATATATCCTCTTGGTCAATCTTTCCTCACTCATCCTCTCCATGTGCCCAAACCACTTCAAAACACCCTCTTCTGCTCTCTCAACCACGCTCTTTTTATTTCCACACATCTCTCTTACCCTTACGTTACTCACTCGATCAAACCACCTCACACCACACATTGTCCTCAAACATCTCATTTCCAGCACATCCATCCTCCTGCGCACAACTCTATCCATAGCCTACGCCTCGCAACCATACAACATTGTTGGAACCACTATTCCTTCAAACATACCCATTTTTGCTTTCCGAGATGATGTTCTCGACTTCCACACATTCTTCAAGGCCCCCAGAATTTTCGCCCCCTCCCCCACCCTATGATCCACTTCCGCTTCCATGGTTCCATCCGCTGCCAGATCCACTCCCAGATATCTAAAACACTTCACTTCCTCCAGTTTTTCTCCATATATATACATATATATTTTAACTTTCTAAAAGGGGAAACAGGAGTCACGCGGAGAGTGCTCATCATCCTCGAAGGCTCAGATTGGGGTGTCTAAATGTGTGTTTGGATGTAGCCAAGATGAGAAAAAAGGAGAGATAGGTAGTATGTTTGAGGAATGCAACCTGGATGTTTTGACTCTGAGTGAAACGAAAGTCAAGGGTAAAGGGGAAGAGTGGTTTGGGAATGTCTTGGGAGTAAAGTCAGGGTTTAGTGAGAGGACAAGAGCAGGGGAAGGAGTAGCACTACTCTTGAAACAGGAGTGGTGGGAGTATTTGATAGAGTGTAAGAAAGTAAACTCTAGATTGATATGGGTATAATTGAAAGTTGATGGAGAGAGATGAGTGATTATTGGGCTCATATACAACTGGGCATGAGAAGAAAGATCATGAGAGGCAATTGTTTTGGGAGCAGCTGAATGAGTGTGTTAGTATTTTTGATACACGAGACCGGGTTATAGTGATGGGATATTTGAATGCAAAGGTGAATAAATTGGCAGTTGAGGGAATAATTGATCGGCATTAGTGTTCAGTGCTGTAGATGGAAATGGTGAAGAGCTGTCAGATTTATGTGTTGAAAAAGGACTGATGATAGGGAATGCCTGGTTAAAAAAGAGAGATATACATAAATATACGTATGTAAGTAGGAGAGATCGCAAGACAGCGTTATTGGATTACCTGTTAATTGATAGGCGCGCGAAAGAGAGACTTTTGGATGTTAATGTCCTCAGAGGTGCAACTGGAGGGATGTCTGATCATTATCTTGTGGAGGCGAAGGTGAAGATTTGTGGAAGTGTTCAGAAAAGAAGAGAGAATGTTGGGGTGAAGAGAGTGGTAAGGGTAAGTGAGCTTGGGAAGAGACTTGTTTGAGGAAGTACCAGGAGAGACTGAGTACAGAATGGAAAAAGGTGAGAACCAAGGAGGTAAGGGGAGTGTGGGAGGAATGGGATGTATTTAGGGAAGCAGTGATGGCTTTCTCATAAGATGCTTGTGGCATGAAAAGCGTGGGTGGTGGGCAGATTAGAATGGGTAGTGAGGGGTGAGATGAAGAAGTAAGATTATTAGTGAAAGAGAAGAGAGAGGCATTTGAACGATTTTTACTGGGAAATAATGCAAAGGGGTGGGAGATGTATAAATCAAAGAGGCAAGAGGTCAAGAGAAAGGTGCAAGAGGTGAAAAAGAGGGCAAATGAGAGTTGGGGTGAGAGTATCATTAAATTCTAGGGAGAATAAAAAGATGTTTTGGAAGGAAGTAAGTAAAGTCCGTAAGACAGGGGAACAAATAGGAAGAAATGATTATAGAGTGGCAGATATAGGGTGTTTTGGTCGAGGTGGTGTGCAAAGTGAGAGGGTTAGGGAGAATAATTTGGTGAACAGAGAAGAGGTATTAAAAGCTTTGCGGAAGATGAAATCCGGCAAGGCAGTGGGTTTGGATGGTATTGCAGTGGAATTTATTAAAAAAATGGGGTGACTGCATTGTTGAGTGGTTGGTAAAGTTATTTAATGTATGTATGATTCATGGTGAGGTGTCTGAGGATTGGCGGAATGCTTGAATAGTGCCATTGTACAAAGGCAAAGGGGACAAAGGTGAGTGCTCAAATTACAGAGGTATAAGTTTTTTGAGTATGTCTGGGAAATTATATTGGAGGGTATTGATTGAGAGGTTGAAGGCATGTACAGAGCATCAGTGTGGTTTCAGAAGTGCTAGAGGATGTGTGGATCAGGTGTTTGCTTTGAAGAATGTATGTGAGAAATACTTAGAAAAGCAAATGGATTTTTATGTAGCATTTATGGATCTGGAAAAGGCATATAATAGAGTTGATAGAGATGCTCTGTGGAAGGTATTAAGAACATATGGTGTGAGAGGCAAGTTGTTAGAAGCAGTGAAAAGTTTTTATCGCGGATGTAAGGCATGTGTACGTGTAGGAAGAGAGGAAAGTGATTGGTTCTCAGTGAATGTAGGTTTGCGGTAGGGGTGTGTTATGTCTCCATGGCTGTTTAGTTTGTTTATGGATGGGGTTGTTAGGGAGATGAATGCAAGAGTTTTGGAAAGAGAGGCAAGTATGCAGTCTGTTGAAGATGAAAGAGCTTGGAAGAAGTAAGTTGTTGTTCGCTGATGATAATAGCGCTGGTGGCTGATTCATGTGAGAAACTGCAGGAGCTGGTGACTGAGTTTGGTAAAGTGTGTGAAAGAAGAAAGTTGAGAGTAAATGTGAATAAGAGCAAGGCTATTAGGTACAGTAGGGTTGAGGGTCAAGTCAAATGGGAAGTTAGTTTGAATGTAGAAAAACTGGAGGATGTGAAGTCTATTAGATATCTAGGAGTGGATTTGGGAGCGGAATGATCCATGGAAGCGGAAGTGAATCATAGGGTGAGGGAGAGGGCGAAAATTCTAGGAGCCTTGAAGAATGTGCGGAAGCCGAAAGCATTATCTCGAAAGCCAAAATGGGTATGTTTGAAGGAATAGTGGTCCAACAATGTTATATGGTTGCGAGGGCGTGGGCTATGGATAGAGTTGTGCGGAGTAGGGTGGAAGTGCTGGAAATGATATGTTTGAGGACAATATGTAGTGTGATGTGGTTTGATCGAGTAGGTGATAATAGTGTAAGAGATATGTGTGATAATAAAAAGAGTGTGGTTGAGAGAGCAGAAGAGGGTGTTTTGAAATGGTTTGGTCACATGGAGAGATTCTGTGAGGAAAGATTGATCAAGAGGATATAAGTGTCAGTGGTGGAGGGAACGAGAAGTGGGAGACCAAATTGGAGGTGGAAAGATGGAGTGAGAAAGATTTTGAGTGATCGGGGCCTGAACATGAAGGAGGGTGAAAGGCGTGCAAGGAATATAGTGAATTGGAACGATGTGGTATACCGGGGACGACGTTCTGTCAATGGATTGAACCAGGGCATGTGAAGCGTCTGGGGTAAACCATGGAAAGTTCTGTGGGGACTGGATGTGGAAAAGGAGCTGTGGTCTCGGTGCATTATTACATGACAACTAGATACTGAATGTGAACGAATGTGGCCTTTGTTGTCTTTTCCTAGCACTATCTCGCACACATGCTCGAGGGAGGGGGTTGCCATTTCATGTGTGGCGGAGTGGCGATGGGAATTAAAAAAGGCAGACCGAATGAATTATGTACATGTGTATATATATATGTCTGCATGTGTGTATATATATGTATACAATGAGATTTATCGGTATGTATATTTGCATGTGTGGATGTGTAAGTATATACATGTGTATGTGGGTGGGTTGGGCTATTCTTTCGTCTGCTTCCTTGCGCTACCTCGCTATCGCGGGAGACAGCGACACACAAGCAAATACATATATATCTATTATCTATTATACTTTGTCACTGTCTCCTGCATCGCGATTGACCTCGTCAGCGAGAAATCGACACGAAATAGACGAAAATAGGCCACATCCACTCAATCATTTTCTAGCAGTCATGCGTAACGCACCGAAACAACAGGCCCCAAAGAGAGCACGTCGACCATATTAAGCCAAATGGTCCCAATTCACTCTGTTCAGTGCACACCTTTCACCCTCCTGCATCTTTATGAACCGATCACTCAAAATCTTTTTCACTCCATCCTTCCATCACCGATTTGGTGTCCAGCTTCTCCTTGTTCCTTCCACCTCTAGCACATACTTCCTCTTTTTCTGCATTTCCTCACTCATTCTCTCCGTATGTCCAAACCATTTCAACATGCCGTCTTCTGCTCTCACAACCACACTATTTTTATTACGAAACATCTCTCTTACTCTTTCATTACGCTTTCGATACAATCATCTTATACAACATATCGTCCTCAAACATTTCATTTCCAACACATCCAACGTCCTTCATACAACGCATACCTCGTAACCATACGATATTGATAGAAATACTAATCTTTTAGACATACTTAATTCTGTTCGCCGAGATAACGTTCGGTCTTTCCACACATTCTTCATCACTCTCAGCACCTTCGCCCCTACGCCTGTCCTATGACTCACTCCTTTCAAACTTATATCCCAACTAACATGTTTATCAACCCTGCTGAACCTAATTACCTTGCTCTTATTCACATTTATTCTCAACTTTCTCCCTCAAGACACTTTCCCAAACTCAGACACCAACTTCTGCAATTTCCCTTTCGAATCAGCTACCAGTGCTGTGTCAGTTTCGAAGAACAACTGACTCTTCCCAGGCCCTTTAATCTGAACAGACTGTACACTCCCCTTTCTCCAAAACTCTTTTCATTTACCTCACCAACAACCCAATCCATGAACAAATTAAGCAATCGTGGTGACACCACACATCCCTGCCGTAGACCGACCTTCACGGGGAACCAATCATTCTCCTCTCCTGCTAGTTGTACACATTTCTTACACCCTTCACACGGCTACTAGCAGTTTACATCACACACCACATACTCTTAAGACCTTCCACAAAGCTTCTCTGTCAACCTTGTCATATGCCTTCTCCAGATATATACATGGCACATACAAATCTATCATTTTGTAGTATTTCTTACATACGTGCTTCAAAATAAACACCTGATCCACACATCCTCTACCACTTCTGAAACCACGCTGCTCCTCCCCAACCTGATTTTCTATGCATGATTTCTCCTTCTCAACCATTACCCTCCCACTTCTCGTTCCCTCGACCTTTGAAAGATATATCCCCTTTGTCAATATTTCCTCAATCATTCTCTCCATGTGACCAAACCATTTCAAAACACCCTCATCTGCCCTCTCAACCACGCTCTTTTTATTCCCACACATCTCTCTTACCCTTTCATTACTTACTCGATCAAACTGCCTTACACGACATATTGTCCTCAATGATCTCATTTCCAGAACATCCACCCTCCTCCATACAACTCTATAGCCCACGTCTCGCAACCTTATAACACTGTTTGAACCACTATTCCTTCAAACATAACCATTTTTGCTTTCCAAGATAACGTTCTCGATTTCCACACTTTTTCAACGCTCCGAGAACTTTCCCCCTTTCCCCCACCCTTATGATTCACTTCCGCTTCCTTGGTTCCATCTTCTGCCAAATCCATTCCCAGAAATGTGAAACACTTCACTTCCTCCAGTTTTTCTCCATTCAAACTGACCTCCCAATTGACTTGTCTCTCAACCCTACTGTATCTAATAACCTTGCTCTTATTCACCTTTACTCTCAGCTTTCTTCTTTCACATACTTTACCAAACTCATACACCATCTTCTGCAGTTTCTCACCCGAATCATCCACCGGCGCTGTGTCATCAGCGAGCAACAACTGACTCACTTCCCAAGCTCTCTCATCCACAACAGACTGCATACTTGCCCCTCTTTCCAAAACTTTTGCATTCACCTCCCTAACAATCCCATACATAAACAAATTAAACAACTATAGAGACATCATGCACCCCTGCCGCAAACCAACATTCACTAAGAACCTATCACTTTTCTCTTCCTACACGAATACATACCTTACATCCTCGATAAAAGCATTTCACTGCTTCTAACAACTTACCTCCAACAACATTTATTCTTATCACCTTCCACAGAGCATCTCTATCAACTCAATCATATGCCTTCTCAAGATCCATAAATGCTACATACAAATCCATTTCTTTTCTAATTATTTCTCACATAAATTTTTCAAAGCAAACACCTGATCCATACAACCTTAACCACTTCTGAAACCACACTGCTCCTTCCCTGTCTGATGCTCTGTACATGCCTTCACCCTCTCAATCAATACCTTCCCATATAATTTCTCAGGAATACTCAACAAACGTATACCTCTGTAATTACAATGACACTATATAAGCATTCCTCCGGTCCTAAGGTACCTCGCCATGAGTCATACATACATTAAATATCCTTACCAACCAGTCAACAATACAGTCATCCCCTTTTTTAAAAAATTCCCCTGCAATACCATCCAAACCAACTGCCTTCCTGGCTTTCATCTTCCGCAAAGCTTTTACTCCCTCTTCTCAAAATACTCACTCCATCTCCTTCTAACATCACCACTACTCGTCATCACCTCCTAATTAGCCCCATTCACTGATGTTCCCATTTGTTGCCTTGCCTTACGCACTTTATTTAACTCCTTCCAAAACATCCTTTTATTCTCCCTAAAATTTAATGATGCTCTCTCGCCCTAGCTCTCATTCTCCTTCTTTTTCACCTCTTGCACCTTTCTCTTGACTTCCTGCCTCTTTCTTTTACACATCTCCCACTCATTTGCATTATTTCTCTGCAAAAATCGTCCAAATGCCTCTCTATTCTCTTTCACCAATAACCTTACTTCTTCATCCCACCACTCACTACCCTTTCTAATCTGCCCACCTCCCAGGCTTCTCATGCCACAAGCACCTTTTTCGAAAGCCACCACTGCTTCCCTAAATACATTCCATTCCTCCCCCACTTTCCTTACGCCCTTTGTTCTCTCCTTTCTCCATTCTCTAGTCAGTCTCTCATGGTACTTCTTCACACAAGTCTCCTTCCCAAGCTCATATACTCTCACCATTCTCTTCACCTCAACATTCTCTCTTCTTTTCTGAAAACCTCTACAAATCTTCACTTTCCCCTCCACATGATAATGGTCAGACATCCCTTCAGTTGCAACTCTCAGAACATTAACATCCAAAAGTCTCTCTTTCGCGCGCCTATCAATTAACGCCTAATCCAATAACGCTCTCTGCCCATCTCTCCCACTTACATACGTATACTTATATATATATATATATATATATATATATATATATATATATATATATATATATATATATATATATATATATACTTAGAAAAGCAAATGGATTTGTATGTAGCATTTATGGATCTGGAGAAGGCATATGATAGAGTTGATAGAGATGCTCTGTGGAAGGTATTAAGAATATATGGTGTGGGAGGAAAGTTGTTAGAAGCAGTGAAAAGTTTTTATCGAGAATGTAAGGCATGTGTACGTGTAGGAAGAGAGGAAAGTGATTGGTTCTCAGTGAATGTAGGTTTGCGGCAGGGGTGTGTGATGTCTCCATGGTTGTTTAATTTGTTTATGGATGGGGTTGTTAGGGAGGTGAATGCAAGAGTTTTGGAAAGAGGGGCAAGGATGAAGTCTGTTGGGGATGAGAGAGCTTGGGAAGTGAGTCAGTTGTTGTTCGCTGATGATACAGCGCTGGTGGCTGATTCATGTGAGAAACTGCAGAAGCTGGTGACTGAGTTTCTTAAAGTGTGTGGAAGAAGAAAGTTAAGAGTAAATGTGAATAAGAGCAAGGTTATTAGGTACAGTAGGGTTGAGGGTCAAGTCAATTGGGAGGTGAGTTTGAATGGAGAAAAACTGGAGGAAGTGAAGTGTTTTAGATATCTGGGAGTGGATCTGGCAGCGGATGGAACCATGGAAGCGGAAGTGGATCATAGGGTGGGGGAGGGGGCGAAAATTCTGGGGGCCTTGAAGAATGTGTGGAAGTCGAGAACATTATATCGGAAAGCAAAAATGGGTATGTTTGAAGGAATAGTGGTTCCAACAATGTTGTATGGTTGCGAGGCGTGGGCTATGGATAGAGTTGTGCGCAGGAGGATGGATGTGCTGGATATGAGATGTTTGAGGACAATGTGTGGTGTGAGGTGGTTTGATCGAGTGAGTAACGTAAGGGTAAGAGAGATGTGTGGAAATAAAAAGAGCGTGGTTCAGAGAGCAGAAGAGGGTGTTTTGAAGTGGTTTGGGCACATGGGGAGGATGAGTGAGGAAAGATTGACCAAGAGGATATATGTGTCGGAGGTGGAGGGAACAAGGAGAAGAGGGAGACCAAATTGGAGGTGGAAAGATGGAGTGAAAAAGATTTTGTGTGATCGGGGCCTGAACATGCAGGAGGGTGAAAGGAGGGCAACGAATAGAGTGAATTGGAGCGATGTGGTATACCGGGGTTGACGTGCTGTCAGTGGATTGAAGCAGGGCATGTGAAGCGTCTGGGGTAAACCATGGAAAGCTGTGTAGGTATGTATATTTGCGTGTGTGGACGTATGTATATACCTGTGTTTGGGGGGGGGGGTTGGGCCATTCCTTTCGTCTGTTTCCTTGCGCTACCTCGCAAACGCGGGAGACAGCGACAAAGTATAATAAATATAAATAGATATAATATATATATATATATATATATATATATATATATATATATATATATATATATATATATATATATATATATATATATATATATATATCATACATACACATCCTGGCTGTTGGAGATTTGTCTGTTCTATGAAGGTGCGCGTTCATATACACTTTATTCGTATTCATATAACTCCGCGTTGTACAGTCAGGTTCGGTAAAACGCTATCAGCTGGCTATGTGTTCTGTTCGGAAACAACCGATAGACCCCGTTGCTCACCATCGTGAGACGAAGGGTATTCGAGTACTTAGTATTTCGATAGTTGTTTCCTATTATACAGTCCCTTAGCCTAGCGGTTAGCATGCCTGCCTCTTGCACAAGGGGTCCCAGGTTCGATCCTGGCTGTTGGAGGTTTGTATGTTCTATGAAGGTGCGCGTTCATATACACTTTATTCGTGTATATATATATATATATATATATATATATATATATATATATATATTTATATATATATATATATTTTTTTTTTTTTATACTTTGTCGCTGTCTCCCGCGTTTGCGAGGTAGCTCAAGGAAACAGACGAAAGAAATGGCCCAACCCCCCCCCATACACATGTATATACATACGTCCATACACGCAAATATACATACCTACACAGCTTTCCATGGCTTACCCCAGACGCTTCACATGCCTTGATTCAATCCACTGACAGCACGTCAACCCCGGTATACCACATCGCTCCAATTCACTCTATTCTTTGCCCTCCTTTCACCCTCCTGCATGTTCAGGCCCCGATCACACAAAATCTTTTTCACTCCATCTTTCCACCTCCAATTTGGTCTCCCTCTTCTCCTTGTTCCCTCCACCTCCGACACATATATCCTCTTGGTCAATCTTTCCTCACTCATCCTCTCCATGTGCCCAAACCACTTCAAAACACCCTCTTCTGCTCTCTCAACCACGCTCTTTTTATTTCCACACATCTCTCTTACCCTTACGTTACTCACTCGATCAAACCACCTCACACCACACATTGTCCTCAAACATCTCATTTCCAGCACATCCATCCTCCTGCGCACAACTCTATCCATAGCCCACGCCTCGCAACCATACAACATTGTTGGAACCACTATTCCTTCAAACATACCCATTTTTGCTTTCCGAGATAATGTTCTCGACTTCCACACATTCTTCAAGGCCCCCAGAATTTTCGCCCCCTCCCCCACCCTATGATCCACTTCCGCTTCCATGGTTCCATCCGCTGCCAGATCCACTCCCAGATATCTAAAACACTTCACTTCCTCCAGTTTTTCTCCATTCAAACTCACCTCCCAATTGACTTGACCATCAACCCTACTGTACCTAATAACCTTGCTCTTATTCACATTTACTCTTAACTTTCTTCTTCCACACACTTTAAGAAACTCAGTCACCAGCTTCTGCAGTTTCTCACATGAATCAGCCACCAGCGCTGTATCATCAGCGAACAACAACTGACTCACTTCCCAAGCTCTCTCATCCCCAACAGACTTCATACTTGCCCCTCTTTCCAAAACTCTTGCATTTACCTCCCTAACAACCCCATCCATAAACAAATTAAACAACCATGGAGACATCACACACCCCTGCCGCAAACCTACATTCACTGAGAACCAATCACTTTCCTCTCTTCCTACACGTACACATGCCTTACATCCTCGATAAAAACTTTTCACTGCTACTAACAACTTTCCTCCCACACCATATATTCTTAATACCTTCCACAGAGCATCTCTATCAACTCTATCATATGCCTTCTCCAGATCCATAAATGCTACATACAAATCCATATATATATATCTTTTTAAACCACGTATTCCCAACCACCAATTCTTTTTCAGCACATAAGTCTACAAGCTCTTCACCATTTCCAATTTACAACACAGAACACCCCATGTACACCAATTATTCCCTCAACTGCCATATTACTCACCTTTGCATTCATATCACCCATCACTATAACCCAGTCTCGTGCATCAAAACTACTAACACACCTATTCAGCTGCTCCATAAACACTTGCCTCTCATGATCTTTCTTCTCATGCCCAGGTGCATATGCACCAACAGTCACCCATCTCTCTCCATCCAGAGAGCGTTATTGAATTACGTATTAATTGATAGACGCGCGAAAGAGAGACTTCTGGATGTTAATGTGCTGAGAGGTGCAACTGGAGGGATGTCTGATCATTCTCTTGGGGAGGCGAAGATGAAGATTTGTAGGGGTTTTCAGAAAAGAAGAGAGAATGTTGGGGTGAAGAGAGTGGTGAAAGTAACTGAGCTTGGGAAGGAGACTTCTGTGAGGTAGTACCAGGAGAGACTAAGTACAGAATAGAAAAAGGTAAGAAGAAAGGACGTAAAGGGAGTGGGAGAGGAATGGGATGTATTTAGGGAAGCAGTGATGGATTTCGCAAAAGATTCTTGCGGCATGAGAAGCGTGTGAGATGTGCAGATTAGAAAAGGTTGTGAGTGGTGGGATGAAGAAGAAAGATTATTAGTGAAAGAGAAGAGAGAGGCATTTGGACGATTTTTGCAGTGATATAATGCATATGACTAAGAGATGTATTAAAAAAAGAGGCATGAGGACAAGGAAAGGGTGCAAGAGATGAAAAAGAGGGCAAATGAGAGTTGGGATGAGAGAGTATCATTAAATTTCAGGGAGAATAAAAACATGTTTTGGAAAAAGGTAAATAAAGAGCATAAGACAAGGGAACAAATGGGAACATCAGTGAAAGGGATATGGGAGGTGATAACAAGTAATGGTGATGTGAGAAGGAGATGGAGTGAGTATTTTGAAGGTTTTTGAATGTTTTTTTATGATAGAGTGACAGATATAGGGTGTTTTGGTCGAGGTGGTGAGAAAGGTGAGAGGGTTAGGGAGAATGATTTGGTAAACAGAGAAGAGGTAGTAAAAGCTTTGCGGAAGAGGAAAGCCGGCAAGGCAGCGGTTTTGGATGGTATTGCAGTGGAATTTACTGAAAAAAGGGGGTGAATGTATTGTTGACTGGTTGGTAAGGTTATCTAATGTATGTATGACTCACGGTGAGGTGCCTGAGGATTGGCGGAATGCTTGCATAGTGCCATTGTACAAAGGCAAAGGGGATAAAAATGAGTGCTCAAATTACAGAGGTATACGTTTGTTGAGTATTCCTAGGAAACTATATGGGAGGGTATTGATTGAGAGGGTGAAAGCATGTACAGAGCAACAGCTTGAGGAAGAGCAGTGTGGTTTCAAAACTGGTACAGGATGTGTGGATCAGGTGTTTGCTTAGAGGAATGTATGTGAGAAATACTTAGAAAAGCAAATGGATTTGTATCTAGTATTTATGGATCTGGAGAAGGCATGTGATAGAGTTGATAGAGATGCTCTGTGGAAGTTATTAAGAATACATGGTGTGGGAGGCAAGTTGTTAGAAGCAGTGAAAAGATTTACTGAGGGCGTAAGGCATGTGTATGAGTAGGAAGAGAGGAAAGTGATTGGCTCTCAGTGAATGTAGGTTTGCGGCAGGGGTTCGTGATGTCTCCATGGTTGTTTAATTTCTTATGGATGGGGTTGTTAGGGAGGTGAATTCAAGAGTTTTGGAAAGAGGGGCAAGTATGCAGTCTGTACTGGATGAGGGAGGTCGGGAAGTGAGTCAGTTGTTGTTCGCTGATGATACGGCGCTTGTAGCTGATTCGGATGAGAAACTGCAGAAGCTGGTGACTAAGTTTGGTAAAGTGTGTGAAAGAAGAAAGCTGAGAGTAAATGTGAATAAGAGCAAGGTTATTAGATACAGTAGGGTTGAGGGACAAGTCAATTCGAGGTAAGTTTGAATAGAGAAAAACTGGAGGAAGTGAATGTCTTAAATATCTGGAGTGAATTTGACAGCGGATGGAACCATGGAAGCGGAAGTGAATCATAGGGTGGGGAGGGGGCAAAAGATTTGGGAGTGTTCAAAAATGTATGGAAGTCGAGAAAGTTAACTTGGAGAGCATAAATGGGTATGTTTGAAGGAATAGTGGTTCCAAGAATGTTATATGGTTTCGAGGCGTGGGCTATACATAGAGTTGTGCGGAGGTAGAGGGAATGAGGACAAGTGAGAGACCAAATTGTATGTGGAAAGAAGTAGTGAGAAAGATTTTGAGTGACCGGGGCCTGAACATGCAGGAGTGTGAAAGGGGTGCAAGTAATAGAGTGAATTGGAACGATGTGGTACACCATGGTCGACGTGCTGTCAGTGGATTGAACCAGGGCATGTTAAGCGTCTGGGGTAAAGCATGGAAAGTTCTGTGGGGCCTGGATGTGGAAAGGGAGCTGTGGTTTCGGTGCATTATACATGACAGCTAGAGACTGAGTGTGAACGAATGTAGCCATAGTTGTCTTTTCCTAGCGCTATCTCGTACACATGCTCGGGGGAGGGGATTGTTATTTCATGTGTGTTGGGGTGGCGACGGGAATGAATAAGGGCAGACAGTTTGAATTATGTATATGTGTATATACGAATATGTCTGTTTATGTATATATGTATATGTATACTTTTAGACGTATAGGTATGTATATGTGCGTGTGTGGACGTGTATGTGGGTGGGTTGGGCTATTCTCTCGTCTGTTTCCTTGCGCTTCCTCGCTCACGAGGGAGACAGCGACACATATGCAAATACATATATATCTATCATTTATTATACTTTACCACTCTCCTCCATCCTCATATACCTCGTCAGCGAGAAATCGACACGAAATAGACGAAAATAGGCCACATCCACTCAATCATTTTCTACCAGTCATGAGGAACGCACCGAAACAACAGGGCCCCAAAGAGAGCACGTCGACCATATTATGCCAAATGGTCCCAATTCACTCTGTTCAGTGCACACCTTTCACCCTCCTGCATCTTTATGAACCAATCGCTCAAAATCTTTTTCACTCCATCCTTCCATCACCGATTTGGTGTCCAGCCTCTCCTTGTTCCTTCCACCTTTGACACATACTTCCTCTTTTTCTGCATTTCCTCACTCATTCTCTCCATATGTCCAAACCATTTCAACATGCCCTATTCTGCTCTCACAACCACACTATTTTTTATTACGAAACATCTCTCTTACTCTTTCATTACGCTTTCGATACAATCACCTTATACAACATACCGTCCTCAAACATTTCATTTCCAACACATCCACCGTCCTTCATACAACGCATACCTCGTAACCATACGATATTGATAGAAATACTAATCTTTTAGACATACTTAATTCTGTTCGCCGAGATAACGTTCGGTCTTTCCACACATTCTTCATCACTCTCAGCACTTTTGTCCCTACGCCTATCGTATGACTAATTCGTTTCAAACTTATATCCCAACTAACATGTTTATCAACCCTACTGAACCTAATTACCTTGCTCTCATTTACATTTATTCTCAACTTTCTCTCTCAAGACACTTTCCCATACTTAGTCACCAACTTCTGCAATTTCTCATTCGAATCAGCTACCAGTGCTGTGTCAGTTTCGAAGAACAACTGACTCTTCCCAGGCCCTTTAATCTGAACAGACTGTATACTCCCCTTTCCCCAAAACTCTTGCATTTACCTCACCAACCACCCCATCCATGAACAAATTAAGCAATCATGGTGACACCACACATCCCTGCCGTAGACCGACCTTCACGGGGAACCAATCATTCTCCTCTCCTCCTAGTTGTACACATTCCTTACATCCTTCACACGGCTACTAGCAGCTTACATCACACACCACATACTCTTAAGACCTTCCACAAAGCGTCTCTGTCAACCTTATCATATGCCTTCTCCAAATATATACAAGCCACATACAAATCTATCCTTTTTTATAGTATTTCTCGCATACGTTCTTCAAAATAAACACCTGATCCACACACCCTCTACCACTTTTGAAACCACTCTGCTTCTCCCCAACCTAATTTTCTATACATGCCTTCACCTTATCAATCATTACCCTCCCACTTCTCCTCGTTCCCTCGACCTTTGAAACATATATCCCCTTTGTCAATATTTCCTCACTCATTCTCTCCATGTGACCAAACCATTTCAAAACACCCTCTTCTGCTCTCTCAGCCACACTCTTTTTATTCCCACACATCTCTCTTACCCTTTCATTACTTACTCGATCAAACACCAACATATTGTCCTCAGACACCTCATTTCCTGAATATCCACCCTCCACCGCACAACTGTATCTATAACCCACGCCTCGCAACCGCATAACATTGTTTGAACCACTATTCCTTCAATCATACCCATTTTTGCTTTCCAAGACAACGTTCTCGACTTCCACACATTTTTCAACGCTCCCAGAACTTTCGCCCTCTCCCTCACCCTATGATTTACTTCCGCTTCCATGGTTCCATTTTCTGCCAAGTCCACTCCCAGATATCTAAAACACTTCACTTCCTCCAGTTTTTCTCCATCTAAACTTACCTCCCAATTGACTTGTCCCTCAACCCTACTGCACCCAATAACCTTGCTCTTATTCACATTTACTCTCAGCTTTCTTCTTTCACACACTTTACCAAACTCAGTCACAAGCTTGTGCAGTTTCTCACGTGAATCAGGCACAAGCCCTGTATCATCGGCGAAAGACAAGTGACTCACTTCCCAAGCTCTCTCATCCACAACAGACTGCAAAATTTTTGCATTCACCTCCCTAACAGCCCCATCCATAAACAAGTTAAAAAACTATGGAGACATCAGCACCCTTGCCGCAAACCAACATTTACTGAGAACCAATCACTTTCCTCTCTTCCTACAGGTACACATGCTTTACATCCTCGATAAAAGCATTTCACTGCTTCTAACAACTTACCTCCCACGCCATATATTCTTAACACCTTCAACAGAGCATCTTTATCAACTCAATCATATGCCTTCTCAAGATATATGAATGCTACATATAAATCCCTTTTCTTTTCTAAGTGTTTCTCACATACATTCTTCAAAGCAAACACCTAATCCACACATCCTTTACCACTTCTCAAACCACATTGCTCTTCCCCAATCTGATGCTCTGTACATGCCTTCACCCTCTCAATCAATACCCTCTCATATAATTTACCAGGAATACTCAACAAACGTATCATCTGTAATTTGAGCATTCACCTTTATCCCCTTTGCCTTTGTACAATGACACTATGCAAGCATTCCTCCGGTCCTCAGGTACTTCACCATGAGTCACACATACATTAGATCTCCTTACCAACCAGTCAACAATACAGTCACCCCCTTCTTTAACAAATTCCCCTGCAATGCCATCCAAACCCGCTGCCTTGCCAGCTTTCATCTTCCGCAAAGCTTTTACTACCTCTTCTCTGTTTACCAAATCATTCTCTCTAATCCTCTCACTTTGCACACCACCTTGAACAAAACACCATATATCTACCAATCTATTATCAAATACATTCAACAAGCCTTCAAAATACTCACTCCATCTCCTCACATCACCACTACTTGTTATCACCTCCCCATTAGCCCCATTCACTGATGTTCCCATTTATTCCCTTGCCTTACGCCCTCTATTTAATTCCTTCCAAAACATCTTTTAATTCTCCCTAAAATTTAATGATACTCTCTCGCCCCAGCTTTCATTTGCCCTCATTTTCGCCTCTTGCACCTTTCTCTTGACCTCCTGTCTCTTTCTTTTATACATCTCCCACTCATTTTTATTTTATCCCTGCAAAAATCGTCCAAATGCCTCTCTATTCTCTTTCACCGGTAATCTTACTTCTTCATCCCACCACTCACTACCCTTTCTAAGCTGCCCACCTCCCATGCTTCTTATGCCACAAGCATCTTTTCCGAAAGCAATCACTGCTTTCCTAAATACATCCCATTCCTCCCCCACTCTCCTTACGCCCTTTGTTCTCACCTTTATCCATCCTGTACTCAGTCTCTCCTGGCACTTCCTCACACAAGTCTCCTTCCCAAGCTCATTTACTCTCACCACTCTCTTCACCCCAACATTCTCTCTTCTTTTCTGAAAACCTCTACAAATCTTCCCTTTCGCGTCCACAAGATAATGATCAGACATTCCTCCAGTTGCACCTCTCAAAACATTAACATCCAAAAGTCTCTATTTCGCGCGCCTGTCAATTAACGCCTAATCCAATAACGCTCTCTTGCCATCTCTCCTACTTACATACGAATACTTATGTATATCTCTCTTTTTATACCAGGTATTCCCAATCACCAGTCGTTTTTCAGCACATAAATCTACAATCTCTTCACCATTTCCATTTACAATACTGAACACCCCATGTACACCAATTATTCCCTCAACTGCCACATTACTCACCTTTGCATTCAAATCTCCCATCACTATAACCCGGTCTTGTGCATCAAAACTACTAACACACTCACTAAGCTGCTCCCAAAACACTTGCCTCACATGATCTTTCTTCTCATGGCCAGGTGCATGTGCACTAATAATCACCCATCTCTCCATCCAGAGAGCGTTATTGGATTACATGTTATTTGATAGGCGTGCAAAAGAGAGACTTTTGGATGTTAATGAGCTGAGAGATGCAACTGGAGGGATGTCTGATCATTATCTTGGGGAGGTGAAGGTGAAGATTTGTAGAGGTTTTCAGAAAAGAAAAGAGAATGCTGGGGTGAAGAGAGTGGTGGAAGTAACTGAGCTTGGGAAGGAGACTTGTGTGAGGAAGTACCAGGAGAGACTGAGTACAGAATGGAAAAAGGTGAGAACAAAGAACGTAGGTGGAGTGGCGGATAAATGGGATGTATTTAGGGAAACAGTGATGGATTTCGCAAAAGATACTTCTGGCATGAGAAGCGTGTGAGGTGTGCAGATTAGAAAAGGTAGTGAGTGGTGGGATGAAGAAGTAAGATTATTAATGAAAGAGAAGAGAGAGGCATTTGGACGATTTTTGCAGGGATCAAATGAAAATGAGTTGGAGATGTATAAAAGAAAGAGACAGGAGGTCAAGAGAAAGGTGCAAGAGGCGAAAATGAGTTCAAGTGAAAGTTGGGGCGAGAGAGTATCATTAAATTTTAGGGAGAATTAAAGGACATTTTGGAAGGAATTAA
This sequence comes from Panulirus ornatus, assembly GCF_036320965.1. Classification (NCBI taxonomy): domain Eukaryota; kingdom Metazoa; phylum Arthropoda; class Malacostraca; order Decapoda; family Palinuridae; genus Panulirus; species Panulirus ornatus. The sequence goes on from NC_092237.1 coordinate 36,241,822, forward strand.
GTAGAGGGCGTTAGGCAAGGGAACAAATGGGAACATCACTGAATGGGGCTAATGGGGAGGTAATAACAAGTAGTGGTGATGTGAGGAGATGGAGTGAGTATTTTTAAGGCTTGTTGAATGTGTTTGATGATAGATTGGTAGATATATGGTGTTTTGGTCGAGGTTGTGTGCAAAGTGAGAGAATTAGAGTGCAAGAAATAGAGTGAATTGGAACGATGTGGTGTACCGGGGTCGACATGGTGTCAATGGATTGAACCAGGGCATGTGAAGCGCCTGGGGTAAACCATGGAAAGTTCTGTAGGGCCTGGATGTGGAAAAGGAGCTGTTGTTTCGGTGCATTATACATGACAGCTAGAGACTGACTGTTAACGAATGTGGACTTAGTTGTGTTTTCCAAGCGCTATCTCGCATACATGCTGTGGGGGGAGGGGGTTGTCATTTCATTTGTGGCGAGGTGGCGACGGGAATGAATAAGGGCTGGCAGTATGAATCATGTACATGTGTATATATGTATATGTCTGTTTGTGTATATATATATGTATACGTTGAGATGTATAGGTATATATATGTGCGCGTGTTGACATGTATGTGGGTGGGTTGGGCCATTCTTTCGTCTGTTTCCTTTCGCTGCCTCGCTCACGCGGGAGACAGCGACACACTTGCAAATACATATATATCTACTATTTATTATACCTTGTCACTGTCTCCTCCATACCCATATACCTCGTCAGCGACAAATCGACAGGAAATAGATGAAAATAGGCCACATCCACTCAATCATTTTCTACCAGTCATGAGGAACGCACCGAAACAACAGGGCCCCAAAGAGAGCACGTCGACCATATTATGCCAAATGGTCCCAATTCACTCTGTTCTGTGCACACCTTTCACCCTCCTGCATCTTTATGAACCGATCGCTCAAAATCTTTTTCACTCCATCCTTCCGCCTCAGATTTGGTGTCCAGCTTCTCCTTGTTCCCTCCATCTCTGACACATACTTCCTCTTTTTCTGCATTTCCTCACTCATTCTCTCCATATGTCCAAACCATTTCAACATTCCCTCTCCTGCTTTCACAACCACACTCTTTATTACAAAACATCTCTCTTACTCTTTTATTACACTTTCGATACAATCAACTTATACAACATACCGTCCTCAAATATTTCATTTCCAACACATCCACCGTACTTCGCGCAACCCATGCCTCGCAACCATATGATATTGTTAGAAATACTAATCTTTCAGACATACTTAATTCTGTTCGCCGAGATAACTTTCGGTCTTTCCACACATTCTTCATCACTCTCAGCATCTTCGCCCCTACGCCTATCCTATGACTCACTCCTTTCAAACTTATATCCCAACTAACATGTTTATCAACCCTGCTGAACCTAATTACCTTGCTCTTATTCACATTTATTCTCAACTTTCTCCCTCAAGACACTTTCCCAAACTCAGTCACCAACTTCTGCAATTTCTCATTCGAATCAGCTACCAGTGCTGTTTCGAAAAACAATTGACTCTTCCCAGGCCTTTTAATCTGAACAGACTGTATACTCCCCTTTCCCCAAAACTCTTGCATTTACCTCGCCAACCACCCCATCCATGAACAAATTAAGCAATCGTGGTGACACCACACATCCCTGCCGTAGACCGACCTTCACGAGGAACCAATCATTCTCCTCTCCTCCTAATTGTACACATTTCTTACACCCTTCACAATGCTACTAGCAGCTTACATCACACACTACATACTCTTAACACCTTCCACAAAGCGTCTCTGTCAACCTTATCATATGCCTTCCCCAGATATATACAAGCCACGTACAAATCTATCCTTTTTTCGTAGTATTTCTCACACACGTTCTTCAAAATAAACACCTGATCCACAAATCCTCTACCACTTCTGAAACCACGCTGCTCCTCCCCAACCTGATTTTCTATACGTGCCTTCACCTTCTCAATCATTACCCTCCCATACAATATTCCAAGTATACTAAATAAACATGCCTTTGTAGATTGAACACTCACCTCATTCCCCTTTGCCTTTGTATAACGGCACTCTACAAGCACTCTGCCAATCCTCAGGCACTTGACCATGATCTGTACATACATTGAATATCCTTACCAACCTGTTAACAACACAGTCACTCCCTTTCTTAATAAATTCAACTGCAATACCATCCTCTCTTTCCGCCTTGACGGATCTCGTCTTCCGCAAAGCTTTCACCACCTCTTCTCTTCACTGAACCACTCTCTCCGACTCTCTCACTTTACATTCCGTCCCGACCAAAACACTCTACATCTGCCACTGTGTTATGAAACACATGAAACAATCCTTGAAAGTACTCTCTCAGTCTCCTCTCCACTTCAACACTAACTGTTATCATTTCCCCCCTTGTCCCCTTCACCAATGTTTCCATTTGTTCTCTCGTCTTTCGCACATAATTTACCTCCTTTCAAGACATCTTGTTCTCCCTAAAGTTTAACGACACTCTCTTACCCCAACTCTCCTTTGCCCTCTTTAACAGCTATTGCACCTTCTTTTTGACCTGCAGCTTTGTATTATATATCTCCCAGTCAATTGCATTCCTTTTTCGTGCGTACCGTCCAAACACCTCTCTTTTCTCTTTCACTAATGACTTTACTTTTCCATCCCACCACTTGCTACCCTTTCTGATCTGCCCAACACCCACCTTTTGCATGCCACATGCATCTCTTGCAAATGCTATCACTACTTCCGAAAATACATCCCAGTCCTCACCCACTCCTCTCACTTATTTAGCTCTCATTTTTGCCACTCTACTTTCTTTCCTAGTACTTCTAAGATCACCTTCGCCGCCAAAAGTTAGTGATCAGACATCCTATGTGCCCTTTAAGCACATTTCCACTCAAAAGTCTCTCTTTTACAGGCTTGTCAATTGATACCTAATCTAACAATGCCCTTTGAGCATCTCTCCTATTCACATACGTAAACTAGTGCATCTTTCTCTTTTTAAACCAGGTATTTCCGATCATCAGTCTTTTCTTAACACACAAATCCACAAGCTCCTCACCATTTCCATTCAAAACATTGAATTATACCCTCAACTGCCACATTACTCACATTTGCATTTAAATCACCCATCATTAACAGTCGGTCTCGTGCACCAAAGCTGCTGACACACTCACTCAACTGCTCCCAAAGCACTTGACTCTCATGATCTTTCTTCTCATGACCAGTTGCATAGCACCTCTCATCACCTGTTTCTCGCCATCCACTTTCAGGTATACCCATTATAAATCTAGAATTTACTTCCTTGCACTCTATCACACTCTTCCACAAATATACAAGATAAAGGGCATTCATTTGACCGTGAGGTCCAATCTAGAATAGTACCCTACACAGAGAAGATCAAGGGCTGATAGTGTAATTTCATTACGCTTTTCGAAGTGTCACAGTTCCTGAAAAAGTCGGCGTGCGTTTCTCTATTTAGAATACCGAGACATATGGAACATCATGGAATGAGTTGTATTAAGAAGAAAATCAGATGAATGTAGTCTCTATAACTTATCATACTAAAGAGTATGTTATCACCGATAAGAAAGATATTGAAATAGAACATTCCCTAAAATAAGGATTCGGTCTCTCTCTCTCTCTCTCTCTCTCTCTCTCTCTCTCTCTCTCTCTCTCTCTCTCTCTCTCTCTCTCTCTCTCTCTCTCTCTCTCTCTCTCTCTCTCTCTCTGACCCTTTCTATATTTCTTACCTCACTTTTTACAATTTCGAAAGGTTTACGTTTCTTTAATCTAAAGTCATCATCTCTATCCTGTATGACGTCATTCGTCCAGAGTTCTATCAGGCCAGCCTCGACCAATCGCTGCTTCATCTTCCTAAACTGTCCAGTGAATGGAGCTCCCTTCCTGTAAAACATATCATGACATAAAGCCTTATTTGATAAAATTTACCAATAGATTTGTCTGTGTATATATATATATATATATATATATATATATATATATATATATATATATATATATATATATATATATATATATATATATATATTATTATTATATTTTTATTATACTTTGTCGCTGTCTCCCGCGTTTGCGAGGTAGCGCAAGGAAACAGACGAAAGAAATGGCCCAACCCCCCCCCCCATATACATGTATATACATACGTCCACACACGCAAATATACATACCTACACAGCTTTCCATGGTTTACCCCAGACGCTTCACATGCCTTGATTCAATCCACTGACAGCACGTCAACCCCGGTATACCACATCGCTGCAATTCACTCTATTCCTTGCCGTCCTTTCACCCTCCTGCATGTTCAGGCCCCGATCACACAAAATCTTTTTCACTCCATCTTTCCACCTCCAATTTGGTCTCCCTCTTCTCCTCGTTCCCTCTACCTCCGACACATATATCCTCTTGGTCAATCTTTCCTCACTCATCCTCTCCATGTGCCCAAACCACTTCAAAACACCCTCTTCTGCTCTCTCAACCACGCTCTTTTTATTTCCACACATCTCTCTTATCCTTACGTTACTCACTCGATCAAACCACCTCACACCACACATTGTCCTCAAACATCTCATTTCCAGCACATCCATCCTCCTGCGCACAACTCTATCCATAGCCCACGCCTCGCAACCATACAACATTGTTGGAACCACTATTACTTCAAACATACCCATTTTTGCTTTCCGAGATAATGTTCTCGACTTCCACACATTCTTCAAGGCCCCCAGATTTTCGCCCCCTCCCCCACCCTATGATCCACTTCCGCTTCCATGGTTCCATCCGCTGCCAGATCCACTACCAGATATCTAAAACACTTCACTTCCTCCAGTTTTTCTCCATTCAAACTCACCTCCCAATTGACTTGACCCTCAACCCTACTGTACCTAATAACCTTGCTCTTATTCACATTTACTCTTAACTTTCTTCTTCCACACACTTTACCAAACTCAGTCACCAGCTTCTGCAGTTTCTCACATGAATCAGCCACCAGCGCTGTATCATCAGCGAACAACAACTGACTCACTTCCCAAGCTCTCTCATCCCCAACAGACTTCATACTTGCCCCTCTTTCCAAAACTCTTGCATTTACCTCCCTAACAACCCCATCCATAAACAAATTAAACTACCATGGCGACATCACACACCCCTGCCGCAAACCTACATTCACTGAGAACCAATCACTTTCCTCTCTTCCTACACGTACACATGCCTTACATCCTCGATAAAAACTTTTCACTGCTTCTAACAACTTTCCTCCCACACCAAATATTCTTAATACCTTCCAAAGAGCATCTCTATCAACTCTATCATATGCCTTCTCCAGATCCATAAATGCTACATACAAATCCATTTGCTTTTCTAAGTATTTCTCACATACATTCTTCAAATCAAACACCTGATCCACACATTCTCTACCACTTCTGAAACCACACTGCTCCTCCCCAATATGATGCTCTGTACATGCCTTCACCCTCTCAATCAATACCCTCCCATATAATTTACCAGGAATACTCAACAAATTTATACCTCTGTAATTTGAGCACTCACTCTTATCCCCTTTGCCTTTGTACAATGGCACTATGCACGCATTCCGCCAATCCTCAGGCACCTCACCATGAGTCATACATACATTAAATAACCTTACCAACCAGTCAACAATACAGTCACCCCCTTTTTTAATAGATTCCACTGCAATACCATCCAAACCTGCTGCCTTGCCGGCTTTCATCTTCCGCAAAGCTTTCACTACCTCTTCTCTGTTTACCAAATCATTTTCCCTCTCACCTTTCCCTCTCACCTTGCACACCACCTCGACCAAGACACCCTATATCTGCCACTCTATCATCAAACACATTCAACAAACCTTCAAAATACTCACTCCATCTCCTTCTCACATCACCACTACCTGTTATCACCTCCCCATTTGCGCCCTTCACTGAAGTTCCCATTTGCTCCCTTGTCTTACGCACTTTATTTACCTCCTTCCAGAACATCTTTTTATTCTCCCTAAAATTTAATGATACTCTCTCACCCCAACTCTCATTTGCCCTTTTTTTCACCTCTTCCACCTTTCTCTTGACCTCCTGTCTCTTTCTTTTATACATCTCCCACTCAATTGCACTTCTTCCCTGCAAAAATCGTCCAAATGCCTCTCTCTTCTCTTTCACTAATACTCTTACTTCTTCATCCCACCACTCACTACCCTTTCTAATCAACCCACCTCCCACTCTTCTCATGCCACAAGCATCTTTTACGCAATCCATCACTGATTCCCTAAATACATCCCATTCCTCCCCCACTCCCCTTACTTCCATTGTTCTCAACTTTTTCCATTCTGTACTCAGTCTCTCCTGGTACTTCCTCACACAGGTCTCCTTCCCAAGCTCACTTACTCTCGCCACCCTCTTCACCCCAACATTCACTCTTTTTTTCTGAAAACCCATATATATATATATATATATATATATATATATATATATATATATATATATATATATATATATCTTTATTTATTTATTTATTTTGCTTTGTCGCTTTCTCCCGCGTTAGCGAGGTAGCGCAAGGAAACAAACGAAAGAATGGCCCAACCCGCCCACATACATATGTATATACATACACGTCAACACATGCAAATATACATACCTATACATCTCAATGTACACATATATATACACACACAGACATATACATATATACACATGTACATAATTCATATTGTCTGCCTTTATTTGTTCCCATCGCCACCTCGCCACACATGGAATAACAACCCCCTCCCCCCTCATGTGTGCGAGGTAGCGCTAAGAAAAGACACCAAAGGCCCCATTCGTTCACACTCAGTCTCTAGCTGTCATGTAATAATGCACCCAAACCACAGCTCCCTTTCCACATCCAGGCCCCAAACAAATTTCCATGGTTTACCCCAGACGCTTCACATGCCCTGGTTCAATCAATTGACAGCACGTCGACCCCGGTATACCACATCGTTCCAATTCACTCTATTCCTTGCCCGCCTTTCACCCTCCTGCATGTTCAGGCCCCGATCACTCAAAATCTTTTTCAATCCATCTTTCCACCTCCAATTTGGTCTCCCACTTCTCGTTCCCTCCAATTCTGACACATATATCCTCTTGGTCAATCTTTCCTCACTCATTCTCTCCATGTGACCAAACCATTTCAAAACACCCTCTTCTGCTCTCTCAACCACACTCTTTTTATTTCCACACATCTCTCTCACCCTTACATTACTTACTCGATCAAACCACCTCACACCACATATTGTCCTTAAACATTTCATTTCCAGCACATCCACCCTCCTGCGCACAACTCTATCCATAGACCACGCCTCACAACGATACAACATTGTTCGAACAACTATTACTTCAAACATACCCATTTTTGCTTTCCAAGATAATGTTCTCGACTTCCAAACATTCTTCAATGCTTCAAGAATTTTCGCCCCCTCCCCCACCCTATGATTCACTTCCGCTTCTATGGTTCCATCCGCTGGCAGATCCACTCCCAGATATCTAAAACACTTTACTTCCTGCAGTTTTTCTCCATTCAAACTTACCTCCCAATTGACTTGACCCTCAACCCTACTGTACCTAATAACCTTGCTCTTATTCACATTTACTCTTAACTTTCTTCTTTCACACACTTTACCAAACTCAGTCACCAGCTTCTGCAGTTTCTCACACGAATCAGCCACCAGCGCTGTATCATCAGCGAACAACAACTGACTCACTTCCCAAGCTCTCTCATCCACAACAGATTGCATACTTGCCCCTCTTTCCAAAACTCTTGCATTCACCGCTCTAACAACCCCATCCATAAACGAATTAAACAACCATGGAGACATCACACACCCCTGCCGCAAACCTATATTCACTGAGAACCAATCACTTTCCTCTCTTCCTACACGTACACATGCCTTACATCCTCGATAAAAACTTTTCACTGCTTCTAACAACTTGCATCCCACCATATATTCTTAATACCTTCCACAGAACATCTCCATCAACCCTATCATATGCCTTCTCCAGATCCATGAATGCTGCATACAAATCCATTTCCTTTTCTAAGTATTCCTCACATACATTCTTCAAAGCAAACACCTGATCCACACATCCTATACCACTTCTGAAACCACACTGCTCTTCCCCAATCTGATGCTCTATACATGCCTTCATCCTCTCAATCAATACCCTCCCATATCATTTACCAGGAATACTCGACAAGCTTATACCTCTGTAATTTGAGCACTCACTCTTATCCTCTTTTCCTTTGTACAAAGGCACTATGCAAGCATTCCGCCAATCCTCAGGCACCTAACCATGAGTCACACATACATTAAATAACCTTACCAACCAGTCAACAATAGAGTCACCCACTTTCTTAATAAATGCCACTGCAATACCATCCAAACCTGCTGCCTTTCCGTCTTTCATCTTCCGCAAAACTTTTAAAACCCCTTCTCTGTTTACCAAATCATTTTCCCTAACCCTCTCACTTTGCACACCATCTCGACCAAAACACCCTATATAAGCAACTCTATCATCAAACACATTCAGCAAACCTTCAAAATACTCACTCCATCTCCTTCTCAAATCACCACTACCTGTTATCACCTCCCCACTAGTCCCCTTCACTGAAGCTCCCATTTGCTCCCATGTCTTACGCACTTTATTTACCTCCTTCTAAAACATCTTTTTATTCTCCCTAAAATCTAATGAAAATCTTTCACCCCAACTCTCATTTGCCCTCTTTTTCACCTCTTGCACATTTCTCTTGACCTCCTGCCCCTTTCTTTTATACATCTCCCACTCATTTGCATTTTCTTCCCTTCAAAAATCGTCCAAATGACGCTCTCTTCTCTTTCACTAATAACCTTACTTCTTCATCCCACCACTTACTACCCTTTCTAATCAACCCACCTCCCACGCTTCTCATGCCACAAGCATCTGTTGCGCAAGCCATCACTGCCTCCCTAAATACATCGCATTCCTACCCCACTCCCCTTACCTCCTTTCTTCTCACCTTTTCCATTCTCTACTCAGTCTCTCCTGTTACTTCCTCACACAAGTCTCCTTCCCAACACACTTACTCTCACCACTCTTTTCACCCCAACATTCTCTCTTCTTCTCTGAAAACCCCTACAAATCTTCACCTTCGCCTCCACAAGATAATGATCAGACATCCCTCTAGTTGCACCTCTCAGCAAATTAACATCCAAAAGTCTCTCTTTCGCGCGCCTGTCAAATAACACGTAATCCAATAACGCTCTCTGGCCATCTCTCCTACTAACATAAGTATACTTAAGTATATCTCGCTTTTAAACCAGGCATTCACAATCACCAGTCCTTTTTCAGCACATAAATCTACAAGCTCTCCACCATTTCCATTTACAACACTGAACACCCCATGTATACCAATTATTCTCTCAACTGCCATATTACTCACCTTTGCATTCAAATCACCCATCACTATAACCCGTTCTTGTGCATCAAAACCACTAACACACTCATTCAGCTGCTCCCAAAACACTTGTCTCTCATGATCTTTCTTCTCATTCCCAGGTGCATATGCAACAATAATCACTCATCTCTCTCCATCAACTTTCAGCTTTTCCCATATCAATCTAGAATTTACTTTCTTACACTCTATCACATACTCCCACAGCTCCTGTTTCAGGAGTGGTGCTACTCCTTCCCTTGCTCTTGTCCTCTCACTAACCCCTGACTTTACTTCCAAGACATTCCCAAACCACTCTTCACCTTTACCCTTGACCTTCGTTTCAATCATAGCCAAAATATCCAGGTTCCTTTCCTCAAACATGCTACCTATCTCTCCTTTTTTCTCATCTTGGTTACATCCACACACATATAGACACCCCAATCTGAGCCTTCGAGGTGGATGAGCACTCCCCGCGTGACTCCTTCTTCTGTTTCCTCTTTTAGAAAGTTAAAGTACAAGGAGGGGAGGGTTTCTTGCCCACCGCTCCCGTCCCCTTTAGTCGCCTTCTACGACACGTGAGGAATACGTGGGATGTATTCTTTCTCCCCTATCTCCAGGGATATATATATATATATATATATATATATATATATATATATATATATATATATATATATATATATATATATTTTTTTTATACTATGTCGCTGTCTCCCGCGTCTGCGAGGTAGCGCAAGGAAACAGACGAAAGAAATGGCCCAACCCCCCCCCCCATACACATGTATATACATACGTCCACACACGCAAATATACATACCTACACAGCTTTCCATGGTTTACCCCAGACGCTTCACATGCCCTGATTCAATCCACTGACAGCACGTCAACCCCGGTATACCACATCGCTGCAATTCACTCTATTCCTTGCCCTCCTTTCACCCTCCTGCATGTTCAGGCCCCGATCACACAAAATCTTTTTCACTCCATCTTTCCACCTCCAATTTGGTCTCCCTCTTCTCCTCGTTCCCTCCACCTCCGACACATATATCCTCTTGGTCAATCTTTCCTCACTCATTCTCTCCATGTGCCCAAACCACTTCAAAACACCCTCTTCTGCTCTCTCAACCACGCTCCTTTTATTTCCACACATCTCTCTTACCCTTACGTTACTCACTCGATCAAACCACCTCACACCACACATTGTCCTCAAACATCTCATTTCCAGCACATCCATCCTCCTGCGCACAACTCTATCCATAGCCCACGCCTCGCAACCATACAACATTATTGGAACCACTATTCCTTCAAACATACCCATTTTTGCTTTCCGAGTTAATGTTCTCGACTTCCACACATTCTTCAAGGCCCCCAGAATTTTCGCCCCCTCCCCCACCCTATGATCCACTTCCGCTTCCATGGTTCCATCCGCTGCCAGATCCACTCCCAGATATCTAAAACACTTCACTTCCTCCAGTTTTTCTCCATTCAAACTCCCCTCCCAATTGACTTGACCCTCAACCCTACTGTACCTAATAACCTTGCTCTTATTCACATTTACTCTTAACTTTCTTCTTCCACACACTTTACCAAACTCAGTCACCAGCTTCTGCAGTTTCTCACATGAATCAGCCACCAGCGCTGTATCATCAGCGAACAACAACTGACTCACTTCCCAAGCTCTCTCATCCCCAACAGACTTCATACTTGCCCCTCTTTCCAAAACTCTTGCATTTACCTCCCTAACAACCCCATCCATAAACAAATTAAACAACCATGGAGACATCACACACCCCTGCCGCAAACCTATATTCACTGAGAACCAATCACTTTCCTCTCTTCCTACACGTACACATGCCTTACATCCTCGATAAAAACTTTTCACTGCTTCTAACAACTTTCCTCCCACACCATATATTCTTAATACCTTCCACAGAGCATCTCTATCAACTCTATCATATGCCTTCTCCAGATCCATAAATGCTACATACAAATCCATTTGCTTTTCTAAGTATTTCTCACATACATTCTTCAAAGCAAACACCTGATCCACACATCCTCTACCACTTCTGAAACCACACTGCTCTTCCCCAATCTGATGCTCTGTACATGCCTTCACCCTCTCAATCAATACCCTCCCATATAATTTACCATTAATACTCAACAAACTTATACCTCTGTAATTTGAGCACTCACTCTTATCCCCTTTGCCTTTGTACAATGGCACTATGCACGCATTCCGCCAATCCTCAGGCACCTCACCATGAGTCATACATACATTAAATAACCTTACCAACCAGTCAACAATACAGTCACCCCCTTTTTTAATAAAAAAATGAAAATGTGAAGGAAAATGTGAAGGAAAATAGTGAAATTGGAGAAAAAATGTAGCTTAGACATTGAAGCTTATTGATACAGTGGTTAAATTGATGAGAACTGCTATTGACGTTTGTGTAAATAAATTATACATTTCCTTTTTTCCATAGCCAGAGGTTGAACCATTATGTGACATTTATTTTTTTTCATTCATTTCAAGCTAGAAGTTTCAGTTTTCTAAATTGTTTCTTACATTTTTCATATGTATATGTGTGTGTGTGTGTGTGTGTGTGTGTGTATATGTGAGTATGTATGTGTATGTGTGTGTATGTGTATATGTATATATATATGTATATTATCCCTGGGGATAGGGGTGAAAGAATACTTCCCACGTATTCCTCGCGTGTCGTAGAAAGCGACTAGAGGGGACGGGAGCGGGGGGCCAGAAATCCTCCCCTCCTTGTATTAACTTTCTAAAATGGGAAACAGAAGAAGGAGTCACGCGGGGAGGGCTCATCCTCCTCGAAGGCTCAGAGTGGGGTGCCTAAATGTGTGTGGATGTAACCAAGATGTGAAAAAAGGAGAGATAGGTAGTATGTTTGAGGAAAGGAACCTGGATGTTTTGGCTCTGAGTGAAACGAAGCTCAAGGGTAAAGGGGATGAGTGGTTTGGGAATGTCTGGGGAGTAAAGTCAGGGGTTAGTGAGAGGACAAGAGCAAGGGAAGGAGTAGCAATACTCCTGAGACAGGAGTTGTGGGAGTATGTGATAGAGTGTAAGAAAGTAAATTCTCGATTTATATGGGTAAAACTGAAAGTTGATGGAGAGAGGTGGGTGATTATTGGTGCATATGCACCTGGGCATGAGAAGAAAGATCAAGAGAGGCAAGTGTTTTGGGAGCAGCTGAATGAGTGTGTTAGTGGTTTCGATGCACAAGAACGGGTTATAGTGATGGGTGATTTGAATGCAAAGGTGAGTAATATGGCAGTTGAGAGAATAATTGGTATACATGGGGTGTTCAGTGTTGTAAATGGAAATGGTGAAGAGCTTGTAGATTTATGTGCTGAGAAAGGACTGATGATTGGGAATACCTGGTTTAAAAAGCGAGATATACATAAGTATACTTATGTAAGTAGGAGAGATGGACAGAGAGCGTTATTGGATTACGTGTTAATTGACAGGCGTGCGAAAGAGAGACTCTTGGATGTTAATGTGCTGAGAGGTGCAACTGGAGGGATGTCTGATCATTATCTTGTGGAGGCTAAGGTGAAGATTTGTATGGGTTTTCAGAAAAGAAGAGTGAATGTTGGGGTGAAGAGGGTGGTGAGAGTAAGTGAGCTTGAGAAGGAGACCTGTGTTAGGAAGTACCAGGAGAGACTGAGTACAGAATGGAAAAAAGTGAAAACAATGGAAGCAAGGGGAGTGGGGGAGGAATGGGATGTATTTAGGGAATCAGTGATGGATTGCGCAAAAGATGCTTGTGGCATGAGAAGAGTGGGAGGTGGGTTGATTAGAAAGGGTAGTGAGTGGTGGGATGAAGAAGTAAGAGTATTAGTGAAAGAGAAGAGAGAGGCATTTGGACGATTTTTGCAGGGAAAAAATGCAATTGAGTGGGAGATGTATAAAAGAAAGAGACAGGAGGTCAAGAGAAAGGTGCAAGAGGTGAAAAAAAGGGCAAATGAGAGTTGGGGTGAGAGAGTATCATTAAATTTAGGGAGAATAAAAAGATGTTCTGGAAGGAGGTAAATAAAGTGCGTAAGACAAGGGAGGAAATGGGAACTTCAGTGAAGGGCGCAAATGGGGAGGTGATAACAAGTAGTGGTGATGTGAGAAGGAGATGGAGTGAGTATTTTGAAGGTTTGTTGAATGTGTTTGATGATAGAGTGGCAGATATAGGGTGTTTTGGTCGAGGTGGTGTGCAAAGTGAGAGGGTTAGGGAAAATGATTTGGTAAACAGAGAAGAGGTAGTGAAAGCTTTGCGGAAGATGAAAGCCGGCAAGGCAACAGGTTTGGATGGTATTGCAGTGGAATTTATTAAAAAAAAAATATATATATATATATATATATATATATATATATATATATATATATATATATATATATATATATATATATATATATATTCATTTTTTTACTTTGTCGCTATCTCCGGCGTTAGCGAGGTATCGCAAGGAAACGTACGAAAGAAATGGCCCAACCCACCTATATATACATGTATATACATGCATGTCTACATTCGCCCATATAAAAATCTATACATTTCAGCATATACATATATAAACATATATATATATATATATATATATATATATATATATATATATATATATATATATATATATATATATATATATATATATATATATATATATATACATATATATATATTTTTTTTTTTCAAACTATTCGCCATTTCCCGCGTTAGCGAGGTAGCGTTAAGAACAGAGAACTGGGCCACTGAGGGAATATCCTCACCTGGCCCCCTTCTCTGTTCCTTCTTTTGGAAAATTAAAAAAAATTGAGAGGGGAGGATTTCCAGCCTCCCGCTCCCTCCCCTTTTAGTCGCCTTCTACGACACGCAGGGAATACGTGGGAAGTATTCTTTCTCCCCTATCCCCAGGGATATATATATATATATATATATATATATATATATATATATATATATATATATATATATATGCACATGTACATAATCTATACTTGCTGCCTTTATTTATTCCTATCGCCACCCCACCACATATTAAATGACAACACCCACCCCCCGTATGCGCGCAAGGTACCGATAGGAATAAACAACAAAAGACACATTCGTTCACACTCAGTCTCTAACAGTCATGGATAATGACCGAAATCAGAGTACCTTTTCCACATCCAGGCCGCAAAAACTTTACATTCTTTACCCCAGACGCTTCACATGCCCTGGTTCAATCCACTGACAGCACATCGACCCCGGTATACCACATCGTTCCAATTAACTCTATTCCTTCCACACATTTCACCCTCCTGCATGATCAGGCCCCATTCGCTCAAAATCTTTTTCTCTTCATCTTTCCACCTCCAATTTGGTCTCCCACTTCTCCTCGTTCCCTCCACCTCCGACACATATATCCTCTTGGTCAATCTTTCCTCACTCATTCTCTCCATGTGACCAAACAATTTCAAAACACCCTCTTCTGCTCTCTCAACCACACTCTTTTTATTTCCACACATCTCTCTTACCCTATCATTACTTACTCGATCAAGCCACCTCACACTACATATTGTCATCAAACATTCCATTTCCAACACATCCACCCTCCTCCGCACAACTCTATCCATAGCCAATGCCTCGCAACCATATAACATTGTTGAAACCACTATTCCTTCAAACATACCCAGTTTGCTTTCCAAGATAATGTTTTCACCTTCCGCACATTTGTCAACGCTCCCAGAACTTTTGCCCCCTCCCCCACCCTGTGACTCACTTCCGTTCCATAGTTTCATCCGCTGCAAAATCCACTCCCAGAAATCTAAAACACTTCACTTCCTCTAGTCTTTCTCCATTCACCCTTACCTCTCAATTGACTTGACCCTCAATCCTACTGTACCTAATAAACTTGCTTTTATTCACATTTACTCTCAGCTTTCTTCTTTCACACACTTTACCAAACTTAGTCACCAGCTCCCGCAGTTTCTCACCCGAATCACCAACCAAAGGTGTATCATCATAGAACAACAACTGACTCACCGCCCAAGTTCTCTCATCCACAACAGACTGCATGCTTGCCCTTCTCTCTAACACTCTTGCATACACCTCCCTAACAACACCATCCATAGAGAAATTAAACAACCATGGAGACATCACGCACGCCTGCCGCAAACCGACATTCACTGTGAGTCAATCTCTTTCCTCTCTTCCTACTCGTACACATGCCTTACATCCTCGGTAAAAAATTCTCTCAAAACTTGCCTCTCTCACCATATATTCTTAATACCTTCCACAGAGTATCTCTATCAAATCTGCCATATGCCTTCTCTAGATCCATAGATACTTCATACAAATCCATTTGCTTTTTCAAGTATTTCTCATAAAAAATTCTTCAAAGCAGACACCTGATCTACATATCCTACTACCACTTTTGAAACCAAAGTGCTATTCCCCAGTCTAATGCTCTGTATATGCCTTCATCCTCTCAGTCAATACCCTCCCATGTAATTTCCAAGCAATACTCAACAAACTTATACCTCTGTAATTTGAGCACTCACCTTTGTCTCCTTTGCCTTTATACAATGGCTCTATGCACGCATTCCGCAAATCCTCAGGGACCTCACCATGAATCATACATTCATTAAATAACCTTGCCAACTAGTCAACAATACAGTGACCCCATTTTTTAATAAATTCCACTACAATACCATCCAAACCCGCTGCCTTGCCGGCTTTCATCTTCCGCAAAGCTTTTAATACCTCTTTTCTGTTTCCCAAATCATTTTCCCTAACCCTCTCACTTTGCACACCACCTCGACCAAAACATCCTGTATCTGCCACTCTATCATCAAACACATTCAACAAACCTTCAAGATACTCACGCCATCTCCTAACATCACCACTATTTGTTATCACCTCCCCATTAGCCCCCTTCACTGAAGTTCCCATTTGTTCCCTTGTCTTACGCACTTTATTTACCTCCTCCCAAAACATCTTTTTATTCTCCCTAAAATTTAATGATACTCTCTCACCCCAACTCTCATTTGCCCTCTTGCACCTTTTTCTTGACCTCCTGCCTCTTTCTTTCATACATCTCCCACTCATTTGCATTATTGCCTTGCAAAAATCATCCAAACGCCTCTCTCTTGTCTTTCACTAATAATCTTACTTCTTCATTCCACCACTCACTAGCCTTTCTAATCTGCACACCTCCTATGCTTCTCATGTTACAAGCATCTTTTGCGCAAGCCATCACTGCTTCCCTAAATACATCCCATTCCTCCCCCACTCCCCTTACCTTCTTTGTTCTCACCTTTTTCCATTCTGTACTAAGTCTCTCCTGGTACTTCCTCACAGAAGTCTCCTTCCCAAGTTCACTTACTCTCACCACTCCCCTCACCACAACATTCTCTCTTTTTTTCCGAAAATCTCTACAAATCTTCACCTTTGCCTCCACAAGATAATGGTAAGACATCCCTCCACTTGCACCTCTCAGCACATTAACGTCCAAAAGTCTCAATTAACACGTAATCCAATAACGCTCTCTGGCCATCTCTCCTAGTTACATACGTATACTTATGGATATATCTCTTTTTAAACCAGGTATTCTCAATCATCAGTCCTTCCTCAGCATATAAATCTACAAGCTCTTCACAATTTCCATTTACAACACTGAACACCCTATGTATACCTCAACTGCCACATTACTCACCTTTGCATTCAAATCACCCAGCACTATAACCCGGTCTCGTGCATCAAAACCACTAACAAACTCATTCAGCTGCTCGCAAAACACTTGCCTGTCATGATTTTTCTTCTCATATATATATATATATATATATATATATATATATATATATATATATATATATATATATATATATATATATATATATATATATATTTGAGACCAAATTGGAGGTGGAAAGATGGAGTGAAAAAGATTTTGTGTGATCGGGGCCTGAACATGCAGGAGGGTGAAAGGAGGGCAAGGAATAGAGTGAATTGGAGCGATGTGGTATACAGGGGTTGACGTGCTGTCAGTGGATTGAATCAAGGCATGTGAAGCGTCCGGGGTAAACCATGGAAAGCTGTGTAGGTATGTATATTTGTGTGTGTGGACGTGTGTATGTACATGTGTATGGGGGGGGGTTGGGCCATTTCTTTCGTCTGTTTCCTTGCGCTACCTCGCAAACGCGGGAGACAGCGACAAAGTATAAAAAAAAAAAAAAAAAAAAAAAAATATATATATATATGGAAAGATGGAGTGAAAAAGATTTTGTGTGATCGGGGCCTGAACTTGCAGGAGGGTGAAAGGAGGGCAAGGAATAGAGTGAATTGGAGCAATGTGGTATACCGGGGTTGACGTGCTGTCAGTGGATTGAATCAAGACATGTGAAGCGTCTGGGGTAAACCATGGAAAGCTGTGTAGGTATGTATATGTGCGTGTGTGGACGTATGTATATACATGTGTATGGGGGGGGGGGTTGGGCCATTTCTTTCGTCTGTTTCCTTGCGCTACCTCGCAAACGCGGGAGACAGCGACAAAGTATAAAAAAAAAAAAAAAAAAAAAAAAAAAAAATATATATATATATATATATATGTATATATATATATATATATATATATATATATATATATATATATATATATATATATATTTTTTTTTCTTTTTTTTTGCCGCTGTCTCCCGCGTTTGCGAGGTAGCGCAAGGAAACAGACGAAAGAAGTGGCCCATCCCACCCCCATACACATGTATATAAATACGTCCACACACGCAAATATACATACCTACACAGCTTTCCATGGTTTACCCCAGACGCTTCACATGCCCTGATTCAATCCACTGACAGCACGTAAACCCCGGTATACCACATCGATCCAATTCACTCTATTCCTTGCCCTCCTTTCACCCTCCTGCATGTTCAGGCCCCGATCACACAAAATCTTTTTCACTCCATCTTTCCACCTCCAATTTGGTCTCCCACTTCTCGTTCCCTCGACCTCCGACACATATATCCTCTTGGTCAATCTTTCCTCACTCATTCTCTCCATGTGCCCAAACCATTTCAAAACACCCTCTTCTGCTCTCTCAACCACGCTCTTTTTATTTCCACACATCTCTCTTACCCTTACGTTACTTACTCGATCAAACCACCTCACACCACACATTGTCCTCAAACATCTCATTTCCAGCACATCCATCCTCCTGCGCACAACTCTATCCATAGCCCACTCCTCGCAACCATACAACATTGTTGGAACCACTATTCCTTCAAACATACCCATTTTTGCTTTCCGAGATAATGTTCTCGACTTCCACACATTCTTCAAGGCTCCCAGGATTCTCGCCCCCTCCTCCACTCTATGATCCACTTCTGCTTCCATGGTTCCATCCTCTGCCAGATCCACTCCCAGATATCTAAAACACTTCACTTCCTCCAGTTTTTCTCCATTCAAACTTACCTCCCAATTGACTTGACCCTCAAACCTACTGTACCTAATAACCTTGCTCTTATTCACATTTACTCTTAACTTTCTTCTTTCACACACTTTAGCAAACTCAGTCAACAGTTTCTGCAGTTTCTCACATGAATCAGCCAGCAGCGCTGTATCATCAGCGAACAACAACTGACTCACTTCCCTAGCTCTCTCATCCACAGCAGACTTCATACTTGCCCCTGTTTCCAAAACTCTTGCATTCACCTCCCTAACAGCCCCATCCATAAACAAATAAAACAACCATGGAGACATCACACACCCCTGCCGCAAACCTACATTCACTAAGAACCAATCACTTTCCTCTCTTCCTACACGTAAACATGCCTTACATCCTCGATTAAAACTTTTCACTGCTTCTAACAACTTGCCTCCCACACCATATATTCTTAATATCTTCCACAGAGTATCTCTATCAACTCTATCATATGCCTTCTCCAGATCCATAAATGCTACATACAAATCCATTTGCTTTTCTAAGTATTTCTCACATACATATATATATATATATATATATATATATATATATATATATATATATATATATATATATATATATATATATATATATATATATATCCCTGGGGATAGGGGAGAAAGAATACTTCCCACGTATTCCCTGCGTGTCGTAGAAGGCGACTAAAAGGGGAGGGAGCGGGGGGCTGGAAATCCTCCCCTCTCAATTTTTTTTAATTTTCCAAAAGAAGGAACAGAGAAGGGGGCCAGGTGAGGATATTCCCTCAGTGGCCCAGTTCTCTGTTCTTAACGCTACCTCGCTAACGCGGGAAATGGCGAATAGTTTGAAAAAAAAAAGAAAAAAAAAAAAAAAAATATATATATATATATATATATATATATATATGGTGAGGTGCCTGAGGATTGGCGGAATGCGTGCATAGTGCCATTGTACAAAGGCAAAGGGGATAAGAGTGAGTGCTCAAATTACAGAGGTATAAGTTTGTTGAGTATTCCTGGTAAATTATATGTGAGGGTATTGATTGAGAGGGTGAAGGCATATACAGAGCATCAGATTGGGGAAGAGCAGTGCGGTTTCAGAAGTGGTAGAGGATGTGTGGATCAGGTGTTTGCTTTGAAGAATGTATGTGAGAAATACTTAGAAAAGCAAATGGATTTGTATGTAGCATTTATGGATCTGGAGAAGGCATATGATAGAGTTGATAGAGATGCTCTGTGGAAGGTATTAAGAATATATGGTGTTGGAGGCAAGTTGTTAGAAGCAGTGAAAAGTTTTTATCGAGGATGTAAGGCATGTGTACGTGTAGGAAGAGAGGAAAGTGATTGGTTCTCAGTGAATGTAGGTTTGCGGCAGGGGTGTGTGATGTCTCCATGGTTGTTTAATTTGTTTATGGATGGGGTTGTAAGGGAGGTAAATGCAAGAGTCCTGGAAAGAGGGGCAAGTATGAAGTCTGTTGGGGATGAGAGAGCTTGGGAAGTGAGTCAGTTGTTGTTCGCTGATGATACAGCGCTGGTGGCTGATTCATGTGAGAAACTGCAGAAGCTGGTGACTGAGTTTGGTAAAGTGTGTGGAAGAAGAAAGTTGAGAGTAAATGTGAATAAGAGCAAGGTTATTAGGTACAGTAGGGGTGAGGGTCAAGTCAATTGGGAGGTGAGTTTGAATGGAGAAAAACTGGAGGAAGTGAAGTGTTTTAGATATCTGGGAGTGGATCTGTCAGCGGATGGAACCATGGAAGCGGAAGTGGATCATAGGGTGGGGGAGGGGGCGAAAATTTTGGGAGCCTTGAAAAATGTGTGGAAGTCGAGAACATTATCTCGGAAAGCAAAAATGGGTATGTTTGAGGGAATAGTGGTTCCAACAATGTTGTATGGTTGCGAGGCGTGGGCTATGGATAGAGATGTGCGCAGGAGGATGGATGTGCTGGAAATGAGATGTTTGAGGACAATGTGTGGTGTGAGGTGGTTTGATCGAGTAAGTAACGTAAGGGTAAGAGAGTTGTGTGGAAATAAAAAGAGCGTGGTTGAGAGAGCAGAAGAGGGTGTTTTGAAATGGTTTGGGCACATGGAGAGAATGAGTGAGGAGAGATTGACCAAGAGGATATATGTGTCGGAGGTGGAGGGAACGAGGAGAAGAGGGAGACCAAATTGGAGGTGGAAAGATGGAGTGAAAAAGATTTTGTGTGATCGGGGCCTGAACATGCAGGAGGGTGAAAGGAGGGCAAGGAATAGAGTGAATTGGAGTCATGTGGTATACAGGGGTTGACGTGCTGTCAGTGGATTGAATCAAGGCATGTGAAGCGTCTGGGGTAAACCATGGAAAGCTGTGTAGGTATGTATATTTGCGTGTGTGGACGTGTGTATGTACATGTGTATGGGGGGGGGGTTGGGCCATTTCTTTCGTCTGTTTCCTTGCGCTACCTCGCAAACGCGGGAGACAGCGACAAAGTATAAAAAAAAAAGAAAAAAAAAAAAAAAAAGAAAAAAAAAAATATATATATATATATATATATATATATATATATATATATATATATATAAATGTGTGTGTATGCCTGGGTGGGCCATTCTTCGTCTGTTTCCTGGCGCTACCTCGTTGACGCGGGAAACGACGAGGCTGTGTCGTGGAGATTACAAACTCGAAAAATAATTTTCAATGACAAAGGGATCCGTGATATCCTTGTTACTAGGCGCATCAGTCATGCTGCTACATGGTTTCCTGGAAAATGGGCCTTGGAAAAACTGCAGGAATGTTTCAAGTTTGTTTTCCTGGATCATTTATAGTTGTCCACTTTGTTGGCTACTGTGAGGCAAAAGTAAATTTATCAAAATATTTAAGAAAATATGACAGCAGATTATGAAGTACTCCTGTGGTTTCAGACTGTGGTAATGTAATCTTACCGCATACCCCATGAGTTACCACCTAACACAGGGTACTCCGTGGTGCTTAGATGAAGGAGCGTGTTGCCATATCTATCTTGGTAATGAGGTGCAATGTCAATACTAATCTTTTTCTTGTGTGCGATGTATGAAAATCGTTCGGCCATCACCCGCCTCATCCCTTCATCTAAATCGTAGATCTGAAGGAAAAAGCTTTATGTTATAAAGGAAATCTAAGCCACAACTTTCGCTTTACAGATAGTATAAGAGAACCAAAGAAAAAAATGCTTTTGTAGGTACTGAGATGGCGATGGATGTGAACTTATCAATCTTCTCTCTTGCTTCAAATAAACATTATCTCCTTTTTCTGGAGTAGGATTGTGTTTTGGTTATTGTTGGGGCTGCTGATTAAATGTTTCCCAAGCTGAAAACTGTACTAAAGACGTAGTAAGAGATTCACACGTGACACGAACAAGTGAATTTAGACAAACCAGATTACAGGGAGAAAAGGATAGATGATATACATAGAGGTCGCAGAACAGACTAGATGTAAGTCAATTGCTACATCGGACATCATGTTATCTCAGTCAAATTCTAAGAACATTAAAAAATACTAATGTGAAAATGGCGAGAATTTTACAATTTACAGAAGTGTAAATGAATGAAAGTTTACCCATTATCTGTCCGAGGATGTATTAAACGAAAATACGAATCGCTTTTATTTTCTCTTTCCAATGGTGATTTTTGCATATATCTCTTCACTGGAAAGAGAAGCAGTCAAGTGGGGAATGCTCAACCTCCTGGAAGGCTCACACTGGGGTGCTGAATGTGTGTGGTTATAACAAAGATGGGAAGAAAGGAGAGCTTGGTTTGAGGGAAAAACCTAGATGTCCTGGCTCTGGGCCAAGCGAAGCTCAATGGTAAAGGAGAAGGGAGGTTTTGGAAAGTCTTCGGAGCAAAGTCAGGGGTTGGTGTGAGGACAAGAGCTAAGGAAGAAGTACTACTCTTGAAGCGAGTTGTGGGAGTATGTGATAGGGTCTAAAGGTAAATTCTAGATTGATGTAGGTAATATTGAAAGTGGATGGAGAGAGAAGAGTGATTATTGGTGCCTATTTACCTGGTCATAAGAAGAAAGATTATAAGAGGCAAATGTTTTGGGAGCATCAAAGTGAGTTTGATCACATGGAGAGAATGAGTGAGGAAACGAGAAGTGGGAGACTAAATTGGAGGTGGAAAGATGGAGTGAAAAAGATTTTAAGTGATCGGGGCATGAACATGCAGCAAAGTGAAAGGCGTGCAAGGAATAGAGTGAATTGGAACGATGTGGTATACCGGGGTCGACGTACTATCAATGGATTGAACCAGGGCATGTGAAGCGTCTGGGGTAAACCATGAAAAGTTTTGTGGGGATTGGATGTGGAAAGGAAGCTGTGGTTTCGGTGCATTATACATGACAGCTACAGTCTGTGAACGAATGTGGCCTTTGTTGTCTTTTCCTAGCACTATCTCGTGCGCACGAGGGGGGAGGGGGGGGGTTGCCGTTTCATGTGTGGCGGGGTGGTGGCGGAAATGAATAAGGGCTGGCATTTAGAACCCGGGCCCTGTGTATATATGTATATGTCTGTTGTGTATATATATATATTATACGTTGAAGGGAATAGGAAAAAAATATGTGCTTGTTTTTTTTTGTTGGGGGGGGGGGGTTGGGCCATTCTTTCGTTGTTCCTTTCGCCCCCTCGCTCACGCGGGAACACGCACACAAGCAATAAAATATATATCTACTATTTATTATCCCTTGCCCACGTCTCCTCCATAAACCATTTCCCTTTCCGTCAGCGACAAATCGAAAAAAAAATAGATGAAAAAGCCACATCCACTCAATCATTTCTACCATCTTTCGAAAACGCACCGAAACAACAGCCCCCAAAGAGAGCCGTCGCCCAAATTTTTAATGCCAAATGGTCCCAATTCACTCTGTTCAGTGCACACCTTTCACCCTCCTAAACCCTTTATAAACCCATCACTAAAAATCTTTTTCACCCCATCCTTTCCATCCCCGTTTTGTGTCCAGCCTCTCCTTTTCCCCTTATCTCTGACACATATTTCCCCCTTTTCTGCATTTCCTCCTCATTCTCCCCTATGTCCAAACCATTTCAACTTCCCCTCTCCTCTTCACAACACACTCTTTATTACAAAACATCTCCTACTCTTTCATTCACTTTGATACAACAACTTATACAACATACCTTTCCCAAATATTCATTTCCAAACAAAATCCCCGCCCTTCATACAACGATGCCCCCAAAACTTTTATATTGCTAAAATACTAATTTTCGACATACTTAATCGGTTCGCCAAAGATAACGTTCGGTCTTTCCACAAAATTCTTCATCACTCCCCGCATCTTCCCCCCTACGCCTGCCCTTTGGGACCATCCTTTCAAACTTATATCCCAACTAACATGTTTTTAAACCCCTGCTAAACCTAATTTACCTTGCTCTTATTCACTTTATTCTCAACTTTCTCCCTCAAACACTTTCCAACCTCGCCCCACCAACTTCTGCAATTTCTCTTCGAATCAGTTTACCAGCCGTTTCGAAAAACAATTGACTCTTCCCAGGCCTTTTAATCTGACAGATGTATACCCCCTTTTCCCCCAAAACTCTTTTCTTTTTACCTCGCCAACCACCCACCATAACAAATTAAAGCAATCGTGGTGACACCACACATTCCTGCCGTAGACCCCCCCTCCAGAGAACCCCAAACATTCCCCCTCTCCTCCTAGTTTACACATTTTTTTACAACTTCACAATCACGAATTTACATCACACACACATACTTAAGACCTTTTTACAAAGCATCTTGTCACCTTATCATATGCTGCCCCATAATAAAAACCCCTTAAAAAATTAAACCTTTTTTCGTAGTATTTCTCACACAGTTCCCTTTAAAAAAAACACCTGATCCAAAAAATCCTCTACCACTTCTGAAACCACCTGCTCCCCCCAACCTGATTTTCTTCGTCCTTCACCTTCTCAATCATTACCCCCATACAATATTTCAAATAACTAAATAAACAAAAACCCCTTTTTAGATTGAACACTCACCTCATTCCCCTTTGCCTTTGTATAACGGCACTCCCACAAGCACTCTGGGCCAATCCTTTAGCACTGACCAT
Source organism: Panulirus ornatus (assembly GCF_036320965.1). Classification (NCBI taxonomy): domain Eukaryota; kingdom Metazoa; phylum Arthropoda; class Malacostraca; order Decapoda; family Palinuridae; genus Panulirus; species Panulirus ornatus. Next base: position 36,266,821 of record NC_092237.1, read on the forward strand.
GATCTTACATATTGAATATCCTTAACAACCTGTTAACAAAAAAAAGTCACCCTTTCTTAAAAAAATTCAACTGCAATACCATCCTCTCTTTCCGCCTGACGGAACTCGTCCCTTCCCCAAAATTTTTCCCCCCCCCCCACAATCTTCTCTTCACTGAACCACTCCCCCCCTCTCAATTTACATTTCCCTCCCGACCAAAACACTCTACATCTCCACTGTGGGTTTTGAAACACATGAAAAAATCCTTGAAAATATCTTCAGGGCTCCTCTCCCCTTAACACTGTTATCCCTTTCCCCCCTTGTCCCCTTACCCCAAGTTTCCATTTGTTCTCTCGTCTTTCGCAAAATAATTTACCTCCTTTCAAGACATCTTGTTCTCCTAAAGTTTAACGACACCTCCTTACCCCAACTCCCTTTGCCCTCTTTAACAGCTATTGCACCTTTTTTTGACCTCCCGCAGCTTTGTAATTTTATAAACCTTTCCCCGTCAATTGCATCCTTTTTCGTGCGTAAAGTCCAAACACCTTCTTTCTCTTTCATAAGACTACTTTTCCCCTCCCCCCAATTGCTACCCTTTTGATTGCCCAACACCCACCCTTTTTTGTGCCACAGCACCTTGCAAATGCTATCACTACTTCCGGGAAAAAACATCCCAGTCCTCACCCCTCCCCCCACTATTTTGCTCCCATCTTTTTGGCCCCCCCCTTTTTCTTAATCTTTCCAGACTTCTAAAACATACTTCCCACCTTCGCCGCCAAAAATAGTGATCAGAACATCCTTGTGCCCCTTTAAGCAATTCCACTCAAAAGTCTCCTTTTACACTTGTCAATTGGGTACCTAATTAACAAAGCCTTTCACATCTCTCCTATCACATACGTAAACTAGTGCATCTTTTCTCTTTTTAAACCAGTATTTTTCCCATCATCATTTTTTTCTCGACACAAATCCACAAGCTCCTCCCATTTCCATTCAAAACATTGAATTATACCTCAACTGCCACATTTCCCCACATTGATTTAAATCACCCATCATTAACCCGTCGGTCTCGGGCACCAAAGGGTGCTGACAACTCACTCAATGCTCCCAAAAAAAATTGACTCTCTATCTTTTTTTCATACCAGTTGCATAGCACCTCTCCCTTACCTGTTTCTCGCCCTCCACTTTTTAGGTATACCATTATAACGAATTTACTTCCTTGCCCCTCTTCACACTCTTCCACAAATTTTACAAAATAGAGGCATTCATTTGACCGTGAGGTCCAATCTAATAGTACCCTACACAGAGAAGATCAAGGGGCTGATAGTGTAATTTCATACGCCTTTCGAAGTGTCACATTTTCCTGAAAAAGTCGGCGTGCGTTTCTCGGTTTAGAATAGGGAGACAATGGAACATCAGGGAATGATTGTATTAAAAGAAAAAATCAGATGAATGTAGTCTCATAACATATCTTTCAAAGGGGTATGTTTTCACCGATAAAAGATATTGAAATAGAAACATTCCCTAACAATAAGGATTCGGCCCTCTCTTTTCTCCCCCTCTCTCTCTCCTCTCTCTCTCTCTCTCCATCTCTCTCTCTCTCTCTCTCTCTCTCATCTCTCTCTCTCTCTCTCTCTCTCTCTCTCTCTCTCTCTCTTTCTCTCTCTCTCTCTCTCTCTCTCTCTCTCTCTCTCTCTCTCTCTCTCTCTCTCTCTCTCTCTCTGACCCTTTCTATATTTCTTACCTTACTTTTTACAATTTCGAAAGGTTTACGTTTCTTTAATCTAAAGTCATCATCTCTATCCTGTATGACGTCATTCGTCCAGAGGTCTATCAGGCCAGCCTCGACCAATCGCTGCTTCATCCTCCTAAACTGCCCAGTGAATGGAGCTCCCTTCCTGTAAAAACATATCATGACATGAAGACTTATTTGATAAAATTTACCAATAGATTTGTCTTTGTGTGTATATATACATACATATATATATATATATATATATATATATATATATATATATATATATATATATATATATATATATATATATATATATATAGGGGATAGGGGAGAAAGAATACTTCCCACGTATTCCCTGCGTGTCGTAGAAGGCGACTAAAAGGGGAGGGAGCGGGGGGCTGGAAATCCTCCCCTCTCGTTTTTTTTTTTTTCTTTTTTTTTCCAAAAAAAGGAACAGAGAACGAGACCAGGTGAGGATATTCCCTCAGAGGCCCAGTCCTCTGTTCTTAACGCTACCTTGCTAACGCGGGAAATGGCGAATAGTATGAAAGAAAGATTTATTTATTTATTTATTTTGCTTTGTCGCTGTCTCCCGCGTTAGCGAGGTAGCGCAAGGAAACAGACGAAAGAATGGCCCAACCCGCCCACATACATATGTATATACATACATGTCCACACATGCAAATATACATACCTATACATCTCAATGTACACATATATATACACACACAGACATATACATATATACACATGTACATAATTCATACTGTCTACCTTTATTTGTTCCCATCGCCACCTCGCCACACATGGAATAACAACCCCCTCCCCCCTCATGTGTGCGAGGTAGCGCTAAGAAAAGACACCAAAGGCCCCATTCGTTCACACTCAGTCTCTAGCTGTCATGTAATAATGCACCCAAACCACAGCTCCTTTTCCACATCCAGGCCCCACACAAATTTCCATGGTTTACCCCAGACGCTTCACATGCCCTGGTTCAATCAATTGACAGCACGTCGATCCCGGTATACCACATCCTTCCAATTCACTCTATTCCTTGCCCGCCTTTCACACTTCTGCATGTTCAGGCCCCGATCACTCAAAATCTTTTTCAATCCATCTTTCCACCTCCAATTTGGTCTCCCACTTCTCGTTCCCTCCAATTCTGACACATATATCCTCTTGGTCAATCTTTCCTCACTCATTCTCTCCATGTGACCAAACCATTTCAAAACACCCTCTTCTGCTTTCTCAACCACACTCTTTTTATTTCCACACATCTCTCTCACCCTTACATTACTTACTCGATCAAACCACCTCACACCACATATTGTCCTGAAACATTTCATTTCCAGCACATCCACCCTCCTGCTCACAACTCTATCCATAGCCCACGCCTCACAACGATACAACATTGTTCGAACAACTATTACTTCAAACATACCCATTTTTGCTTTCCGAGATAATGTTCTCGACTTCCAAACATTCTTCAACGCTCCAAGAATTTTCGCCCCCTCCCCAACCCTATGATTCACTTCCGCTTCCATGGTTCCATCCGCTGCCAGATCCACTCCCAGATATCTAAAACACTTTACTTCCTGCGGTTTTTCTCCATTCAAACTTACCTCCCAATTGACTTGACCCTCAACCCTACTGTACTTGCTCTTATTCACATTTACTCTTAACTTTCTTTTTTCACACACTTTACCAAACTCAGTCACCACCTTATGCAGTTTCTCACATGAATCAGCCACCAGCGCTGTATAATCAGCGAACAACAACTGACTCACTTCCCAAGCTCTCTCATCCACAACAGATTGCATACTTGCCCCTCTTTCCAAAACTCTTGCATTCACCTCTCTAACAACCCCATCCATAAACAAATTAAAGAACCATGGAGACATCACACACCCCTGCCGCAAACCTACATTCACTGAGAACCAATCACTTTCCTATCTTCCTACACGTACACATGCCTTACATCCTCGATAAAAACTTTTCACTGCTTCTAACAACTTGCATCCCACACCATAAATTCTTAAAACCTTCCACAAAGCATCTCTATCAACTCCATCATATGCCTTCTCCAGATACATAAATGCTACATACAAATCCATTTGTTTTTCTAAGTATTTCTCACATACATTCTTCAAAGCAAACACCTGATCCACACATCCTATACCACTTCTGAAACCACACTGCTCTTCCCCAATCTGATGCTCTGTACATGCCTTCACCCTCTCAATCAATACCCTCCCATATCATTTACCAGGAATACTCGACAAACTTATACCTCTGTAATTTGAGCACTCACTCTTATTCCCTTTGCCTTTGTACAATGGCGCTATCCAAGCATTCCGCCAATCCTCAGGCACCTCACCATGAATCATACATACATTGAATAACCTTACCAACCAGTCAACTATACAGTCACCCCCTTTTTTAACAAATTCCACTGCAATACCATCCAAATCTGCTGCCTTGCCGGCTTTCATCTTCCGTAAAGCTTTTACTACCTCTTCTCTATTTACCAAATCATTTTCCCTAACCCTCTCACTTTGCACACCACCTCGACCAAAACACCCTATATCTGCCACTCTATCATCAAACACATTCAACAAACCTTCAAAATACTCACTCCATCGCCTTCTCACATCACCACTACTTGTTATCCCCTCCCCATTAGCCCATTTCACTGAAGTTCCCATTTGCTCCCTTGTCTTACGCAATTTATTTACCTCCTTCCAGAACAACTTTTTATTCTCCCTGAAATTTAATGATACTCTCTCACCCCAACTCTCATTTGCACGCTTTTTCAACTCTTGCACCTTTCTCTTGACCTCCTGCCTCTTTCTTTTATACCTCTCCCACTCATTTGCATTTTTTCCCTGCAAAAATCGTCCAAATGCCTCTCTCTTCTCTTTCACTAATAATCTTACTTCTTCATCCCACCACTCACTACATTTTCTAATCAACCCACCTCCCACGCTTCTAATGCCACAAGCATCTTTTGCGCAAGCCATCACTGCTTCCCTAAATACATCCCATTCCTACCCCACTCCCCTTACCTCCTTTGTTCTCAACTTTTTCCATTCTGTACTCAGTCTCTCCTGGTACTTCCTCACACAAGTCTCCTTCCCAAGCTCACTTACTCTAACCACTCTCTTCACCCCAACATTCTCTCTTCTTTTCTGAAAACCCCCACAAATCTTCACCTTCGCCTCCACAATATAATGATCAGACATCCCTCCGGTTGCACCTCTCAGCACATTAAAACCCAAAAGTCTCTCTTTCGTGCGTCTATCAATTAACACGTAATCCAATAACGCTCTCTGGCCATCTCTCCTACTTACATACGTATACTTATGTATATCTCGCTTTTTAAACCAGGTATTCCCAATCACCAGTACTTTTTCAGCACATAAATCTACAAGCTCTTCACCATTTCCATTTACAACACTGAACACTCCATATATACCAATTATTCCCTCAACTGCCACATTACTCACCTTTGCATTCAAATCACCCGTCACTATAACCCGGTCCCGTGCAGCAAAACCACTAACACACTCATTCAGCTGTTCCCAAAACACTTGCCTCTCATGATCTTTCTTCTCATGCCGAGGTGCATGTGCACCAATAATCACCATCTCTCTCCATCAACTTTTAGTTTTTCCCATATCAATCTAGAATTTACTTTCTTACACTCTATCACATACTCCCACAACTCCTGATTCAGGAGTAGTGCTACTCCTTCCCTTGCTCTTGTCCTCTTGATAACCCCTGACTTTACTCCCAAGACATTCTCAAACCGCTCTTCCCCTTTACACTTGAGCTTCGTTTCCCTCAGAGCTAATACATCAAGGTTCCTTTCCTCAAACATACTACCTATCTCTGCTTTTTCTCATCTTGCTTGCATCCACACACATTTAGACACCCCAATCTAAGCCTTCGAGGAGGATGAGCACTCCTCGCGTGACTCCTTCTTCTGCTTCTCGTTTTAGAAAGTTAAAATACAAGGAGGGGAGGGTTTCTGGGCACACACTTCCGTCACCTTTAGTCGCCTTCTACGACGCGTGAGGAATGCGTGGGAAGCATTCTTTCTCACCTATCCCCAGGGATATATATATATATATATATATATTCATAAATATATATATATATATAGATATATATATATATATATATATATATATATATATATATATATATATATATATATATATATATATATATATATATATATATATATATATATATATTTATTTATTTATTTATTTATTCATATTTATTTTGCTTTGTCGCTGTCTCGCGCGTTTGCGAGGTAGCGCAAGGAAACAGACGAAAGAAATTGCCCAACCCACCCCCATACACATGTTTATATATACACATCCACACACGCAAATATACATACCTATACATCTCAATGTACACATATATATATAGCACACAGACACATACATATATACCCATGCACACAATTCACACTGTCTGCCTTTATTCATTTCCATCGCCACCTCGCCACACATGGAATACTATCACCATCCCCCCTCATGTGTGCGACGTAGCGATAGGAAAGGACAACAAAGTCCCCATTCGTTCACAGTCAGTCTCTAGCTGTCATGTAATAATGCCCGAAACCACAGCTCCCTTTCGACATCCAGGCCCCACACAACTTTCCATGGTTTAGCCCAGACGCTTCACATGCCCTGATTCAATCCATTGACAGCACGTCAACCCCGGTATACCACATCGATCCAATTCACTCTCTTCCTTACCCGCCTTTCACCCTCCTGCATGTTCAGGCCCCGATCACTCAAAATCTTTTTCACTCCATCTTTCCACCACCAATTTGGTCTCACACTTCTCCTCGTTCCCTCCACCTCCGACACATATATCCTCTTGGTCAATCTTTCCTCACTCATTCTCTACATGTGCCCAAACCATTTCAAAACACCCTCTTCTGCTCTCTCAACCACGCTCTTCTTATTTCCAGACATCTCTCTTACGCTTACATTATATACTCGATCAAACCACCTCACACTACATTTTGTCCTCAAACATCTCATTTCCAGCACATCCATCCTCCTGCGCACTACTCTATCCATAGCCCACGCCTAGCAACCATACAACATTGTTCGAACCACTCTTCCTTCAAACATACCCATTTTTGCTTTCGGATATAATGTTCTCGACTTCCACACATTCTTGAAGGCTCCCAGGATTTTCGCCCCCTCCCCCACCCTATGATTCACTTCCGCTTCCATCGTTCCATCTGATGCCAGATCCACTCCCAGATATCTAAAACACTTTACTTCCTCCAGTTTTTCTCCATTAAAACTTACCTCTCAATTGACTTGACCATCAACCCTACTGTACTTAATAACCTTGCTCTTATTCACATTTATTCTTAACTTTCTTCTTTCACACACTTTACCAAACTCAGTCACCAGCTTCTGCAGTTTCTCACACGAATCAGCCACCAGCGCTGTATCATCAGCGAACAACAACTTACTCACTTCCCAAGCTCTCTCATCCACAACAGACTGCATACTTGCCTCTCTTTCCAAAACTCTTACATTCACCTCCCTAACAACCCCACCCATAAACAAATTAAACAACCATAAGAGACATCATACACCCCTGCCGCAAACCTACATTCACTGAGAACCAATCACTTTACTCTATTCCTACACGTACACATGCCTTACATCCTCGATAAAAACTTTTCACTGCTTCTAACAACTTGCATCCCACACCATATATTCTTAATACCTTCCACAGAGCATCTCTATCAACTCTATCATATGCCTTCTCCAGATCCATGAATGCTGCATACAAATAAATTTCCTTTTCTAAGTATTCCTCACATACATTCTTGAAAGCAAACACCTGATCCACACATCCTATACCACTTCTGAAACCACACTGCTCTTCCCCAATCTGATGCTCTATACATGCCTTCATCCTCTCAATCAATACCCTCCCATATCATTTACCAGGAATACTCGACAAACTTATACCTCTGTAATTTGAGCACTCACTCTTATCCTCTTTGCCTTTGTACAAAGGCACTATGCAAGCATTCCACCAATCCTCAGGCACCTAACCATGAGTCACATATACATTAAATAACCTTACCAACCAGTCAAGAATAGAGTCACCCACTTTCTTAATAAATGCCACTTCAATACCATCCAAACCTGCTGCCTTGCTGGCTTTCATCTTCCGCAAAACTTTTACTACCCCTTCTCTGTTTACCAAATCATTTTCCCTAACCCTCTCACTTTGCACACCATCTCGACCAAAACACCCTATATAAGCAACTCTATCATCAAACACATTCAGCAAACCTTCAAAATACTCACTCCATTTCCTTCTCAAATCACCACTACCTGTTATCACCTCCCCACTAGTCCCATTCACTGAAGCTCCCATTTGCTCCCATGTCTTACGCACTTTATTTACCTCCTTCTAAAGCATCTTTTTATTCTCCCTAAAATCTAATGAAAATCTTTCACCCCAACTCTCATTTGCCCTCTTTTTCACCTCTTGCACATTTCTCTTGACCTCCTGCCTCTTTCTTTTATACATCTCCCACTCATTTGCATTTTCTTCCCTTCAAAAATCGTCCAAATGCCTCTCTCTTCTCTTTCACTAATAACCTTACTTCTTCATCCCACCACTCACTACCCTTTCTAATCAACCCACCTCCCACGCTTCTCATGCCACAAGCATCTGTTGCGCAAGCCATCACTGCCTCCCTAAATACATCCCATTCCTACCCCACTCCCCTTACCTCCTTTCTTCTCACCTTTTCCATTCTCTACTCAGTCTCTCCTGTTACTTCCTCACACAAGTCTCCTTCCCAACACACTTACTCTCGCCACTCTTTTCACCCCAACATTCTCTCTTCTTCTCTGAAAACCCCTACAAATCTTCACCTTCGCCTCCACAAGATAATGATCAGACATCCCTCCAGTTGCACCTCTCAGCACATTAACATCCAAAAGTCTCTCTTTCGCGCGCCTGTCAAATAACACGTAATCCAATAACGCTCTCTGGCCATCTCTCCCACTTACATAAGTATACTTATGTATATCTCGCTTTTAAACTAGGTATTCACAATGACCAGTCCTTTTTCAGCACATAAATCTACAAGCTCTCCACCATTTCCATTTACAACACTGAACACCCCATGTATACCAATTATTCTCTCAACTGCCATATTACTCACCTTTGCATTCAAATCACCCATCACTATAACCCGTTCTTGTGCATCAAAACCACAAACACACTCATTCAGCTGCTCCCAAAACACTTGTCTCTCATGATCTTTCTTCTCATTCCCAAGTGCATATTCAACAATAATCACTCATCTCTCTCCATCAACTTTCAGTTTTACCCATATCAATCTAGAATTTACTTTCTTACACTCTATCACATACTACCACAGCTCCTGTTTCAGGAGTAGTGCTACTCCTTCCCTTGCTCTTGTCCTCTCACTAACCCCTGACTTTACTTCCAAGACATTCCCAAACCACTCTTCACCTTTACCCTTGAGCTTCGTTTCAATCAGAGCCAAAACATCCAGGTTCCTTTCCTCAAACATGCTACCTATCTCTCCTTTTTTCTCATCTTGGTTACATGCACACACATATAGACACCCCAATCTGAGCCTTCGAGGTGAATGAGCACTCCCCGCGTGACTCCTTCTTCTGTTTCCTCTTTTAGAAAGTTAAAGTACAAGGAGGGGAGGGTTTCTTGCCCACCGCTCCTGTCCCCTTTAGTCGCCTTCTACGACACGTGAGGAATACGTGGGATGTATTCTTTCTCCCCTATCCCCAGGGATATATATATATATATATATATATATATATATATATATATATATATATATATATATATATATATATATATTTTTTTTTTTTGCTTTGTCGCTGTCTCCCGCGTTTGCGAGGTAGCGCAAGGAAACAGACGAAAGAAATGGCCCAACCCACCCCCATACACATGCCTTGATTCAATCCACTGACAGCACGTCAACCCCGGTATACCACATCGCTCCAATTCACTCTATTCTTTGCCCTCCTTTCACCCTCCTGCATGTTCAGGCACCGATCACACAAAATCTTTTTCACTCCATCTTTCCACCTCCAATTTCGTCTCCCTCTTCTCCTCGTTCCCTCCACCTCCGACACATATATCCTCTTGGTCAATCTTTCCTCACTCATTCTCTCCATGTGACCAAACCATTTCAAAACACCCTCTTCTGCTCTCTCAACCACGCTCTTTTTATTTCCACACATCTCTCTTACCCTTACGTTACTTACTCGATCAAACCACCTCACACCACACATTGTCCTCAAACATCTCATTTCCAGCACATCCACCCTCCTGCGCACAACTCTATCCATAGTCCACGCCTCGCAACCATACAACATTGTTGGAACCACTATTCCTTCAAACATACCCATTTTTGCTTTCCGAGATAATGTTCTCGACTTCCACACATTCTTCAAGGCTCCCAGAATTTTCGCCCCCTCCCCCACCCTATGATCCACTTCCGCTTCCATGGTTCCATCCGCTGCCAGATCCACTCCCAGATATCTATATATATATATATATATATATATATATATATATATATATATATATATATATATATATATATATATTCATTTTTTTACTTTGTCGCTATCTCCTGCGTTAGCGAGGTATCGCAAGGAAACGTACGAAAGAAATGGCCCAACCCACCTATATATACATGTATATACATGCATGTCTACATTCGCCCATATAAAGATCTATACATATCAGCATATACATATATAAACATAAACAAACTTATATATATATATATATATATATATATATATATATATATATATATATATATATATATATATATATATATATATATATATATATATATATATATATATATATATATACATATATATATATATTTATATATATGCACATGTACATAATCTATACTTGCTGCCTTTATTTATTCCTATCGCCACCCCACCACATATCAAATGACAACACCCACCCCCCGTATGCGCGCAAGGTACCGATAGGAATAAACAACAAAAGACGCATTCGTTCACACTCAGTCTCTAACAGTCATGGATAATGACCGAAATCAGAGTACCTTTTCCACATCCAGGCGGCAAAAAACTTTACATGCTTTACCCCAGACGCTTCATATGCCCTGGTTCAATCCATTCACAGCACATCGACCCCGGTATACCACATCGTTCCAATTAACTCTATTCCTTCCACACATTTCACCCTCCTGCATGTTCAGGCCCCATTCGCTCAAAATCTTTTTCTATTCATCTTTCCACCTCCAATTTGGTCTCCCACTTCTCCTCGTTCCCTCCACCTCCGACACATATATCCTCTTTGGTCAATCTTTCCTCACTCATTCTCTCCATGTGACCAAACAATTTCAAAACACCCTCTTCTGCTCTCTCAACCACACTCTTTTTATTTCCACACATCTCTCTTACCCTATCATTACTTACTCGATCAAGCCACCTCACACTACATATTGTCATCAAACATTCCATTTCCAACACATCCACCCTCCTCCGCACAACTCTATCCATAGCCAATGCCTCGCAACCATATAACATTGTTGAAACCACTATTCCTTCAAACATACCCAGTTTGCTTTCCAAGATAATGTTTTCACCTTCCGCACATTTGTCAACGCTCCCAGAACTTTTGCCCCCTCCCCCACCCTGTGACTCACTTCCGTTCCATAGTTTCATCCGCTGCAAAATCCACTCCCAGAAATCTAAAACACTTCACTTCCTCTAGTCTTTCTCCATTCACCCTTACCTCTCAATTGACTTGTCCCTCAATCCTACTGTACCTAATAAACTTGCTTTTATTCACATTTACTCTCAGCTTTCTTCTTTCACACACTTTACCGAACTCAGTCACCAGCTCCCGCAGTTTCTCACCCGAATCACCAACCAAAGGTGTATCATCATAGAACAACAACTGACTCACCGCCCAAGTTCTCTCATGCACAACAGACTGCATGCTTGCCCTTCTCTCCAACACTCTTGCATTCACCTCCCTAACAACACCATCCATAGAGAAATTAAACAACCATGGAGACATCACGCACGCCTGCCGCAAACCGACATTCACTGTGAGTCAATCTCTTTCCTCTCTTCCTACTCGTACACATGCCTTACATCCTCGGTAAAAAATTCTCACCGCTTCTCAAAACTTGCCTCTCACACCATATATTCTTAATACCTTCCACAGAGTATCTCTATCAAATCTGCCATATGCCTTCTCCAGATCCATAGATACTTCATACAAATCCATTTGCTTTTTTAAGTATTTCTCATAAAAAATTCTTCAAAGCAGACACCTGATCTACATATCCTACTACCACTTTTGAAACCAAAGTGCTATTCCCCAGTCTAATGCTCTGTATATGCCTTCAACCTCTCAGTCAATACCCTCCCATGTAATTTCCAAGGAATACTCAACAAACTTATACCTCTGTAATTTGAGCACTCACCTTTGTCTCCTTTGCCTTTATACAATGGCTCTATGCACGCATTCCGCAAATCCTCAGGCACCTCACCATGAATCATACATGCATTAGATAACCTTGTCAACTAGTCAACAATACAGTGACCCCATTTTTTAATAAATTCCACTACAATACCATCCAAACCCGCTGCCTTGCCGACTTTCATCTTCCGCAAAGCTTTTAATACCTCTTTTCTGTTTCCCAAATCATTTTCCCTAACCCTCTCACTTTGCACACCACCTCGACCAAAACATCCTGTATCTGCCACTCTATCATCAAACACATTCAACAAACCTTCAAGATACTCACGCCATCTCCTAACATCACCACTATTTGTTATCACCTCCCCATTAGCCCCCTTCACTGAAGTTCCCATTTGTTCCCTTGTCTTACGCACTTTATTTACCTCCTTCCAAAACATCTTTTTATTCTCACTAAAATTTAATGATACTTTCTCACCCCAACTCTCATTTGCCCTCTTGCACCTTACTCTTGACCTCCTGTCTCTTTCTTTTATACATCTCCCACTCATTTGCATTATTTCCCTGCAAAAATCATCCAAACGCCTCTCTCTTCTCTTTCACTAATAATCTTACTTCTTCATTCCACCACTCACTACCCTTTCTAATCTGCACACCTCCTATGCTTCTCATGTTACAAGCATCTTTTGCGCAAGCCATCACTGCTTCCCTAAATACATCCCATTCCTCCCCCACTCCCCTTACCTTCTTTGTTCTCACCTTTTTCCATTCTGTACTAAGTTTCTCCTGGTACTTCCTCACAGAAGTCTCCTTCCCAAGTTCACTTACTCTCACCACTCTCCTCACCACAACATTCTCTCTTTTTTTCCGAAAATCTCTACAAATCTTCACCTTCGCCTCCACAAGATAATGGTAAGACATCCCTCCACTTGCACCTCTCAGCACATTAACGTCCAAAAGTCTCAATTAACACGTAATCCAATAACGCTCTCTGGCCATCTCTCCTACTTACATACGTATACTTATGGATATATCTCTTTTTAAACCAGGTATTCTCAATCATCAGTCCTTCCTCAGCATATAAATCTACAAGCTCTTCACAATTTCCATTTACAACACTGAACACCCTATGTATACCTCAACTGCCACATTACTCACCTTTGCATTCAAATCACCCATCACTATAACCCGGTCTCGTGCATCAAAACCACTAACAAACTCATTCAGCTGCTCGCAAAACACTTGCCTCTCATGATTTTTCTTCTCATATATATATATATATATATATATATATATATATATATATATATATATATATATATATATATATATATATTTTTTTTTTTTTTCTTTTTTATACTTTGTCGCTGTCTCCCGCGTTTGCGAGGTAGCGCAAGGAAACAGACGAAAGAAATGGCCCAACCCCCCCCCCCATTCACATGTACATACACACGTCCACACACGCAAATATACATACCTACACAGCTTTCCATGGTTTACCCCAGACGCTTCACATGCCTTGATTCAATCCACTGACAGCACGTCAACCCCTGTATACCACATGCTCCAATTCACTCTATTCCTTGCCCTCCTTTCACCCTCCTGCATGTTCACGCCCCGATCACACAAAATCTTTTTCACTCCATCTTTCCACCTCCAATTTGGTCTCCCTCTTCTCCTCGTTCCCTCCACCTCCGACACATATATCCTCTTGGTCAATCTTTCCTCACTCATTCTCTCCATGTGCCCAAACCATTTCAAAACACCCTCTTCTGCTCTCTCAACCACGCTCTTTTTATTTCCACACATCTCTCTTACCCTTACGTTACTTACTCGATCAAACCACCTCACACCACACATTGTCCTCAAACATCTCATTTCCAGCACATCCATCCTCCTGCGCACATCTCTATCCATAGCCCACGCCTCGCAACCATACAACATTGTTGGAACCACTATTCCTTCAAACATACCCATTTTTGCTTTCCGAGATAATGTTCTCGACTTCGACACATTTTTCAAGGCTCCCAAAATTTTCGCCCCCTCCCCCACCCTATGATCCACTTCCGCTTCCATGGTTCCATCCGCTGACAGATCCACTCCCAGATATCTAAAACACTTCACTTCCTCCAGTTTTTCTCCATTCAAACTCACCTCCCAATTGACTTGACCCTCACCCCTACTGTACCTAATAACCTTGCTCTTATTCACATTTACTCTTAACTTTCTTCTTCCACACACTTTACCAAACTCAGTCACCAGCTTCTGCAGTTTCTCACATGAATCAGCCACCAGCGCTGTATCATCAGCGAACAACAACTGACTCACTTCCCAAGCTCTCTCATCCCCAACAGACTTCATACCTTGCCCCTCTTTCCAGGACTCTTGCATTCACCTCCCTAACAACCCCATCCATAAACAAATTAAACAACCATGGAGACATCACACACCCCTGCCGCAAACCTACATTCACTGAGAACCAATCACTTTCCTCTCTTCCTACACGTACACATGCCTTACATCCTCGATAAAAACTTTTCACTGCTTCTAACAACATGCCTCCCACACCATATATTCTTAATACCTTCCACAGAGCATCTCTATCAACTCTATCATATGCCTTCTCCAGATCCATAAATGCTACATACAAATCCATTTGCTTTTCTAAGTATTTCTCACATACATTCTTCAAAGCAAACACCTGATCCACACATCCTCTACCACTTCTGAAACCGCACTGCTCTTCCCCAATCTGATGCTCTGTACATGCCTTCACCCTCTCAATCAATACCCTCCCATATAATTTACCAGGAATACTCAACAAACTTATACCTCTGTAATTTGAGCACTCACTCTTATCCCCTTTGCCTTTATACAATGGCACTATGCACGCATTCCGCCAATCCTCAGGCACCTCACCATGAGTCATACATACATTAAATAACCTTACCAACCAGTCAACAATACAGTCACCCCCTTTTTTAATAAATTCCACTGCAATACCATCCAAACCTGCTGCCTTGCCGGCTTTCATCTTCCGCAAAGCTTTTACTACCTCTTCTCTGTTTACCAAATCATTTTCCCTAACCCTCTCACTTTGCACACCACCTCGACCAAAACACCCTATATCTGCCACTCTGTCATCAGACACATTCAACAAACCTTCAAAATACTCATTCCATCTCCTTCTCACATCACCGCTACTTGTTATCACCTCCCCATTTACGCCCTTCACTGAAGTTCCCATTTGCTCCCTTGTCTTACGCACCCTATTTACCTCCTTCCAGAACATCTTTTTATTCTCCCTAAAATTTACTGATAGTCTCTCACCCCAACTCTCATTTGCCCTTTTTTTCACCTCTTGCACCTTTCTCTTGACCTCCTGTCTCTTTCTTTTATACTTCTCCCACTCAATTGCATTTTTTCCCTGCAAATATCGTCCAAATGCCTCTCTCTTCTCTTTCACTAATACTCTTACTTCTTCATCCCACCACTCACTACCCTTTCTAAACAGCCCACCTCCCACTCTTCTCATGCCACAAGCATCTTTTGCGCAATCCATCACTGATTCCCTAAATACATCCCATTCCTCCCCCACTCCCCTTACTTCCATTGTTCTCACCTTTTTCCATTCTGTACACAGTCTCTCCTGGTACTTCCCCACACAGGTCTCCTTCCCAAGCTCACTTACTCTCACCACCTTCTTCACCCCAACATTCACTCCTCTTTTCTGAAAACCCATACTAATCTTCACCTTAGCCTCCACAAGATAATGATCAGACATCCCTCCAGTTGCACCTCTCAGCACATTAACATCCAAAAGTCTCTCTTTCGCACGCCTGTCAATTAACACGTAATCCAATAACGCTCTCTGGCCATCTCTCCTACTTACATAAGTATACTTATGTATATCTCGCTTTTTAAACCAGGTATTCCCAATCATCAGTCCTTTTTCAGCACATAAATCTACAAGCTCTTCACCATTTCCATTTACAACACTGAACACCCCATGCATACCAATTATTCCCTCAACTGCCACATTACTCACCTTTGCATTCAAATCACCCATCACTATAACCCGGTCTCGTGCATCAAAACCGCTAACACACTCATTCAGCTGCTCCCAAAACACTTGCCTCTCATGATCTTTCTTCTCATGCCCAGGTGCATATGCACCAATAATCACCCACCTCTCTCCATCAACTTTCAATTTTACCCATATTAATCGAGAATTTACTTTCTTACATTCTATCACATACTCCCACAACTCCTGTTTCAGGAGTATTGCCACTCCTTCCCTTGCTCTTGTCCTCTCACTAACCCCTGACTTCACTCCCCAGACATTTCCAAACCACTCTTCCCCTTTACCCTTGAGCTTCGTTTCACTCAGAGCCAAAACATCCAGGTTCCTTTCCTCAAACATACTACCTATCTCTCCTTTTTTCACATCTTGGTTACATCCACACACATTTAGGCACCCCACTCTGAGCCTTCGAGGAGGATGATCACTCCCCGCGTGACTCCTTCTTCTGTTTCCCATTTTAGAAAGTTAATACAAGGAGGGGAGGATTTCCGGCCCCCCGCTCCCGTCCCCTCTAGTCGCTTTCTACGACACGCGAGGAATACGTGGGAAGTATTCTTTCACCCCTATCCCCAGGGATAATATACATATATATATACATATACACACACACACACACACACACACACACACACGCACATACACACACACACACACACATACATATATATACATATGAAAAATGTAAGAAACAATTTAGAAAACAAACTTTTAGCTTGAAATGAATGAAAAAAATGAAAATATAAATATTTATATTTATATATATATATATATATAAATATATATATTTATTTATTTAAATATATATAAATATATATATATATATATATATATATATATATATATATATATATATATATATATATATATATATATATATATATATTTTTCTCTTTTTTTTGCCGCTGTCTCCAGCGTTTGCGAGGTAGCGCAAGGAAACAGACGAAAGAAGTGGCCCAACCCACCCCCATACACATGTATATAAATACGTCCACACACCCAAATATATGGTTTACCCCAGACGCTTCACATGCCCTGATTCAATCCACTGACAGCACGTCAACCGCGGTATACTACATCGATCCAATTCACTCTATTCCTTGCCCTCCTTTCACCCTCCTGCATGTTCAGGCACCGATCACACAAAATCTTTTTCACTCCATCTTTCCACCTCCAATTTGGTCTCCCACTTCTCCTCGTTCCCTCGACCTCCGACACATATATCCTCTTGGTCAATCTTTCCTCACTCATTCTCTCAATGTGCCCAAACCATTTCAAAACACCCTCTTCTGCTCTCTCAACCACGCTCTTTTTATTTCCACACATCTCTCTTACCCTTACGATACTTACTCGATCAAACCACCTCACACCACACATTGTCCTCAAACATCTCATTTCCAGCACATCCATCCTCCTGCGCACAACTCTATCCATAGCCCACGCCTCGCAACCATACAACATTGTTGGAACCACTATTCCTTCAAACATACCCATTTTTGCTTTCCGAGATAATCTTCTCGACTTCCACACATTCTTCAAGGCTCCCAGGATTCTCGCCCCCTCCTCCACTCTATGATCCACTTCCGCTTCCATGGTTCCATCCTCTGCCAGATCCACTCCCAGATATCTAAAACACTTTACTTCCTCCAGTTTGTCTCCATTCAAACTTACCTCCCAATTGACTTGACCCTCAACCCTTCTGTACCTAATAACCTTGCTCTTATTCACATTTACTCTTAACTTTCTTCTTTCACACACTTTACCAAACTCAGTCACCAGTTTCTGCAGTTTCTCACATGAATCAGCCAGCAGCGCTGTATCATCAGCGAACAACAACTGACTCACTTCCCTAGCTCTCTCATCCACAGCAGACTTCATACTTGCCCCTCTTTCCAAAACTCTTGCATTCACCTCCCTAACAGCCCCATCCATAAATAAATTAAACAACCATGGAGACATCACACACCCCTGCCGCAAACCTACATTCACTAAGAACCAATCACTTTCCTCTCTTCCTACACGTACACATGCCTTACATCCTCGATTAAAACTTTTCACTGC
This sequence comes from Panulirus ornatus, assembly GCF_036320965.1. Lineage (NCBI taxonomy): Eukaryota > Metazoa > Arthropoda > Malacostraca > Decapoda > Palinuridae > Panulirus > Panulirus ornatus. Next base: position 36,285,222 of record NC_092237.1, read on the forward strand.
TTCTAACAACTTGCCTCCCACACCATATATTCTTAATACCTTCCACAGAGCATCTCTATCAACTCTATCATATGCCTTCTCCAGATCCATAAATGCTACATACAAATCCATTTGCTTTTCTAAGTATTTCTCACATACATATATTTTTTTTTCTTTTTTTTTATACTTTGTCGCTGTCTCCCGCGTTTGCGAGGTAGCGCAAGGAAACAGACGAAAGAAATGGCGCAACCCCCCCCCCATACACATGTGTATACACACGTCCACACACGCAAATATACATACCTACACAGCTTTCCATGGTTTACCCCAGACGCTTCACATGCCCTGATTCAATCCACTGACAGCACGTCAACCCCGGTATACCACATCGCTCCAATTCACTCTATTCCTTGCCCTCCTTTCACCCTCCTGCATGTTCAGGCCCCGATCACACAAAATCTTTTTCACTCCATCTTTCCACCTCCAATTTGGTCTCCCTCTTCTTCTTGCTCCCTCCACCTCCGACACATATATCCTCTTGGTCAATCTTTCCTCACTCATCCTCTCCATGTGCCCAAACCACTTCAAAACACCCTCTTCTGCTCTCTCAACCACGCTGTTTTTATTTCCACACATCTCTCTTACCCTTACGTTACTCACTCGATCAAACCACCTCACACCACACATTGTCCTCAAACATCTCATTTCCAGCACATCCATCCTCCTGCGCACAACTCTATCCATAGTCCACGCCTCGCAACCATACAACATTGTTGGAACCACTATTCCTTCAAACATACCCATTTTTGCTTTCCGAGATAATATTTTTTTTTTTTTTTTTTTTTTATACTTTGTCGCTGTCTCCTGCGTTTGCGAAGTAGCGCAAGGAAACAGACGAAAGAAATGGCCCAACCCCCCCCATACACATGTACATACACACGTCCACACACGCAAATATACATACCTACACAGATAATATATATATATATATATATATATATATATATATATATATATATATATATATATATATATATATATATATATATATGTATGTATATATATATAAATGTGTGTGTATGCCTGGATGGGCCATTCTTCGTCTGTTTCCTGGCGCTACCTCGCTGACGCGGGAAACGACGAGGCTGTGTCGTGGAGATTACAAACTCGTAAAATAATTTTCAATGACAAAGGGATCCGTGATAGCCTTGTTACTAGGAGCATCAGTCATGCAACTACATGGTTTCCTGGAAAATGGGCCTTGGAAAAACTGCAGGAATGTTTCAAGTTTGTTTTCCTGGATCATTTATAATAGTCCACTTTCTTGGTTACTGTGAGGCAAAAGAAAATTTATCAAAATATTTAAGAAAATATGACAGCAGATTATGAAGTACTCCTGTGATTTCAGACTGTGGTAATGTAATCTTACCGCATACCCCATGAGTTACCACCTAACACAGGGTACTCTGTGGTGCTTAGATGAAGGAGCGTGTTGCCATATCTATCTTGGTAATGAGGTGCAATGTCAATACTAATCTTTTTCTTGTGTGCGATGTATGAAAATCGTTCGGCCATCACCCGCCTCATCCCTTCATCTAAATCGTAGATCTGAAGGAAAAAACTTTATATTATAAAGGAAATGTAAGCCACAACTTTTGCTTTACAGATAGTATAAGAGAACCAAAGAAAAAAATGCTTTTGTAGGTATTGAGATAGCGATGGATGTGAACTTATCAATCTTCTCTCTTGCTTCAAATAAACATTATCTCCTTTTTCTGGAGTAGGATTGTGTTTTGGTTATTGTTGGGGCTGCTGATTAAATGTTTCCCAAGCTGAAAACTGTACTAAAGACGTAGTAAGAGATTCACACGTGACACGAACAAGTGAATTTAGACAAACCAGATTACAGGGAGAAAAGGATAGATGATATACATAGAGGTCGCAGAACAGACTAGATATAAGTCAATTGCTACATCGGACATCATGTTATCTCAGTCAAATTCTAAGAACATTAAAAAATACTAATGTGAAAATGGCGAGAATTTTACAATTTACAGAAGTGTAAATGAATGAAAGTTTACCCATTATCTGTCCGAGGATGTATTAAACGAAAATACGAATCGCTTTTATTTTCTCTTTCCAATGGTGATTTTTGCATATATCTCTTCACTGGAAAGAGAAGCAGTCAAGCGGGGATTGCTCAACCTCCTGGAAGGCTCAGACTGGGGTGCTGAATGTGTGTGGTTATAACAAAGATGGGAAGAAAGGAGAGCTTGGTTTGAGGGAAAAACCTAGATGTCCTGGCTCTGGGCCAAGCGAAGCTCAATGGTAAAGGAGAAGGAAGGTTTTGGAAAGTCTTCGGAGCAAAGTCAGGGGTTGGTGTGAGGACAAGAGCTAAGGAAGGAGAAGTACTACTCTTGATGCGAGTTGTGGGAGTATGTGATAGAGTCTAAGAAGGTAAATTCTAGATTGATGTAGGTAATACTGAAAGTGGATGGAGAGAGAAGAGTGATTATTGATGCCTATTTACCTGGTCATAAGAAGAAAGATCATAAGAGGCAAATGTTTTGGGAGCATCAAAGTGAGTTTGATCACATGGAGAGAATGAGTGAGGAAACGAGAAGTGGGAGACTAAATTGGAGGTGGAAAGATGGAGTGAAAAAAATTTTAAGTGATCGGGGCCTGAACATGCAGCAAAGTGAAAGGCGTGCAAGGAATAGAGTGAATTGGAACGATGTGGTATACCGGGGTCGACGTACTATCAATGGATTGAACCAGGGCATGTGAAGCGTCTGGGGTAAACCATGAAAAGTTTTGTGGGGATTGGATGTGGAAAGGAAGCTGTGGTTTCGGTGCATTATACATGACAGCTACAGTCTGTGAACGAATGTGGCCTTTGTTGTCTTTTCCTAGCACTATCTCGTGCGCACGAGGGGGGGAGGGGGGGGGGGGGGGGTTGCCGTTTCATGTGTGGCGGGGTGGTGGCGGAAATAGATGAAGGCAGCATGTATGAATATGTACATATGTATATATGTATATGGGTGTGTATGTATATGTACGTATAGGTTGAAATGTATAAGTATGTATATGTCCGTGTGTCGGCGTTTATTTATATACATGTGTATGTTGGTGGGTTGGGCCATTCTTTCGTCTGTTTCCTTACGCTACCTCGCTAACGCGGGAGAGAGCGACAAAGTATGATAAATAAATACAATATATATCTTGAATAAGATGGCCCTAATTAGAGCACTAAGTTGCCCATGCCGTCTTAGCTAACATAAAGATAAAGAAGTTGCTATATTACCTTCAAAGGAATTTAATTGTTTGATACTGCTTGAACACGTGTGTTAGATCTAATGTCTAGTTTAGTGGCTTGCAGGATTTTACTTTGATTGAAATTCATGTAGAACTAATCACTCACCTGCAAGTTCTCATATACTTCTTGGATGACAGGGTCAGTTGTCTGACTGAAGTAGAGGAAAGCCGTCCCCTGTAGTCTAAATCCACCCCAAGACCAACCGTCGTGGTTCAGAAGGTCTTCAAAAGAATTGATGGGTAAAGACTTGCTCTGGACGGAGAGGTGGGCGACGAGGGAGGAGCGGTAAGCTGTGCTAATGATCACACAACACAGCAGCCACCATCCAATAAATACCTGAATGCATAACAAACTTATGGAGGGATTTACTGAGCCTGATGACTTAGTCGTACACCAAATACTGATGAACTTGGCATAATAAACATATGTATCCATACAACAACTGATTGATGATATGGTCTATCGCACAATTAAGACAAAACTTATTCAAATGATAGATAAATCGTCCATGACTTATCTCATTCATCCTTAAATCTTTATCTGTTTACATGAGGAGCTGTGGCTGGAAAGATGAAAGAAGCTGTTTATAATAATGTTGAAATCTACGTTCTTCTTGAAAGGTAAACCTAGATGAAGCATAGCTTTGTGTGAACAACTGTTTCTTGCCTAATTTCATACGTCCTAAACCCACATGTTGATGTAAAAAAGAATTACTTCTGATTTATCTATCCGATGAAAATTGATTAACTTTAATCGTATAATTGTTACAAGAAAACATATAAGTCATACAGCAGAACATTTACATAAGTGTAATCTTTTTTTTAATTATTTTTGGTCCTGGTATTCTCATTTTCTAATCATGTTTACAAGGTATAGAAAATGTCTATTATTCTCTTGAAACTTTGCTTTTGTGATCAGAACAGTGATATTCTGAAATTTACCTATTTTTACAGAACATTCCAGATAATTCATTGCTGAGTAGCTGATATAATGCTTTCTAGAAGTTTCCAGAAATATAAATAGTAGTATAAATATAAGAACCTTAAACCAACCAGTTCAGTTTAGACCTAGCTGCCTGAGTGGATACATATACATACATATTTCTGAGATCGCATCTAGAGGCTGTAAGCATCCGGCAGACGCATTTTGCTGTCTGTTGCTAATATGTCAAAACAAGGGTAAAAACGCATTACGTGGCAGCATCTGTAAGATGTACGAGGCCTACAAGGCACATTTCGGCATGCCTGTCCTCCGGGGATCAAGACAGATTCTGGCCACCTCACTTCACCTGCGAACACTGTAGAAAAAAAAAGTCTGGAAGGTAAGATAGACAATTGTTGCTCATTTGGACGGCGGAATTTCATGTAAAACATTTCTTAGAACTTTCTTATTCAAATTTTCTTTTTTCAATATTTTTAAATTCTCAATGTTATTGAAAAAGTCATGTGGAATATGGTAACAGAATCTCATACACACTAGTAATGGGTGAAATAAACATAGAAACAAATATATACTTTTTTTCTTAATCACAATTATATATTGTTCTTTTGCAGGATAGTACAGAGGGGAAAAGAAAGCCATGAAGTTCGCTATCCCAAGAATTTGGCAGGAACCCACTGATCACTCAAGCAATTGATATTTTTGCATGGTAGACTCTTCCAAAAGTCGGACTGGCAAGAATGCACCTGCTTTCACGTACCCGGACCTTCACCGCACACAAAATTAGGCCTTATTAAACAATTTGTCATAGCTCTAGATAAGGAGTGTGCATCCTTCAAGGACCGTCAAGACTCTTACCCTAAGCTGTCTGAGGCAAAGGTCAGAGCCGGTGTCTTCGTCGGACCACAGATAAAGAAGATACTGGAGCGCAAGGAATTCCCCGAGAAGCTCACTAGGAAGGAGAGAGCAGCTTGGTACAGCTTTATCGCAGTGGTTCGGGGCTTCCTGGGCAATCACAAGGCCGAAGACTATGTGGAGGTGGTTAAGACTATGGTGAAGAACTACGGCCAAATAGGCTGCAGGATGCCCCTCAAAGTCCATATCCTTGACGCTCATCTTGATAATTTCAAGGAAACCATGGGAGAGCGTTTGGAGGAGCAAGGCGAGCACTTCCATTAGGATATACTGGTCTTTGAACGTCGCTGATAAGGAACATATAACGAGAACATGATGGGAGATCATATTTGGGGTCTGGTTCGTGAAAGTGATTTGCAGTATAATCGTTAATCTCAGAAAACTACTCACTTCTAAATCTTTTGTGATCACTTTTGTTTAACACTATTGTAAATAAATGTTTATTTGATTCATATGTTGTTTTTCTGACTTCATGTGAATAGAAATACGCAAAGTCTTCCATTGTTCAATCGGAAATAGATAATTTTGAAAATATCAATGTCGTGGTTACAAAAGCAAAGTTTGAAGGGATTAGAAAAGTAGCCTTTTCTCTGCATTTTACACATAAGCAATTAGAAAGTAACACTCACTAGACAAGAAAAATATTATTACAGTGTAATTAAACCCAAGAAAGGCACATGTATATGAATTTGTATATGTGTATCCGAAGTTTGATGTAATCTATCAAGAACATTCAAAATATAGAAAGTGATTTTAAAAAACTGATGCAACTTGAAATTTTGGATTGAAACGTCAGACTGAAACGTGGATTCTTCCAAAATAGTATTTTGTGTGGCACTCAATTCTCCGCAACACTATTATACCCTCCAACTCAAACCACACTATAACTATCCACCAAATTTCGAGTAAAAATTAAAAGCTTAAGGGATAGTACGAGAAAAGTTGATAAATCCATGTCCTCACTGCGCTCATTGTTGACAATCTTTCTATACTGTGGCATTAAAGATCGACAACCGATATCGTTTACTCCGTGTTTTCTCTATGCTGTGTACGGGGCTCAGGGCACTGAGACCACTACTCATGAACCGGTCTCAGCTCTCTATTAAGTGTATTGTTATAATCTGTTGGGGAATGAGGGACGGGGTTGATCCTCACGAGCCAAAATCGTAGTCATTGACGAGAAAACAAACTTAGAAATTTCACCTTTAAGAGTGCGAAAAATAGTGTATCGGGTATGTGAATAGCATTGCAAAATACATCACACTTTGTACATGCACATTTCTCTTGCTTTTTCATTATGATTCTTAAGAAATAGTTAGTGTATATGTTTGTAAATGTTGAACAGTTATTTGTGAAATGAAAGCCATTGCTATGACGCAAAGGTAAGGGAAAACAGTCGTTTGCGTACGGGAAAAAATGATCGCCGATGTCAAGTGACAGTTGACGGCTACGCTCAGTATGGGGCCCGGGAGCTGGCACAGCATATCGTCCGAAAACATTTCGATGGCATTACTTTGCAGTTTAATGGTCATAATCATATCATCTTTTGCGTAGAATTATAATTTCTTCGTAATCTCTATATCTAGACAATTCTATTTTATAACTGAATATTAGACGTCATTAATTATGTAGTTTCTGCATCCTTTACCATTCTATTCCCTGGCCGGATTTCGAACTAATCGAGGTAAGGAATATTAGTTGTCTAAAATTACCGACAGACCTGAATAAACCGAGTATAGTGTCAAACGGAGAATTTGACCTGTTAAACAACCTTGAGAAGTATGTTACTGGTGCATGTGGTCCATTATTCTTGGCATGTATTTATAGAATCAATATTCGTCGTTATTAGCTTGGCCTTTACTTCAGATAAAGAAATGATACAAACTGGGATATAATATTTTTGGGATCTTTGTATCATTAGAACAGATGGTGGAATGATCACTTAATCCATTTCCCCTCAAAACCTTTGATCAATTCATAAACAACTTTCACTAACTAGAAATGAAGAATAGTAGTAAATAGGTCTTACGTGATCCCGAGTCTATCATACGAAATTCATCAATTTTATTCTAGATAATTGAAAGTATCTTTAACCACCTGAATGGGGACTGAAAGTTTCTACCTGCTCACTGACACTGGCGGTGGAGTAAGTGACCGGCTCTTCCATTAACACGCCCCAGGTATAGATAAGGGCGGGGTCAAGCCTGATGCCTGCTTGACCTGACAGCCAAGACCACGTCCTTTGCAGCAGCCACAAGATGACACCAGCAGCTGACGTAAACACGATAACCGTTATCCAAAGGTTACCTAGAAAATGCATATATTTGCTACATACTGTTCGCTGTTTACAGTAGCAGAGAAGATAATGTATTTCTATGCATCTTGTATAGTAGTAGTGAATACATGAAACATCTTGTACCATAGTAATGAATATATGACACTAAACATCATGCACAGTAGTAATAATTATGTGAATCTATAATCTTTTACAGCAGTTATGATTATAAATAACTCTACATCTTATATGATAATAATGATTATACGAAACTTTATATCTTTTACAGTAGTAATGATAATATATATCATCTCGTACAATAGTAATGATTAAATGAAACAATTTATTTTGTACACTAGTAGTATATGAAAAGATACATCTTTTGCAGTGGCAATGATTATGTGAAATACCAAATACATTGCTAAGAACTTTATGAAGCTATACTTGCTGTACAGTGATCATATGAAAACATTTGCTGCACAACAATAACGATAGTTAGAAACATCCTCTACAGTAATAATAGATATATGACTATTAATCTTGTAGAGTAGTAACGATTCAATGAAACTATAAAACTTGTACAGTAGGAACTATTATGTAAAACTGTATATCTTGCACATAAGCAATGATTATATGAAATTATATACCTTGCAGTTAAGTAATGATTATATGAAACATTTCGTATAACAGTAATAGCTTCATGAAACAAACTTCTTGTACGGTAATAATGATTATGTGATACATCATTTTCATTTGGTAGAAATTATATGAAACTATACATCTTATACATAAGTAATGATTGTATGAGATATATTGTACTGTAGTAATGATTGTATGAAACAATGATTCTTGTACAGTAATAAACAGCAGCAATGATTATATGAAACATCTTATACATCGGCAATGATTTTATGAAACAGTGTATCTTGTAAGTTATCAATGTTTATATGAAACATCGTATAGAGTATTAATGATTATATGAAACTATACATCTTGTATAGTAGTAATGACTATATGAGAGATCTTTTACAAGAGTAATGATTATATGAAACATCTTGAACAGTAGTAATGATTGTATTAAAGTATACATCTTATACAGTAATAATGATTTTATGAAACATCTTGTACGTTAGAACTGATTATATGAAATGATATATCAAATACAGTGGTAATTATCACATGAAACAATACATCTTGCACAGTAGGAATAATCAAAAGAAACATCTTTTACAGTAGTATTGATTATATAAAACCATACATCTTGTGCAGTACTAATTACCATATGAAAGAATACATCTACGTTAGGAATGATTATAGAAACATCTTATGCATCAATAATGATTACATTAAACTTAACATCTTGTTACGTTGTAATAACAATAATTGTTAATAATCGATACTTTAGCTAGTCAATTTGTAGTATATTATACAAATTGAAGCTTTCTGTGGATCCAGAGCCATGTTATACTACACTTTCAGTGTCATCATACACAAGATAAAAAAGATAATGATGTAAAAGTGCAGTAGCTATAAGCAAACATACATCAAGATCCAACAGATTTAGTTCAGCGTCATTATCATATGCACACCAACATCACTACTGTCACAAACAATAAACAATTATCGTTTTGAGTTTACATGATTGGAGAGTTTGATATTTACTTGTACAAATAAATTCTTATGTTTGCATATTTTTGCAATGGTAAACACAATCTTTTGCTTGGTCTTAAAAACACATAGTTATAATTCAGAGGCTGGTGATAGTCACCCATAATTCTAGCATCTGAATACATATTTGGAATATAATACATCAAATGCAGTTACATTAGCACCCAATTAATCAGCTGTTTTTACAATTTTTCTAAGTTTCTTCTTATTTTCTATACTCAAACATCCATAGTATGATGCAATACAAAAACAAAGTATTGATTCTACGAATGACTTATAAAACAAAGAAAGAGTAGGCCTATCAACTTAAGGTTTTTCAAAACTCTTACAAAATGAATTATCTGCATCATTTTCCATAAGCCTTTCTAGTGTTAACATCACCATTTAGTCTACCCAAGTATTCACAATCGTGCACACTATCTACTTGCTCTCCTTGGATAATTAGTGGCTCAATGCACTTTTTCTTCTTACGAAAGTCACTCACCATCTCTTTGGTGTCTTTGATATTTAGATTCAAGTAATTTTCATCACACAATTGAACAAAGTCATTAACTTGAGCCTGATATTCACGTTCATATTTATATCTTATTTTTCCCATAATCATTGTGTCATCAGCGTATTTGTTAACAGAACAGGTTCCGTAGTTATTAGTGCAATCATTTATATATAAAGTAGATAATAAAGGCGATAAAACACAGCCCCGTGGATCACCAATGTTAGTAAATATGGTATGAGATTTAAGATTTCCAAATTTCACAAACTGTGGTCTATTTGTTAAGTAACTATATTACCAAGAAATGAGGTTGCAATTTACCTTAAAAGAATGTAATTTCTTTAACATAATATGAAGTTGTATAGTACTGAATGCATTACTGAAATCAATGAATAAAACCCTTGCATAGTGTTAGGCATGTCAAGACGTTGTGTAGTTTGATGTAATAACATTATAGTTGCATCATCAACACCTCTACCTTTACAGTGTATACTCTACATAGTATCTCTGACGGAATCAACATATCTTCATAGACAGTTATTAACAATGACTTCAAAGCCTTTCATCACAACTGACGTGAGAGCCATAGGTCTTAGGTCATCATTAACAATAGGTTATGGAATCTTAGGTATAATTTCTGATGTTTTCCATAAAGTAGGAGCTTTACATTGGTTAAGAGCTTTACATTGGTACTTTTTTCACCCACTCTAACTGGCGAATCTTTCACATGTTAACAATCCAGTTGAAAAAGCGTACTTCATTTGTATCTGTTACTGCGAGTTAGATCTGACAAATCAGTCACAGGTAACTTGATAGATAAAGATTATCGAATCCTTTGATTATCTTAAACAGTTGTATTAGATCACCTCTTAACCTTCTCTCTTCTAAACTAAAAAGATTCAAGTCGTTCTACCTCATCTTGTAATGTTTGTTTCTCAGTCCGGAATTTACCTTGGTAGCTAGACGGTATACTCTATACATTCTATCTATGTCTTTTTCAGGTAGGGTAACCAAAGCTGAGTACATTATTCAAGTTTTGGACGAACCAGTGAATTATATAGAGTAAGAATGATTTCTATGGACATAAATTCGAGTGTTCTACCAATGAAACCAAGAATTTTGCTTGTTCTTTCCAGTGCTTCTGTGCACTGCTTATTTGGCTTTAGGTCACACAAGATTAGTACAACGAAATCTTTTTTTCATTGACCTTCTGCATTTCAAAAGAATTCACACTGTAGCTTGCCTTTTCGTTTTTACTATCAGTATGTAAAACTTTGCACTTACTGATGATAAAGTTCATTTGCCACTTATAAGCCCAGTTCATCAGAGTGCCTATGTCAGTTTGAAGCTGTAGTTGTTCAACTTCATTTGCAGATACATTTTCCAGCTTTGTATTGTCGGCAAATTGTGATATTTTGCAGCGCAGCCTAATACCAGTATCATTGATATGTATCTGGAAGAGAGCCGGTCCCAAGACTGAATTTTGTGGCTCTCCATTTGTTAAGTGTAACCATTCTGTGGTTTACCATTAATTAGTACTCTTTCTTTACGGTCAGTTAACCAATTTTGTATTAGCTGAAGTACAGCCCCAACAGAGTCAACTAACTTAATTTTTTCCATTAATCTTTGATGCAGAACCTTATCAAAAGGTTCTGAAAGTCTAGAAAGATAACATCAACATCAGCCTGTATGCTGAGTCTGTCTTAAAAGAAATGAAGCAGATTTACATATGAACGATTTCATCGAAAACCAAGCTGAGAATCGCTTATTAAGTGGTAGTCCTCTAAAGGGTTTCTAAATCTATCTTGAATGATGGTTTCCATAAGTTTTCCAACAACAGAAGTTAAGATAATAGGGACGATAATTTCAGGGCACGGGCAGGGACTTATTACCATTTTTGAATATCATGTTACACTGGCGAACTTCCATTCATCTAGAACTTTTTCTGCAACAAGTGACTTACCGAAAATGTCAGTCAAAGGCTTAACTATCTCAGTTCTCGTCTCTTCCATTGTTCTTGGATTAAACTTATCAGGACATGCCTTAGTATCTATATTCATTCCATTTATTGCTGAAAATATGTTCTCTGCTTTTATCTGAATTTATACAGCAGTACTAATAATATGAAACTGTATATCTTGTTCAGTAATAATGATTATATGAAAGTACACATCTTGTACTGCAGTAATGATTATATGAGAGTACACATCTTGTACTGGAGTAAAGATTCTATTAATCTATATGTCTTCTACGGTAGTGAAAGTCAAAAGAAACCTCTGTACAGCAGTAATGACTATATGGATCTATACATCTTGTATAGTAGCAAGGATTATATGAAACAATACATTTTGTGCCGTAACAATAATCTTATGAAACATCTTTTATGGCAGAAATGATCATATGAAACTATGCAGTAGTGGTGAGTACATGAAACATCATGTACAATAGTAATAACTATACATAACGATACACGTTGTACAGTAATGATTTTATGAAACGATTTATCTTCACAGTAAATTCTTTGTATGATTCATCGTTTGCAATAACACTGACTATATGAAACATCTTGTAATGATTATACGAAAGTATACGTCATGTAGATTAGTGATGATCATATGAGACTATGCGTCATGTACAGTAATGATTATATGAAAGTATACATCACCTAGAGATTTAATGATTGCATGAAACTATACATTTCTATAGTATCAATGATTATATGTATCATCTTTAAGAGCTGTAATGATCATATCAAACTTGAATATCTTGTAACAATTATGTGAAACATCTTGTACAATGTTGATGATTATTTAAAACTGTATTCTTTTACAGTAGTAATGATTTTATGAACTATATATCTCGTGCAATAGTATTGATACGATGAAACATGCATCTTTTACAGCAATAATTATTATATTAAAATTTGCAACTTGTAAAGTAGTAATGATTATATGAAACTATGTATCTTGTAGGACAGTAATGATTATATGAAACATCTTTTGTAGTAGTATTGATAATATATAACTCGCACAAAAGTATTGATTTTGTGAAACAGTATTAATAATTTGATGAAGCATCTTGAACATTAGAAAGGATTATATGATAAATCATGTACAATAACAATGACTATATGTAACGATACATCTTGTAGAGCAATAATGATTTATAAATCTATGCATCTTGTACAGCAAAAGCGATCATATGAAACATCTTAGACAGTAAAAGTGATGATACTAATCATCATTTACAATAGTAATGACTATATGAAATATCTTGTGCAGTAATGATGATTATTCAAAACAATACATCTTGTACAGTAGTAATGATTATAGGAATATGTATAACTTTTAAGTTGCAATAATTATATGAAACATCTTGTACAGCAGTGATGATTATGCGGAACATCTTGTATAGTAGTAAAGATTATAGGGAAATATATATCTTGTTCAGAAGTTATGACTATATGAAACTATCATTTTGTACAGCAGTAATGATTATGTAATGCTATATTTTTTTTGCACAGTATTAATGATTATACAAGACTTCTTTTACAGTAGTAATGATTATGTGAAACGAGGCATCTTTTACATTGTTCATTACTGATTATGTAGTAATGGCTATATGAAACATCTTGTACAGTATCAGTGATTCTATGAAAGTATATACTTTTTGTACAGCTGCACTGATATTTGAAACTATGTATGAATTTTGTACATTAAATAGTGATTATATGACTCATCTTGTGCAGCTGTAATGATATATGAATCTATATACCTTGCTCAGTAGTAATGATTATATGAATCATTTTGTGCAGTAGTAATGATATATGAATCTATATATCTTGTACAGTAGTAATGATAATATGAAATTATATATCTAGCACAGTAGCAGTGATTTTTGAAGGGATAGATCTTGTACAGCAGTAACGATTATATGAAATTATATATCTCATATATTAGTAATAATTTCATGAAACTATACATCTTGTACAGTAGTCATTATTATATGAAACAACTTGTACTATGGGAATGATTATATAAATCTATATTTCATGTACGGCAGTAATGATTATATGAACAATCTTGTACAGCGGTAACGATTATATGATTCTATATAACTTTTACAGTAGTAAGGATTATATGAAACTGTATATCTTTTAAAGTAGTAGTGATTATATGAAACTATATAGCTTTCCCAACAGTAATGATTATATGAAGCATCAATTACAATAGTAATAATTTCATGAAACTATATATCCTGTACAAAAATAATGGTTTTATGAAACTGTAAATCTTTTAAAGTAGTGATGATCATATGAAACTTTTTGTACAGTAGTAATGATTATATGAATTATGATTTGCGGTAGTATAGAATATATGAAACATGTTTTACTTTAGTGATGTTTTATGAAATATCTTTTGCAGTTGGAACCCCCTTTTGTATTCAAATTTCTGAAAAAAGGCAGAGAAGGAGTCAAGCGGGTAGTACTCTTCCTTCTCAAAGGCTCACTTTGGGTATATAAATATGTGTGGATGTAACCAAGATGAAAAAAAGAGACGGGATAGATAGTGTGTTTAAGGAAAGAAACCTGGATGTTCTGGCTGTGAGTGAAACGAAGCTCAAGGGTTTAGGGGAGGAATAATTTGGAAGTACATCAGAAGCAAAGTCATGGGTTGGTGAGGGGACAAGAGCTAAGGATAGAGTATCACTACTACTGAGGCAGGAGTTGTGAGAGTGTGTAATAGATTGTATGGAAGTAAATTCTAAATTGATGAGGTTAAACTGGAAGTGGATGGAGAGATATGGTTGACCATTAGCGATGATGCACCTGGCAATGAGAAGAAAGATCATGAGAGGCAAGTATTTGGGGAGCAGTTGAGTGAGTGTGTGAGCAGTTTTCATGTAAGAGACCAGGTATTAGTGATGGATGATTTAAATGCGAAAGTAAATAATGTGACAGTTAAGCGTATGATTAGTGTGTATGGGGCATTCAATGTTATGAATGGAAATGTTGAACACCTTGTAGAGTTACGTGTTGAACAAGGACTGGTGATTTGGAATATGTAGTTTATATAGAGGGATATATACAAGTTTATGTATGTGAGTAGGAGAGATGGTCAGCGGGCGTTACTGGATTACATGTTAATTGATAGGTGTGTAAAAGAGAGACTTTTGGATGTAAATGTGCTAAGAGGAGCAGCTTATGGGATGTCTGATCACTATCTTGTGGAGCCGAGGGTGAAGATTTTCAGAGGTTTTTGAAACAAAAGGGAACAGTGTCGGCGAGTAAAGAGTGGTGAAATTCACTGAACTTTAAAAAGACACTTATATGAAGAAATAGCAGGAGAGATTGATTGCAGAGTGGCAAAAGTTGAGAGAAAATGAAGTAGAGAGTGGGTGAGGAGCTGAAGGTAATTAGGGAAGCGGTGCTGTCATGTGCAAGAGAACCATGTGGCATGGGAAGAGTGGGAGGCGGGTAGAATAGAAATGGTAGTGAGTGGTAGGATAAAAAGAAAAGTGACACATTTGAGTGGTTGTATCAGGGAGGGAATGCAAATGATTAAGGGATGTTTTAGACGAAGCGGCAGGAGGAAAAGAGGAAGGGCGAATAAGGGTTAGGGTGAGAGAATATCAGTGGAAACATCGGTGAAGAGGACAAAAGGGGAAGTGATAACAGGTAGCAATGAAGTGACGAGGAAATAGAGTGAGTATTTTTGAAGGACTGCATAGAGGCAAGAGGATAAAGGTGAGTGTTCAAACTACATATGTAAAAGTTTATTGAGTACACCTAGTAAACTGTATGGGAGGATATTGACTGAGAACGTGTAGGGTGTTTAGGTGTAGGTGGTAAATAAAGTAGGAGAGTCATGGAGAGTGGTTTGGTGGAAACAGAAGTACGGCAAAGCTGCAGGCGTGGATGATACCGCAGTTGAATTTGCTACAAAATGGAGATGACTATGTCGCTGGTTGGTTGGTAAAGATTTTCAGTGTATGTATGGATCATGGTGAGGTGTCTGAAGACTGGCGAAATGCACGTGTAGTACTACTGCATAGAGGCAAGGGAAATAAAGGTGAGTGTTCAAACTACAGAGGCATAGGTTTATTGGGTATACCTAGTAAATCGTATGGAAGGGTATTGATTGAAAGCGTGAAGGCATGTACAGAACTTCAGATTACGGAGGAGTTTGAGGGTGTGTGGATCAGGTGCTTTACTTAGAGAATGTGTTTGAGAAATACCTACTAAACAGATTACTTTGTTTGTGGCATTTATGAATCTGGAGAGAGCATAAAATAGGATTGATAGAGATGCTCTCGGGAAGTTTGTAAGAATACATGGTGTAAGGCTTATGTACGAATAGGAAGAGAGGAGACTGAATGGTTCCAAGTGAAGATTGGTCTGCAAGATGTGTGTGTCCCCTTGGTTGTTCAGTTTGTTTATGGATGTTGTAATGAGGAAGATGAATGAGACTTGGAACAGACGGGCGAGTATGCAGTCTGTTGGTGATGAGAGGACTTGGGAAGTGAGTCAGTTCTCGTTTGTTGATGATGTAGCGCTGGTGGGGATTCGAGTGGGAAATTGCAAAAGCAGCTGACTGGGCTTGGAAGAGTGCGTTAACGGAGAGAGTTGAAAGTGAATGTGAATAAAAGTAGGGTTATTTGTTTAACAGGGTTGATGGATAGGTTATTGGGTTGAGTTTGAATGAAGAAAAGCTGAGGGAAGTGAAGCGTTTTATATATATCTAGGAATGAACATGGCAGCAAAGGGAGACATGGAAGTGGAAATGAGTAGTAAGGTGGGGGAGTGTTGAAGGTTCTGGGGAAACCTGAAGGTATGAAAACAGAGAACTATATCTGGGAGAACATAAATGGGTATGCTTGAAGGAATTGTAGTCCCAGCAATATCATATGGATGCAAGGCACGAGCAATAGATACGGCTGTGAGGATGAGGGGTGATGTGTTTGAAATAGAATCTTTGAAGACAATGTGTAATGTGAGATGGTTTCACTGAGTAAGAAATAAAAGAGTTAGAGAAATATGTGGTAATAAAAGAAGTGATTAAAAGAGCAGAAAAGGGTGTACTGAAATGGTTTGGACATATGGAGAGAATGAGTGAAGAAAGTTTGACAAAGAGGATATATGTGTCAGAAGTGGAGAAAACAAGAAAAACGAACGATTAGATTGGAGACGGAAGGATGAAGTGAAAAGATTTTCAGTGATCGTGACCTGAACATGTAGGAGGGTGAAAAGCGTGCACTGGATGGAGTTAATTGGGAGAGCATGATACACAGTAGTCGACGTGCTATCAGTGGACTGAACCAGATCATGTAGAGTCTGGGTTTAACCATGGAAAGACCAGTAGGGCTTGGTTGTGGATAGGGAGCTGTGGTTTCGGTGCATTACACGTGACATATAATGAATGAATGTAAGCGGATGTTGCCTTCTTCCGTTCCTGGAACTACATTACTAATGAAGGAAACGGCGATCAAGTATCAAGAAAAATCTTACGGTAGTAATGATTATATGAAACCATACGTCTTGTACAGTAGTAATGATTACTTTTGTAGGATTTAACGGCAAGCGACCTATAATTAAGGTCATTAGGCCTGCAACCCTATTTGATTTTTGACTGTGTATAATCCCTACATGATAATTACATCAACACATATAAGTCCTTTCTAGTCCTATAGGGGTACGAAAAAAATTGGAAGAAAAGTTGGTAAGTGGTGATTGTGTGGACGTGGCAGCAAACACCACCCAGTCGGCACAGCATCCACTGGTGCAGCTGCCAGAAGGACTGCGAAGAAAAAGGACAGATTAGAGATAGTCCTTCACCAAAACATGGAACATATCTGTGAAATATAACATAATGGCTTCGGCAACTCGTCAGCTGGACACCATAACGGAACCAACCCCAAGCCGAGCCACCCCCGATCCTGGCCAGCAGCATAATGAGCAAATTGCTTCGCCCACCGCACAACAGCCCAGAGCGAAAGCAGCCACACCCCGAAGCCAGCTCCGGCACAGAGTCGAACCAACGAACCACCTTATATCATCTTGATTATTTCCGTTTCCTTGAGAAAGACAATCAATTGGTTAATTATATTGTTATCATCACCAAGTAGATTGTAGATGGTGAAGTTGGATTTTTTGTTTTTCAAATAATTTATCAGCCTCTTCCTGTTTTCACGATGTTTCGTGCACTGTGTGAGGAGCTGGTCTATTGTCAGATTGGAGTGGCAGGTTTCGCATCTTACTGGAAAGTTTCGGTTTATATCTGGTTGTAGGTGGGTCCTGTAGGTACAGTTGAGACGTAGACGGGCCAGGACGACTTCCGTTCTACTGGTCTTCCTGTACGAGGTCGTCCAGTCCGCTACTTGTGGTTTGTATTTTCTTGGTATAGTCAGGCTGGTCTACTGACTTTGCCACAGAAGAGATATTGATTGCTTTCCCCAAGGAAAGGCAGGAGCCCAGCTCCCGAGGGATCGGAACGAACTCCTCGAGTTCTGAGGTCGACTTAACCAACCAGTCTGCCTGTTCATTGTTGCCGTAAATGTTGCAAAGACCAGGATACCAAATCAAGATGATATCTTTATTACATGAGTTTAGTTTATTAACAATGTTGCCCTGAATTTCCTTTGACTCGGTATAACCCGAGTTTATAGCTTTAAGAGCTGACAATGAATCGGTGAAAATTACTGATTTGATATGAATTGAATTAATTATATAATCTATGGCCATATCAATAGCAAATGGTTCCGCGCAGAACACAGCTGCATGGTTCGGTAGCTGTACCGAAAAGTAACATTCATTCGACCACACACTTGCACTCTCACACTCACGTGTCTTGGAGCTATCTGTGTAGAAGTGGACATATGATAAAGTGATCCATGATGACATGACGGAATCGCTGGTGTACCTCACTCTCCGGCGGGTTACTTTTCGTCGCAGGGAGCCAGTTGGCCTTAGTTTCTATTTTTGGCTGTTCCCAGGGAGGTGGTTTATTTCTAACCAGCGTGTCCACTTCTTGCACGTTCAGACCAGAATTATCACTGTGGAAGTGTATTCTGAGGGCAAGGGACCTGACGTCTCTGTCGATGAATTGTTCGTATTGTTGTGCCAGGCGACAGGCAGTAGTATTTCTTCTCCTGGTCATCACAATACCACACTTTAACGTTAATTCATCACGACGCAGCCGGAGAGGAGGTACATTTACCACAACTTCCAGTCGCGGAACTCTGGTACATGACAGAGCTCCAAGACATATTCGTAGGCATTTATTCTGTAACACATCCAACCTTCTCAGGGTACAGTCACTCACCGAAACATACACCTGAGAGCCATAGTCTAGTTCACATCTAATAAGGGCTTTGTTCAACATTAATAAAGACTTCCTGTCGGCTCCCCAAAATGAGCCCGAGAGATACTTAAGAATATCTAACGTTTATTACAATTTATAATCAAATAATCTATGTGTTTTTTCCAATTCAATTCTCGGTCAAAATGTAACCCAAGGAATCTTACGTTATATCAAAAGGGAATCGGGTTGCTGTCTACTTTTAGCTGCAAATTCGAGATTTTATTTTTACGGCTAAAAACAACCGCGACACTTTTAGTTGGTGAAAACTTAAATCCCCACTGTAGAGCCCAACGTTGAACGGATTCAAGTGTAACTTGAACTCCGCTCAGCCGAAAATTGTGCATTAGGAGATGTGCCATATTGCACAATCATCAGCATAGAGTGAGTATTTAAGGTTTCGAGGGACGGAAGCTGGAGACAGAATATCAATGATTATAATATCAAATAGTGTTGGGCTCAGAACTCTGCCTTGCGGTACCCCGTTTTCTTGGACAAATACATCCGAGATTACGTTTGATGCAGTAAGCATGACAGCGAATGTTCAGGCATGTAAGAAATTTTTGATAAAAGCAGGTAAAGAACCTTTTAAACCAATAGCATAAAGTTTGCTGAAGATTCCGTTTCGCCATGTCATGTCAAAGGCTTTTTTCAAATCTAAAAACAATGCAATTAAAAAAATCTTTCTTTGTAAAAGTATCTAAAATGTAATATTCTAAGTCTATTAAATGATCCATTGTGCTTCTGTGTTTACGGAATGCACACTGTTGATCATTTAATAGATTTTGTGATTCTGATAAAAGATAAGCCTTTTATTAACCATTCTCTCCATGACCTTACCAATGCAGCTCGTCAATGCAATAGGTCGAAACGAATTTATGTTCGTACGGCGTCCAGAGCTTTTTGGGGTGAGGATGACGTGCGCAAAGTTCCATGAGTTTGGAAACTTTCTAGACGTCCAAATCTCATTGTACAATGCTAACAACTTAGGTTGGCCTGATTAAGATGCTGAATCATCTCGTAGATTATCCCTCTGGGTCCTGGGCTGGAACCTGTACAGGATTTCAGGGCAAGAAGTAATTCTTTAAGAGTAAATGCATTATTGTATGGCATAGTTTCATCTTCTGTAGCAGAGTCAATCACTGTCTGCTCGGCATGACGTTTGTGCTGTAAAAACCGTAGATCGTAATTGGCCGAGCTACTTATTTCTGAGAATCCCCAAGCGATAGCGTTGGCTATGTCAACTGGGTCGTCTATGGTGCCGTCTTGCGTGGTGAGTTGAGGGATGGATGGTTGTTTATATTTTCTGGTCATTTTCGTTATTGTGGACCAGACCTGACTGCTGCGTGTCTTTATGAACAGTTGAAACGTAGTCACGCCAGGAGCCTCTTTTTGCTTGTCTTATTGTTCTTCTTGCCTGAGCCCTCGCTTGTTTATATACAATGAAATTGTTATCTGAGGCTCTTTGTCGAAAATCCTATATCTCCTACTGCGCTCACATTTCAACAATTTGGTGTCCACCAAGGAACTCTGTGCTTTGTGGATATTGTAGGGATCTTAGGAATAGAGGCCACAGCAGCCCTGAGGATGGTATTGGTTACATTATGACCTTTGTGTCAATGTCATCTACGGATATATCTAGGACGGCTTATCTTGAGAATGACCCCCAGTCTGCTTTCTTATAATTGAATCTAATCGGAGATAGTCTGGCATTATTGTTCCATGTATAAGAAAGACAGATTGGGAAATGGTCACTTCCCAAGGAGTCATCATAAGTACCCCAGGTGATGTCATTTAGTATATTTGGGGATGACAAAGATAGGTCGATGGCTGAGATGTTTCCTGTCCGATCATCTACACGAGTTCCACCGACCATCGTTCAGAGGAGCGAGATTAGAATTGATGATACAATTTACCATTTGTACCCATGAGAGTCTGCCCGTATACTTCCCCACTGATGATGATCACGTTGAAGTATCCAAGAATTAGTTTTGTGTCGGGTAATTGACTAAAGAGCAAAGTGAACTCATCATCATCAAGTGCATTGGAACCGGGACAGTAAATTGAACAACTGGCCAGGTACGTGTTATTGAATTTTACTCTGCATGCGACAACCTCTAGAGTAGAATTGAAAGTTACCCCTGTATGGGGTAAACTTCAGTGTACATAGATGGCTACCCGATGATCTTCATCTCTTCTATACGAGTGATAGCTATCTAAAACAGCACAATCTTCAACTGTATTGTTCAGATTGGTCTCTTGTAGACAAATAACGTCTGGCCTATATGATGCAAGCAACAGTGATAGTTGTGCTTGCTTATTCCTAAGACCTCTACAATTCCACTGAATGATACTGAATACGTTGGTTTAAGATTTCTTTAGCCGGCCAGCTTTGTGAACCCTTTTTTCGGACTTGAGTTAGTCCAAGGAGGAACGGGATCGGCTCCTGATAGTGTGTCGTCCGCCGATTTCACCGAGGAAAACTTCATCGAGGGAGACCTCCTCACTGGAGCCAATGGAACGACGACGTGCGACATAGTTTCTTTTGAAAGTTTCACTGAATTTGTTTTGTCCTCTTTCACATTTTTGGGTCTAACAGAGCAGGTGGCTTTTGAGTATGAGTCTTTGTGTCTTATTATCGTTAGAGTCAGTGTCAGTGCCGGTCTGATTCGTTAAAGGTTCGTCTGGAGTGGTGGGTCGTGGTTCAGTAGTTTGCATTGTCTGCGTGGCAATTGTAACCATGACCGGCTTACATTTCAATGCCGTAGCATAGGACTCATTGTGTTTGGGAGTCTGGTGAGTCTTCTTCACCCTATTCCTTTGCTTCACCATATGAAATGTTCTCCTCAGTCTTAACGTTGTAGACTTCCTTCTCAAACTTGTACCGAGGACATTCTCGGTACGAGCTTGGGTGGTTGCCACTACGGGTAACGCATAGTACCACTTTGGCTGTACAATTGTCAGCAGCATGGTCCTCACTGGCACACTTTCCACATCGAGATGAAAGAGTACAGGACTTTTCACTATGGCCAAACTTTTGACCTTTAAAGCATCGCAAGTGATTCAGTATGTGAAATCTCACGGCTACCTAAACATAATATACGGGAATATCCTTTGGAAATTTTGATTTTCCGAAAGTTATAGTGATCAGGTGGGTTATATGTCGCTCGCCGTCAATAAGTTTTGTGATAAGTCGAGCAACGATCACTTCCTCGTGTGTAAGTTCCTTCACTATGTCGTCCTCACTCATGCTCACGACATCATGACACAAGATTACTCCTCTGCATGACTTCATGGTCACTGGAATGGAAGCCACAACATCGTAAAAATGAAACTTTCTCAGCTTAAGTAAGTTTGCAACTTGATTTCAGGACTTAATTTTGACAAGGTCACCACTATCCAGTTTCCTTACCATTTCAACAGCACCAGCTTAAGCTAGGGTTGTTGAACCGGTCGCATGTAACAGGACAAATTCTGCATTTTTGGACTTTATGTTCAGCCTGGGTCGGTTACCACCACTACCCTCTACGGGAGTAGTGGTTGGCTTATCATAATCCATACTAGTGGGGCTAGGCAGATTCTGGGGTGGCGTACCGTCCCATACAAAAGGTACTTGCAGCACCTTATATCTTCTCTAAAAAAAAGTACGAGGCAGCTGACCAGTCAGACAAGCGCCCCAAAGTAAGGCCGGCCGGACGTACCAAGCTGGGTGGAGTTCTCCAGCGGTCACCTCTCAGTTGGGCGCAACAATTCTGTCCAACCAGCCTTCGTGAAATGTACCAGTGGTCCATCAACACCAGAAACACTGGTCAACACTCACTTGCATTGATAACGTCTTCAATAATGTAGGGAATTACGGCACCCAATTCGCCCGATTCGTAGTGGGCGGAGAGAGTGCGAGTTGATGATTACTTGAAAGTGAAAATTTTATATAGTGGTATTGATTATATGAAACACATTGTACAGTAATGATTATGTTAAATTATATATCTTGTATAGTGAAAATATCTTGAATCATATTGTACAGTATTAATGATCATATGAAACATCATTTGCAATTGTAATGTCTGTATGATACTATACATCTTTTATAGGAGTAATTACTGTATGAAACTATACATCTTGTACAGTACTGATGATTACATAGAACTTTACATATTTTACATCATCAACGATTATATGAAACTATATATCTTGTAGAGTAGTAATGAATGCATAAAACTATACACTTTTACAAAGTTAATGATTGTATAAAACTGTACACTTTCACAAAGTTAATGATTATATGAAACTATATATTTTGTTTAGTACTAGTGTTTATATGAAACATCTTGCACGGCAGTAAAGATCATATGACTTGTATATCTTTTACATTAGTAATGATTGTATGAAATTAAACATATTGTTTAGAAGTAAAGATTCTATGAAACATCTTGTACAGCAGTAAATATCATATGACATATATCTTTTTCATTAGTAATGATCATATGAAACTAAAAGTCTTGTACAATAGGAACAATTAAATGGAACATCTTGTACAGAGATAAGAATTATATGAAACATTTTGTACAGTAGTAATGATCATATGAAATATTTTGTACAGTAGTAACGATCATATGCAATTTTTTTTTACAGAAGTATTAATCATATGAAAAATCTCGTACAGTAGTGATATCTATATGAAATATCTTGTTACGTAGAAATAACTGTATGAAACTATATATCTTGTGCATTAATGACGAGATTATGAAACATAAGGTATGGTAGTAATGATTATATAAAATTACACATCTGATTATATACCATACATCTGATTACATGATACGTCATTTGCAACTGTAATTATTTTATGTAACAATAAGTATAATAGTAATGACTGCATGAAACTTTTTGAGCAGTAGTAATGATTATTTGAGATATCTTGTTCACTAGTATTGATTTTATATGAAATTATACAACGTTTATTGTAGAAAGATTGTATAAAACTATACTACTTTTGCAGTGGTAAAGATTATCATCATTATCATTATTATCATTGTTATCATTATCATTGTTATTATCATTACACTTAACCGCTGTCTCCTGCGTTAGCGAGGTAGCGCAAGGAAATAGACGAGGAATGGCCTAACTCACCCACATACACATGTATATACAAAAACGCCCACACACGCACATATACATACATATACAATTCACCGTATACATACATATACAAACACAGACATATACATATATACACATATACTTATTCTTACTTGCTGCCTTCATCCATTCTCGTCGTCACCCCGGCAAACACGAAATAGCATCATCCCCTCCTCCAGCGAGGTAGCGCCAGGAACAGACAAAAAAGGCCACATTCGTTCACACTCAGTCTCTACCTGTCATGTGTAATGCACCGAAACCTTTCCATGGTTTACCCCAGACGCCTTACATGCCCTGGTTCAATCCACTGACAGCACGTCGACCCCGGTATATTACATCGTTCCAATTTACTCTATTCCTTGCACGCTTTTCACCTTCCTGTATGTTCAGGCCCCGATTGCTCGAAATCTTTTTCTCTCCATCCTTCCACCTCCAATTTGGTCTCATGCTTTTCTTTCTTCACTCCACCTCTGACACATATATCTCTTTGTCAATCTTTCCTCACTCTTTCTCTCCATGTGACCAAACCATTTCAAAACACCCTCTTCTGCTCTCTCAACCACACTCTTTTTATTACCATACACCTCTCTTACCCTTTCATTACTTACCCGATCAAAACATCTCTAAACACAAACATTTCACACATTATATGAGGGCATATTATTTGTACAGTAGCTAAGATTACATGAGACTATACTTTTTGCAGTGTTCATGTTTGTATGAAACACCATGTACAGTGGTATTGATCATATGAAACTTTACATCTTGTAAAGTAGTAACTATGCTATGAAGCTGCACATCTTCTTGTGCAGTAGTAATGATCATGTGAAATGATTCCTACAGAAGTAAAGATTATAAATCATATAAGACTGTACATATTACACAGTGAGATATCATATGGAACTATAAGTGTTGCACATTAGTAATGATTATATGAAACTATACATCTTTTGCGGTCGTAATGATTATGTGAAACTATATATGTTTACATGAGTTTGCATGAGAAAGACAGACAACAGGAGGCTTGATTGGCCCACGACTGAGTTGTCCGGTAACCAAACAAACAAACAAACAAACAAAACAAACAAGGAGTTTAACTTAGCAAGAAAATGTAATTCCACTCAGCAGTTTTTTAAGCTATCACCGACTACCCGCTGCTGCACATTAACTTCTACCATCCCGTTAACGCAGTCGTTTGTTTATTTCTGACGTTTCTCTCAGAATATACCTGAATTTATGAAATATTTGGCTAAACGACTTTTGAAAGTATCTATAGTCTTATCATTCACCACATCTGACGGTAACTTATTCCAGTGTTCAACGCACTTATAGGAAAAGAAGCTTTCTTTCCAGGTCCCTACTACATCTTTTAATTTTGAATTTTATTACATTTGTCCTGATAACCGTATTGTTGTAGTATAAAAGATCTTCGTGATTTACTTCATCGAACTTATTCAGATTTCTTAACACTAGGATTAAATCGTCGCGAAGTCTACGACATTTAAGTGAAAGGAGATCCAATCGTTTTAACCTCTCTTCGTATGCCAGATTTCTAAGAGATGAGATTAATTTTGTCGCGAATCTTTGTACTTGCTTTATTTTTTCTTCGTCTTTTTTATAGTTCGGGGACCGAAATTGGACTGCACATTCAAGATGTGATCTGGCTATGAAGCCTAACATTTTGATTGCCTTTCTTACTTACTGTTTGACATCGTTTAATGTACTTCAGATTGTTGCTAATGATAATTCCAAGGTCTATTTCTTCATTTACTTTAGTTAGAGACTTTCCGAGTAGGCTGTAGTCGTAACGTATACTCTTGTCTCCAAAGTGCATAACTTTACACTTGTCTACATTAAACTTCATTTGCCATCTGTCTGACCACTCTGCTAGTACGGTAAGATATCTTTGAATCATTTCGCACTTCTGCCTGTTTATAGCTCTACCTCCTTGTTTAGTATATTCAGCCATTTGGAAATCTTAGATATGAGACCGAGTTCTAGGTCGTTCATGTGCATTATGAAAAGAATTGGGCCAAGGACCAACCCCTATGGCACACCACTCGTTACGTCTAGCCAGTCTGAGGCTTCACCGTTTAATACTACACCATACTTTCTTCCGGTAAGCCAGTCTCTGATCCATGTACGGAGTTCTTCACCGATTCCATGTGCTTTGAGTTTATGTAAAAGTCTCTTGTGAGGTACTTTATCAAAAGCCTTTCGGAAATCTAAATATACTACATCACACGGCACTTTTTCGTCCCATTTTTGATCGATAACGTTATAGAATTCCAGCAAATTCGTCTAGCAGATCTTTTATAGCGGAAACCGTTTTAATTGTCCGATATGATTTTGTGATCTAGGAACATGACAACTTTATCTCGTACTATTTTTTCCGTCGTTTTACCTATCACTGACGTAAGGCTGATTGGGCGGTAGTTCAAGGCACACATTTTGTATTTTCTATATATATGAGTAACGTTTGCTAGTTTCTAGTCAGTTGGCACCCGACCATCCGATAGAGATTTGTTGAATATTTTGGTTATTGGGTATATCAACTATCTCCTGACCTTTATTGAAAACCTTGGAGCTAAGTTACTTGGGCCGTTGAACTTGTTATGGTATTATTGGTCCGAGTGTTTAAGTTCTTCAGAGCTCTTATTTCTCTAACCTTCATTTTCATTGGTTGCGGTATTTGAGAGATTTCTTCAGTTGTGAATACGAAGCTAAAAGAATGATTTAGCATGGTTGCCATTTCAATGTGTGTCATGTTCGTTCCGTAAAGGTCCAATTCCTTCATTTACTGTCATCCTTGTCTTAGGCATTTGAAGATTACTTAGGATTATCCCTAACTTTGAAGGAAATTATTTTTTCTTCCCCGCATCTACTCTGTCTTATGACCCTCATACACTCTCTCTGGATTTTGATTAATTCCTGGTGATTTGCATCGGTTCCCATTGATTTGAATTTCTTATGTGTTTTTCTCTATTGACAAATTAGTCCTGTTCTCTTATTCATCCATGATGGTTTTGAAATATTGCAAGTTCTCTTTATGAGTCGTGGAATATGTTTAATTTCAATCTCCGGTAGTGTGTTTTTAGAATTATTCCACAATGCCTCTACTGTGTGAACGTCAAGAAGTATTGAAAATTGGTACTGCAAATCTATTGTCAAGTGTTTTCAAAGTTTGCTTGCCTGTACTCTGGGATAAAGAGTTTGGTGTCATCTGTTTTACAATATAAATCTATTTCTAATGAGATCTGTTTGATAAACTTTCGCCTACTTTGAAGGAGTAGATTAAGTTTGTGTCACAAGATTATTTTTCATTCTGATGGCAGCGACAGTTCAGATTAAAGTAAGTTTTCGAAAGGGACAACAGCCTAAATCAATGTATAGCAAGTCGTGTGAATACCTTCATTGATCTAATAGCAGGGGATTCCTTGACCTTATCATTTTGATAAAATCAACCCAAGAAAAACAGTATAACCAACTTTTCTGATATGAAACAAAATGTTTTTTGCTCGAGTTCAATCATATAACTATGTAATATCCTCTTTAGCAAACACACCCGTGTAAGATTTCGTGTTACCTGTAAATGGTCTCAGAAGGGCGAAGCGTCGTGGCAGAGTTCCAGGCTTTCGTGACACTATAAGTAATGGATCATAACTGTAGATCCTGGAGTGGGATATGACCTTCATCCTGGAGGGTGATGGTGTCAGGTTTAGGGAGAAGTCTGCCTGTTCATGCTGGAGGGTTCCCACGATTCCAGAGAAGTTCCCACCACCCAGTGGAACTCCCCAGGTACCATCCCATGGCTCACGCACTTCGTACCTAAAGGATATCAGTTGATCCAGTAATGAAATAAGAACACGTCTCACTTTGCATTTCAACACTTCTCAGCGTTGAAATCCACAAATTTCATGCTATTTGATGAATGTAGTAAATTTTATGATATCTTCTGATATATATATATAGGGAAAATGATTTGGTAAACAGAGAAGAGGTAGTGAAAGCTTTGCGGAAGATGAAAGCCGGCAAGACAGCAGGTTTGGATGGTATTGCAGTGGAATATATTAAAAAAGGGGGTGACTGTATTGTTGACTGATTGGTAAGGTTATTTGATGTATGTATGACTCATGGTGAGGTGCCTGAGGATTGGCGGAATGCGTGCATAGTGCCATTGTACAAAGGCAAAGGGGATAAGAGTGAGTGCTCAAATTACAGAGGTATAAGTTTGTTGAGTATTCCTGGTAAATTATATGGGAGGGTATTGATTGAGAGGGTGAAGGCATGTACAGAGCATCAGATTGGGGAAGAGCAGTGTGGTTTCAGAAGTGGTAGAGGATGTGTGGATTAGGTGTTTGCTTTGAAGAATGTATGTGAGAAATACTTAGAAAAGCAAATGGATTTGTATGTAGCATTTATGGATCTGGAGAAGGCATATGATAGAGTTGATAGAGATGCTCTGTGGAAGGTATTAAGAATATATGGTGTGGGAGGAAAGTTGTTAGAAGCAGTGAAAAGTTTTTATCGAGGATGTAAGGCATGTGTACGTGTAGGAAGAGAGGAAAGTGATTAGTTCTCAGTGAATGTAGGTTTGCGGCAGGGGTGTGTGATGTCTCCATGGTTGTTTAATTTGTTTATGGATGGGGTTGTTAGGGAGGTAAATGCAAGAGTTTTGGAAAGAGGGGCAAGTATGAAGTCTGTTGGGGATGAGAGAGCTTGGGAAGTGAGTCAGTTGTTGTTCGCTGATGACACAGCGCTGGTGGCTGATTCATGTGAGAAACTGCAGAAGCTGGTGACTGAGTTTGGTAAAGTGTGTGAAAGAAGAAAGTTAAGAGTAAATGTGAATAAGAGCAAGGTTATTAGGTACAGTAGGGTTGAGGGTCAAGTCAATTGGGAGGTGAGTTTGAATGGAGAAAAACTGGAGGAAGTGAAGTGTTTTAGATATCTGGGAGTGGATCTGGCAGCGGATGGAACCATGGAAGCGGAAGTGGATCATAGGGTGGGAGAGGGGGCGAAAATTCTGGGGGCCTTGAAGAATGTGTGGAAGTCGAGAACATTATCTCGGAAAGCAAAAATGGGTATGTTTGAAGGAATAGTGGTTCGAACAATGTTGTATGGTTGCGAGGCGTGGGCTATGGATAGAGTTGTGCGCAGGAGGATGGATGTGCTGGAAATGAGATGTTTGAGGACAATGTATGGTGTGAGGTGGTTTGATCGAGTGAGTAACGTAAGGGTAAGAGAGATGTGTGGAAATAAAAAGAGCGTGGTTGAGAGAGCAGAAGAGGGTGTTTTGAAGTGGTTTGGGCACATGGAGAGGATGAGTGAGGAAAGATTGACCAAGAGGATATATGTGTCGGAGGTGGAGGGAACAAGGAGAAGAGGGAGACCAAATTGGAGGTGGAAAGATGGAGTGAAAAAGATTTTGTGTGATCGGGGCCTGAACATGCAGGAGGGTGAAAGGAGGGCAAGAACAGAGTGAATTGGAGCGATGTGGTATACCGGGGATGACGTGCTGTCAGTGGATTGAATCAAGGCATGTGAAGCGTCTGGGGTAAACCATGGAAAGCTGTGTAGGTATGTATATTTGCGTGTGTGGACGTATGTATATACATGTGTATGGGGGGGGGGGGGGCCATTTCTTCGTCTGTTTCCTTGCGCTACCTCGCAAACGCGGGAGACAGCGACAAAGTATAAAAAAAAAAATATATATATATATATATATATATATTGGAAAGGATCACAATTTTGCGAGTGATCAAGATATTCCTATGAGTCCACGGGGAAAATGAAACACGAAAAGTTCCCAAGTGCACTTTCGTCTAATAATCACATCATCAGGGGAGACATAAGAGAGAAATATAACAGTCAGTTGATATACATCGAAGAGACGAAGCTAGGACGCCATTTGGTAAACATGTGATTCTCCAAAATATACAACGAGCGTTCATAAACTTATCATTTTACAAATCTTATCAACAATAAAGTTATCTAATTTGTATAGACCATCACTAATATTAAGATTATATTCTCCCTTTTAATAATAATTTCACTTTGCTTCCAATGTTGCTTAAATCATTTAATGTAAA
The DNA here is from genome assembly GCF_036320965.1 of Panulirus ornatus. NCBI lineage: Eukaryota > Metazoa > Arthropoda > Malacostraca > Decapoda > Palinuridae > Panulirus > Panulirus ornatus. The sequence goes on from NC_092237.1 coordinate 36,315,394, forward strand.
TGTTGCCTTTAGCAACAATAATACTATAAAGAATATCTTAATCAGGAATTCACCAGAAAATTCTCTTGTTTACATCTATAAAGTCCCTTGTGGAAACTGTGATAAATTTTATGTTGGTCAGACTGGTAAGGATCTTTCTGTTAGACTTAAGCAAAATGAATATAGTATAAGAACGGGAGAAGAATGAAATGCCTTTTTTAATCATGTTAAAGACTATGAACATTGTATTGACTGTAGTAACGCCATCTCAGTTATTAACTCTAACTCTATTACCAAGAGAAATATCATTGAATCTTCTATTATTAAATACACAAGGACTTATAATCTTAATATTAGTGATGGTCTATACAAATTAGATAACTTTATTGTTGATAAGATTTGTGAAATGATAAGTTTATGAACGCTCATTGTACGTTTTGGACAATCACATGTTACCAAATGGCGTCCTAGCTTCGTTTCTTAGATGTATATCAACTGACTGTTATATTTCTCCCTTGTGTCTCCCCTGATGATGTGATTATTACACGAAAATGCACTTGGGAACTTTTCGTGCCTCATTTTCCCCGTGGACTCATAGGAATATATATATATATATATATATATATATATATATATATATATATATATATATATATATATATATATGTATATATATATATATATATATATATATTTTTTTATTATTATACTTGGTCGCTGTCTCCCGCGTTTGCGAGTTAGCGCAAGGAAACACACGAAAGAAATGGCCCCCAACCCCCCATACACATGTATATACATACGTCCACACACGCAAATATACATACCTACACAGCTTTCCATGGTTTACCCCAGACGCTTCACATGCCTTGATTCAAGGCATATAGAGGATGTGTGGATCAGGTGTTTGCTTTGAAGAATGTATGTGAGAAATACTTAGAAAAGCAAATGGATTTGTATGTAGCATTTATGGATCTGGAGAAGGCATATGATAGAGTTGATAGAGATGCTCTGTGGAAGGTATTAAGAATATATGGTGTGGGAGGCAAGTTGTTAGAAGCAGTGAAAAGTTTTTATCGAGGATGTAAGGCATGTGTACGTGTAGGAAGAGAGGAAAGTGATTGGTTCTCAGTGAATGTAGGTTTGCGGCAGGGGTGTGTGATGTCTCCATGGTTGTTTAATTTGTTTATGGATGGGGTTGTTAGGGAGGTAAATGCAAGAGTTTTGGAAAGAGGGGCAAGTATGAAGTCTGTTGGGGATGAGAGAGCTTGGGAAGTGAGTCAGTTGTTGTTCGCTGATGATACAGCGCTGGTGGCTGATTCATGTGAGAAACTGCAGAAGCTGGTGACTGAGTTTGGTAAAGTGTGTGGAAGAAGAAAGTTAAGAGTAAATGTGAATAAGAGCAAGGTTATTAGTTACAGTAGGGTTGAGGGTCAAGTCAATTGGGAGGTGAGTTTGAATGGAGAAAAACTGGAAGGAAGTGAAGTGTTTTAGATATCTGGGAGTGGATCTGTCAGCGGATGGAACCATGGAAGCGGAAGTGGATCATAGGGTGGGGGAGGGGGCAAAAATTCTGGGGGCCTTGAAGAATGTGCGGAAGTCGAGAACATCATCTCGGAAAGCAAAAATGGGTATGTTTGAAGGAATAGTGGTTCCAACAATGTTGTATGGTTGCGAGGCGTGGGCTATGGATAGAGTTGTGCGCAGGAGGATGGATGTGCTGGAAATGAGATGTTTGAGGACAATGTGTGGTGTGAGGTGGTTTGATCGAGTGAGTAACGTAAGGGTAAGAGAGATGTGTGGAAATAAAAAGAGCGTGGTTGAGAGAGCAGAAGAGGGTGTTTTGAAGTGGTTTGGGCACATGGAGAGAATGAGTGAGGAAAGATTGACCAAGAGGATATATGTGTCGGAGGTGGAGGGAACGAGGAGAAGAGGGAGACCAAATTGGAGGTGGAAAGATGGAGTGAAAAAGACTTTGTGTGATCGGGGCCTGAACATGCAGGAGGGTGAAAGGAGGGCAAGGAATAGAGTGAATTGGAGCGATGTGGTATACCGGGGTTGACGTGCTGTCAGTGGATTGAATCAAGGCATGTGAAGCGTCTGGGGTAAACCATGGAAAGCTGTGTAGGTATGTATATTTGCGTGTGTGGACGTATGTATATACATGTGTATGGGGGGGGGGGGGTGGGGCCATTTCTTTCGTCTGTTTCCTTGCGCTACCTCGCAAACGCGGGAAACAGCGACAAAGTATAATAAAATAAAAAAAATAAAGAATATATATATATGTATATATATATATATATATATATATATATATATATATATATATATATATATATATATATATATATATATATATATATATATATATATATATATATATATATATATATATATATATATCCCTGGGGATAGGGGTGAAAGAATACTTCCCACGCATTCCTCGCGTGTCGTAGAAGGCGACTAGAGAGGACGGGGGCGGGGGCCAGAAATCCTCGCCTCCTTTTATTTTTAGCTTTCTAAAATGGGAAACAGAAGAAGGAGTCACGCGGGGAGTGCTCATCCTCCTCGAAGGCTCAGACTGGGGTGTCTAAATGTGTGTGGATGTAACCAAGATGTGAAAAAAGGAGAGATAGGTAGTATGTTTGAGGAAAGGAACCTGGATGTTTTGGCTCTGAGTGAAACGAAGCTCAAGGGTAAAGGGGAAGAGTGCTTTGGGAATGTCTTGGGAGTAAAGTCAGGGGTTAGTGAGAAGAAGAGAGCAAGGGAAGGAGTAGCACTACTCCTGAAACAGGTGTTGTGGGAGTATGTGATAGAATGTTAGTAAATTCTCGATTAATATGGGTAAAACTGAAAGTTGATGGAGAGAGATGGGTGATTATTGGTGCATATGCACCTGGGCATGAGAAGAAAGATCATGAGAGGCAAGTGTTTTGGGAGCAGCTGAATGAGTGTGTTAGTGGTTTTGATGCACGCGACCGGGTTATAGTGATGGTTGATTTGAATGCAAAGGTGAGTAATGTGGTAGTTGAGGGAATAATTGGTATACATGGGTTGCTCAGTGTTGTAAAAGGAAATGGTGAAGAGCTTGTAGATTTATGTGCTGAAAAAGGACTGGTGATTGGGAATACCTGGATTAAAAAGCGAGATATACATAAGAATACGTATGTAAGTAGGAGAGATGGCCAGAGAGCGTTACTGCATTACGTGTTAATTGACAGGCGCGCAAAAGAGAGACTTTTGGATGTTAATGTGCTGAGAGGCGCAACTGGAGGAATGTCTGATCATTAACTTGTGGAGGCTAAGGTAAAGATTTGTTTTTTTTTTTTTTTTTTTTTATACTTTGTCGCTGTCTCCCGCGTCTGCGAGGTAGCGCAAGGAAACAGACGAAAGAAATGGCCCAACCCCCCCCCCCATACACATGTACATACACATGTCCACACACGTGTATACATACCTACACAGCTTTCCATGGTCCACCCCAGACGCCTCACATGCCTTGATTCACTCCACTGACAGCACGTCAACCCCTGTATACCACATCGCTCCAATTCACTCTATTCCTTGCCCTCCTTACACCCTCCTGCATGTTCAGGCCCCGATCACACAAAATCTTTTTCACTCCATCTTTCCACCTCCAATTTGGTCTCCCTCTTCTCCTCGTTCCCTCCACCTCCGACACATATATCCTCTTGGTCAATCTTTCCTCACTCATTCTCTCCATGTGCCCAAACCATTTCAAAACACCCTCTTCTGCTCTCTCAACCACGCTCTTTTTATTTCCACACATCTCTCTTACCCTTACGTTACTTACTCGATCAAACCACCTCACACCACACATTGTCCTCAAACATCTCATTTCCAGCACATCCATCCTCCTGCGCACAACTCTATCCATAGCCCACGCCTCGCAACCATACAACATTGTTGGAACCACTATTCCTTCAAACATACCCATTTTTGCTTTCCGAGATAATGTTCTCGACTTCCACACATTTTTCAAGGCTCCCAAAATTTTCGCCCCCTCCCCCACCCTATGATCCACTTCCGCTTCCATGGTTCCATCCGCTGACAGATCCACTCCCAGATATCTAAAACACTTCACTTCCTCCAGTTTTTCTCCATTCAAACTTACCTCCCAATTGACTTGACCCTCAACCCTACTGTACCTAATAACCTTGCTCTTATTCACATTTACTCTTAACTTTCTTCTTCCACACACTTTACCAAACTCAGTCACCAGCTTCTGCAGTTTCTCACATGAATCAGCCACCAGCGCTGTATCATCAGCGAACAACAACTGACTCACTTCCCAGGCTCTCTCATCCCCAACAGACTTCATACTTGCCCCTCTTTCCAGGACTCTTGCATTCACCTCCCTAACAACCCCATCCATAAACAAATTAAACAACCATGGAGACATCACACACCCCTGCCGCAAACCTACATTCACTGAGAACCAATCACTTTCCTCTCTTCCTACACGTACACATGCCTTACATCCTCGATAAAAACTTTTCACTGCTTCTAACAACTTGCCTCCCACACCATATATTCTTAATACCTTCCACAGAGCATCTCTATCAACTCTATCATATGCCTTCTCCAGATCCATAAATGCTACATACAAATCCATTTGCTTTTCTAAGTATTTCTCACATACATTCTTCAAAGCAAACACCTGATCCACACATCCTCTACCACTTCTGAAACCGCACTGCTCTTCCCCAATCTGATGCTCTGTACATGCCTTCACCCTCTCAATCAATACCCTCCCATATAATTTACCAGGAATACTCAACAAACTTATACCTCTGTAATTTGAGCACTCACTCTTATCCCCTTTGCCTTTGTACAATGGCACTATGCACGCATTCCGCCAATCCTCAGGCACCTCACCATGAGTCATACATACATTAAATAACCTTACCAACCAGTCAACAATACAGTCACCCCCTTTTTTAATAAATTCCACTGCAATACCATCCAAACCTGCTGCCTTGCCGGCTTTCATCTTCCGCAAAGCTTTTACTACCTCTTCTCTGTTTACCAAATCATTTTCCCTAACCCTCTCACTTTGCACACCACCTCGACCAAAACACCCTATATCTGCCACTCTGTCATCAGACACATTCAACAAACCTTCAAAATACTCATTCCATCTCCTTCTCACATCACCACTACTTGTTATCACCTCCCCATTTACGCCCTTCACTGAAGTTCCCATTTGCTCCCTTGTCTTACGCACCCTATTTACCTCCTTCCAGAACATCTTTTTATTCTCCCTAAAATTTACTGATAGTCTCTCACCCCAACTCTCATTTGCCCTTTTTTTCACCTCTTGCACCTTTCTCTTGACCTCCTGTCTCTTTCTTTTATACTTCTCCCACTCAATTGCATTTTTTCCCTGCAAAAATCGTCCAAATGCCTCTCTCTTCTCTTTCACTAATACTCTTACTTCTTCATCCCACCACTCACTACCCTTTCTAAACAGCCCACCTCCCACTCTTCTCATGCCACAAGCATCTTTTGCGCAATCCATCACTGATTCCCTAAATACATCCCATTCCTCCCCCACTCCCCTTACTTCCATTGTTCTCACCTTTTTCCATTCTGTACACAGTCTCTCCTGGTACTTCCCCACACAGGTCTCCTTCCCAAGCTCACTTATTCTCACCACCTTCTTCACCCCAACATTCACTCCTCTTTTCTGAAAACCCATACTAATCTTCACCTTAGCCTCCACAAGATAATGATCAGACAACCCTCCAGTTGCACCTCTCAGCACATTAACATCCAAAAGTCTCTCTTTCGCACGCCTGTCAATTAACACGTAATCCAATAACGCTCTCTGGCCATCTCTCCTACTTACATAAGTATACTTATGTATATCTCGCTTTTTAAACCAGGTATTCCCAATCATCAGTCCTTTTTCAGCACATAAATCTACAAGCTCTTCACCATTTCCATTTACAACACTGAACACCCCATGCATACCAATTATTCCCTCAACTGCCACATTACTCACCTTTGCATTCAAATCACCCATCACTATAACCCGGTCTCGTGCATCAAAACCGCTAACACACTCATTCAGCTGCTCCCAAAACACTTGCCTCTCATGATCTTTCTTCTCATGCCCAGGTGCATATGCACCAATAATCACCCACCTCTCTCCATCAACTTTCAATTTTACCCATATTAATCGAGAATTTACTTTCTTACATTCTATCACATACTCCCACAACTCCTGTTTAAGGAGTATTGCTACTCCTTCCCTTGCTCTTGTCCTCTCACTAACCCCTGACTTCACTCCCCAGACATTTCCAAACCACTCTTCCCCTTTACCCTTGAGCTTCGTTTCACTCAGAGCCAAAACATCCAGGTTCCTTTCCTCAAACATACTACCTATCTCTCCTTTTTTCACATCTTGGTTACATCCACACACATTTAGGCACCCCACTCTGAGCCTTCGAGGAGGATGATCACTCCCCGCGTGACTCCTTCTTCTGTTTCCCATTTTAGAAAGTTAATACAAGGAGGGGAGGATTTCCGGCCCCCCGCTCCCGTCCCCTCTAGTCGCTTTCTACGACACGCGAAGAATACGTGGGAAGTATTCTTTCACCCCTATCCCCAGGGATAATATACATATATATATACATATACACACACACACACATACACACACATACGCACATACCCACACACACACACACATACATATATATACATATGAAAAATGTAAGAAACAATTTAGAAACAAACTTTTAGCTTGAAATGAATGAAAAAAATGAATGTCACATAATGGTTCAACCTCTGGCTATGGAAAAGGAAATGTACAATTTATTCACACAAACGTAAATAGCAGTTCTCATCAATTTCACCACTGTATCAATAAGCTTCAATGTCTAAGCTACATTTTTCTCCAACTTCACTATTTTCTTGTCGAAAACACCATGCATGAAAACTATCACTCCAGTAACACAACTATAAACATTTACTTCCCCTTTAAAAGTTCTGGGGAAGTCTGTCTCGATACACTGCGGCGAGGCGACGCGACGCTGACACAATCACTGTCACAATATCACTTCTGCCTCCTCAAGTCAATCTCTCAGCCACAGTGCAGGCCTTCATCGTTGAAATCGGTCTTGCCTTCAGACGTCTTATCGATGTCTCTCATGGTAACTCCAGCGGACGCGTCCAGCACCACCCACTCTGCACATCTTACTATCTTCACCTCAGAACGCTGCTATGGTTGCGAGTAGTTCTCCTCCTTGTCCGAGCTCTTATTTTTCTAATAGAATTGTTAAGGCCATTTTGAAAAATGTCCAGCGCAAGTAGCCACTAAAGTTGCCATCATTCTTGTCCAGGTCATCGAAGATCCTCAGTATAACTTCTTTATCCAAATAGATGGCAGTAATAACCCCTTCGATGTCCTCCATTTCTTATCTCTTTCTCGTGAAAAACGGTTATGATCACAACAACAAAAGATTTGTATGGGTTTTCAAAAAAGAAGAGTGAATGTTGGGGTGAAGAGGGTGGTGAGAGTAAGTGAGCTTGGGGAAGGAGACTTGTGTGAGGAAGTACCAGGAGAGACTGAGTACAGAATGGAAAAAAGTAAGAACAATGGAAGTAAGGGGAGTGGGGGAGGAATGGGATGTATTTAGGGAATCAGTGATGGATTGCGCAAAAGATGCTTGTGGCATGAGAAGAGTGGGAGGTAGGTTGATTAGAAAGGGTAGTGAGTGGTGGGATGAAGAAGGAAAATTATTAGTGAAAGAGAAGAGAGAGACATTTGAACGATTTTTGCAGGGAAAAAATGCAATTGAGTGGGAGATGTATAAAAGAAAGAGACAGGAGGTCAAGAGAAAGGTGCAAGTGGTGAAAAAGAGGGCAAATGAGAGTTGGGGTGAGAGAGTATCGTTAAATTTTAGGGAGAATAAAAAGATGTTCTGGAAGGAGGTAAATAAAGTGCGTAAGACAAGGGAGCAAATGGGAACTTCAGTGAAGGGCGCAAATGGGGAGGTGATAACAAGTAGTGGTGATGTGAGGAGATGAAGTGAGTATTTTGAAGGTTTGTTGAATGTGTTTGATGATAGAGTGGCAGATATAGGGTGTTTTGGTCGAGGTGGTGTGCAAAGTGAGAGGGTTAGGGAAAATGATTTGGTAAACAGAGAAGAGGTAGTAAAAGCTTTGCGGAAGATGAAAGCCGGCAAAGCAGCAGGTTTGGATGGTATTGCAGTGGAATTGATTAAAAAAGTGGGTGACTGTATGGTTGACTGTTTGGTAAGGTTATTTAATGTATGTATGACTTATGGTGAGGTGCCTGAGGATTGGCGGAATGCGTGCATAGTGCCCTTGTACAAAGGCAAAGGGGATAAGAGTGAGTGCTCAAATTAGAGAGGTATAAGTTTGTCGAGTATTCCTGGTAAATTATATGGGAGGGTATTGATTGAGAGGGTGAAGGCATGTACAGAGCATCAGATTGGGGAAGAGCAATGTCGTTTCAGAAGTGGTAGAGGATGTGTGGATCAGGTGTTTGCTTTGAAGAATGTTTGTGAGAAATACTTAGAAAAGCAAATGGATTTGTATGTAGCATTTATGGATCTGGAGAAGGCATATGATAGAGTTGATAGAGATGTTCTGTGGAAGGTATTAAGAATATATGGTGTGGGGGGCAAGTTGTTAGAAGCAGTGAAAAGTTTTAATCGAGGATGTAAGGCATGTGTACGTGTAGGAAGAGAGGAAAGTGATTGGTTCTCAGTGAATGTAGGTTTGCGGCAGGGGTGTGTGCTGTCTCCATGGTTGTTTAATTTGTTTATGGATGGGGTTGTTAGGGAGGTGAATGCAAGAGTTTTGGAAAGAGGGGCAAGTATGAAGTCTGTTGTGGATGAGAGAGCTTGGGAAGTGAGTCAGTTGTTGTTCGCTGATGATACAGCGCTGGAGGCTGATTCATGTGAGAAACTGCAGAAACTGGTAAATGAGTTTGGTAAAGTGTGTGAAAGAAGAAAGTTAAGAGTAAATGTGAATAAGAGGAAGGTTATTAGGTACAGTAGGGTTGAGGGTCAAGTCAATTGGGAGGTAAGTTTGAATGGAGAAAAACTGGAGGAAGTAAAGTGTTTTAGATATCTGGTTGTGGATCTGGCAGCGGATGGAACCATGGAAGCGGAAGTGAATCATCGGGTGGGGGAGTGGGCGAAAATCCTGGGAGCCTTGAAGAATGTGTGGAAGTCGAGAACATTATCTCGGAAAGCAAAAATGGCTATGTTTGAAGGAATAGTGGTCTAAACAATGTTGTATGGTTGCGAGGCGTGGGCTATGGATAGAGTTGTGCTCAGGAGGGTGGATGTGCTGGAAATGAGATGTTTGAGGACAATGTGTGGTGTGAGGTGGTTTGATCGAGTAAGTAACGTAAGGGTAAGAGAGATGTGTGGAAATAAAAAGAGCGTGGTTGAGAGAGCAGAAGAGGGTGTTTTTAAATGGTTTGGGCACATGGAGAGAATGAGTGAGGAAAGATTGACCAAGAGGATATATGTGTCGGAGGTGGAGGGAACGAAGAGAAGTGGGAGACCAAATTGGAGGTGGAAAGATGGAGTGAAAAAGATTTTGAGTGATCGGGGCCTGAACATACAGGAGGGTGAAATTCGGGCAAGGAATAGAGTGGATTGGATCGATGTGGTATACCGGGGTTGACGTGCTGTCAGTGGATTGAATCAGGGCATGTGAAGCGTCTGGGGTAAACCATGGAAAGTTCTGTGGGGCCTGGATGTGGAAAGGGAGCTGTGGTTTCGGGCATTATTGCATGACAGCTAGAGACTGAGTTTGAACGAATGTGGCCTTTGTTTTCTTTTCCTAGCGCTACCTCGCACACATGAGGGGGGAGGGGGATGGTATTCCATGTGTGGCGAGGTTACGATGGGAATGAATAAAAGGCAGACAGTGTGAATTGTGTGCATGGGTATATATGTATGTGTCTGTGTGTGTATATATATATGTACATTGAGATGTATAGGTATGTATATTTGCGTGTGTGGACGTGTATGTATATACATGTGTATGGGGGTGGATTGGGCCATTTCTTTCGTCTGTTTCCTTGAGCTACCTCGCAAACGCGGGAGACAGCGACAAAGCAAAATAGATAAAAATGTATATATATATATATATATATATATATATATATATATATATATATATATATATATATATATATATATATATATATATATATATATATATATATATATATTTATATATATATATATATATATATATATATATATATATATATATATATATATATATATATATATATATATATATATATATATATATATATAGACATATATATATATATATATATACATATATATATATATATATATATATATATATATATATATATATATATATATATATATATATATATATATATATATATATATATATATATATATATATATATATATATATGTACATACACGTCCACACACGCTCATATACATACCTATACATCTCAACGTATACATATATATACACACACAAGCGTGTACATATATACACATGCACATAATTCATACTGTCTTCACTTATTCATTCCCGTTGCCACCTCGCCACACATGAAATGACAACCCCCCACCCCCGCATGTGCGTGAGGTAGCACTAGACACAGGTAGCACAGACAACAAAGGCCACATTCGTTCACACTCAGTCTCTAACTGTCACGTATAATGCACCGAAACCACAGCTCCCTTCCTACATCCAGGCCCCACAGAACTTTCCATGGTTTACCCCTAGACGCTTCACATGCCCTGGTTCAATCCATTGACAGCACGTCTACCCCGGTATACCACATCGTTCCAATTCACTCTGTCCCTCTCACGCCTTTCAGACTACTGTATGGTCAAGCCCCGATCCCTCAAAATCTTTTTCACTCCATCTTTCCACCTTCAATTTGGTCTCCCACTTCTCCTCGTTCTCTCCATCTCTGACACATATATTCTCTTGGTCAATCTTTCTTCACTCATTCTCTCCATCAGACCAAACCATTTCAAAACACGCTCTTCTGCTCTCTCAACCACATTCTTTTTATTACCACACATCTCTCTTACCCTTTCATTACTTAATCAAACCGCCCCGCACCACATATAGTCCTCAAACATCTCACTTCCAACACATCCACCCTCCTCCACACATCTCTATCTATAGCCCACGCTATAAAGCGTTATTAGATTATATGTTAATTGATAGGCGAGTGACTTTTGGATGATATTCTTAATAGTACTATTGTTGCTGAAGGCAACATTTACATTGAAGAATTTTAGCAACATAGGAAGTAAAGTAAAATTATTGTCAAAAGATAGAGCTAAGATATTCTTGGTGTCAGTGGGAGGGTTGGGCTTAACTCTATAAAATGATTTCTTTGCTAACTTAAGGGATTTATCAATGAAAAATCTATGGTATTTTAACTTAGAACCAATAGAATACATTTTCTCAAACTCATCATCAATATACTCAGGACTGTAAATACGTAATGCACTAAGGAACATAGATTGAAAAGATGATGATTTATATCTGTCTTGTTGAGATGAGTAATAATGGATATATGAGCATACATTGGTAGGTTTTCTGTACATGCTAAACGTAAGCTTATTTCCTTGCCTATGGATCATGAAATCTAAAAACGGTAACATACCAGTATTTTAATTTTCTACAGTAAATTTGATGGAAGGTACTAAATTGTTAAGCAAGGGGAGAAATGTTTGTAGATTTTTATTTGATGGCCTAAACACAAAATACATTATATACATACCTAAATCAAATTGCATTAGAAGGTAAGATATTCTTTTGTAATTTTGTTTAAAAAAATTCCGTATAAAGATTACTTAGTACAGGTTAAAGAGGGTTACCCATTGCCATACCAAATTTTGGAGCATAGCAATCACAATTGAATTGAAGTACACAGTCTTTTATACACGATTGTATTAGTTCAATGAAAACAGAATTTGAAACAGGTAATGAATATCATCTAAAAAATCAGATAAATATTCTAAAAGGTCATCAACTTGAACTTTTGTGAAAAGTGAGGAAACTATGTGACATCAACACAGCTGGCTTCCCGGTCTTATTGCAATTTAGAGAAATACAGTGATTTATCTAATGATAGAATTAGTACCTGTACGGGTTTAGTGTATGCCAGTTTGTAAAAACCAGTGGAACCTTTTTTGCCCTAAAAGATCTATAAGAGCTATTAACACCATAAAAAAAGGCAATGATGTACATATCACTAAAACACATAAGGCTAACACTGTTGTGATTATGGACAAAAGTAAATATTTATCTAAAATGAATGATCTTTTAAATGATGACAAAACATATTTTAAGCTCAGCAAGAATCCCCTAGAAGCAGTTAATTTTCATTTCAATAAAGAACTGAAGTTGTTGTTGAGAGGTAATGGTTCGCTCATCAAAAATTTGTCATCTTTGTCCCCTTCATTGCCATATATGTATGGACTTATCAAAACACATACACAAAATTTTCCAGCAAGACCTATAGTGAGTTCACAAGGCTCCATCACATATAAATTGTTAAAAAAAATATTGGTTTCTTTATCAAGCCCTTTGCTAGGTAAGACAACAATTCCTAATACCATGACCAATGTAGATCTAGTTAACAAGCTTCACAAAATCAATGTTGATTTTGATTTCAAACTAGTTAGCTTTCATGTTTCCTCACTTTTCACAAAAGTTCCAGTTGATGACCTTTTAGAATATTCATTCGACATTTTGGATGATATTCATTTACCTGTTACAAAATCTGTTTTCATTGAACTGATAAAATTGTGTATAAAAGACTATGTATCTCATTTCAGTAGAGTTCATTATGCTCAAAAATTTGTTATGGCAATGAGTAACCCTCTTTCGCCTATACTAAGTAATCTTTATATGGAATTTTTTGAAACAAAATTACTAAAGGATATCTTACCTGGTAATGCAATTTGGTTTAGGTATGTTGGTGATGTTCTTTGTGTATGGCCAACAAATGAAAATTTACAAACATTTATCCCCATACTTAACAATTTAGTACCTTCCATCAAATACACTGTAGACAATGAAAATAATAATATGTTACCATTTTTACATTGCATGATCCATAGGCAAGGAAACAAGTCTAAGTTTAGCATATACAGGAAATCTACCAATGTATGCTCATATATCCATTATTATTCATCTCAACATGAGAGAGTTAAATCATCATTATTTCAACTTATGTCCCTTATAGCATTACATATTTGCAGTACAGAGTATACTGATGGTGAGTTTGAGAAGATATGTTCTGTTGGATCTAAGTTAAAGTACGCTACATCTTTCATTGATAAATCTCCTAAGTTAGCAAAGACATCATCTTATAGAGTTGAGCCCAATCCTACCACTGAAGCCAAAAATGTTTTAGTTCATGATTTTAATAATAATTTTATTTTACTCCCCATGTTGCTCCAATCCTGTAAGGTAAAGGTCGCCCTCAGCAATATACTTAAAATTTATTTTATTTATTTATTTTGCTTTGTCGCTGTCTCCTGCGTTAGCGAGGCAGTGTAAGGAAACAGACGAAAGAATGGCCCAACCCACCCACTTACACATATACATACATACACGTCCACAAATGCACACATATATACCTATACATCTCAACGTATACATATATATACACACACAGACATATACATATATACACATGTACATAATTCATACTGTCTGCCTTTATTCATTCCCATCGCCATCCCGCCACACATGAAATAAAAAACCCCCTCCCCCCTCATGTGCGCGAGATAGCACTAGGAAAAGACAACAAAGGCCGCATTCGCTCACACTCAGTCTCTAGCTGTCATGTAATAATGCACCGAAACCACAGCTCCCTCTCCACATCCAGGCCCCAAAGAACTATCCATGGATTAACCCAGACGCTTCACATGCCCTGGTTCAATCCATTGACAGCACGTCGACCCCGGTATACCACATCGTTCCAATTCACTCTATTCCTTGCACGCCTTTCACCCCCGATCACTCATAATCTTTTTCACTCCATCTTTCCACCTCCAATTTGGAATCCCACTTCTCCTCGTTCCCTCCACCCCTGACACATATATTCTCTTGGTCAATTTTTCCTCACTCATTCTCTCCATGTGACCAAACCATTTCAAAACACACTCTTCTGCTCTCTCAACCACACTCTTTTCATTACCACACATCTCTCTTACCCTATTATTACTTACTCGATCAAACCACCTCACAACACATATTGTCCTCAAACATCTCATTCCCAGCACATCCACCCGCCTTCGCACAACTCTATCCATAGCCCACGCCTCGCAACCATTGTTGGAACCACTATTCCTTCAAACATACCCATTTTTTTCTTTCCGAATTTTCTGTTCTAGACTTCCACTCATTCTTCAACGCTCCCAGAACTTTCGCCCCCTCCCCCGCCCTATGATTCATTTCGCTTCCATGGTTTCATCCGCTGCCAAATCCACTCCCAGATATCTAAAGCACTTCACTTCCTCCAGTTTTTCTCCATTTAAACTTACCTCCCAGTTGACTTGTCCCTCAACCCTACTCTACCTAATAACCTTGCTCTAGTTCATATTTAATCTCAGCTTTCTTCTTTCACACACTTTACTAAACTCAGTCATCAGCTTCGGCAGTTTCTCACATGAATCAGCCACCAGCGCTGTATCATCAGCGAACAACAACTGACTCACTTCCCAAGATCTTTCATCCACAACAGACTGCATACTTGCCCATCTTTCCGAAACTCTTACTTTCACCTCCCTAACAACCCCATTCATAAACAAATTAAACAACCATGGAGACATTACAAACTCCTGCCGGAGACCTACATTCACTGAAAACCAATCACTTTCCTCTCTTCCTACACGTACACATACCTTACATCCTCGATAAAAACTTTACACTGTTTCTAACAACTTGCATCCCACACCATATATTCTTAATACCTTCAACAGAGCATCTCTATCAACTCTATCATATGCCCCCTCCAGATCCATAAATGGTACATACAAATCCATTTGCTATTCTAGGTATTTCTTACAAGCATTCTTCAAAGCAAACACCTGATCCACACATCCTCTACCACTTCTGAAACCACACTGCTCTTCACCAATCTGATGCTCTGTACATGCCTTCACCCTCTCAATCAATACCCTCCCATATAATTTCCCAGGAATACCCAACAAACTTATACCTCTGTAATTTGAGCACTCTTATCTCCTTTGCCTTTGTACAATGGCACTATGCAAGCATTCCGCCAATCTTCAGGCACCTCACCAAGAGCCATATATACAGTAATAACCTGACCAACCAGTCAACCATACAGTCACCCCCTTTTTTGATAAATTCCACTGCAATACTATCCAAACCCGCTGCCTTGTCGGTTTTCATATTCCGCAAAGCTTTTACTGCCTCTTCTCTGTTTATCAAATAATTTTCCTTAACCCTCTCACTTTGCACACCACCTCGACCAAAACACCCTATATCTGCCACTCCATCATCAAACACATTCAACAAACATTCAAAATACTCACTCCATCTCCTTCTCACATCACCACTACTTGTTATCACCTCCCCATTAGCGCCCTTCACTGAAGTTCCCATTTGTTCCCTTGTCTTACGCACTTTATCTACCTCCTTCCAAAATATCTTTTTATTCTCCCTAGAATTTAATGATACTCTCTCACCCCAACTCTCATTTGCCCCCTTTTTCAACTCTTGCACCTTTCTCTTGACCTCCTGCCTCTTTCTTTTATACATCTCCCACTCATTTGCATTATTTCCCTGCAAAAACCGTCCAAATGCCTCTCTCTTCTCTTTCACTAATAATCTTACTTCTTCATCCCACAACTCACTACCCTTTCTAATCTGCCCACCTCCCAGGCTTCTAATGGCACAAACATCTTTTGCACAAGCCATCACTGCTTCCCTAAATACATTTCATTCCTCCCCCACTCCCCTTACCTCCTTTGTTCTCACCTTTTTCTATTCTGTACTCAGTCTTTCATGGTACTTCCTCACACAAGTCTCCTTCCCAAGCTCACTTACTCTCACCACTCTTTTCACTACATCATTCTCTCTTCTTTTCTGAAAACCTCTACATATCTTCACTTTCGTTTCCACAAGATAATGATGAGACATCCTTCCAGTTGCACCTCTCAGTACATTAACTTCCAAAAGTCTCTCTTTATCGCGCCTATTAATTAACACGTCATCTAATAACGCTCTCTGGACATCTCGCCTACTTACATAAGTACACTTATGTATATCTCTCTTTTTAAACCAGGTATTCCCAATCACCAGTCCTTTTTCAGCACATAAATCTACAAGCTCTTCATCATTTCCATTTAGAACACTGAACACCCCCATGTACACCAATTATTCCTCAATTGCCACATTACTCACTTTTGCAAACAAATCACCCACCACTATAACCCGGTCTTGTGCATCAAAACTACTAACACACTCACTCAGCTGCTCCCAAAACACTTGCCTCTCATGATCTTTCTTCTCATGCCCAGGTGCATATGCACTAATTATCACCCATTTCTCTCTATCCACTTTCAGTTTTGCTCATATCAATCTAGAGTTTACTTTTTTGCACTCTATCACATACTCCCATCACTCCTGTTTCAGGAGTAGTGATACTCCTTCCCTTGCTCTTGTCCTGTCACTAACCCCTGACTTTAGTCCCAAGATATTCCCAAAACACTCTTCCCCTTTACCCTTTAGCTCCGTTTCACTCAGAGCCAAAACATCCAGGTCCCTTTCCTCAAACATACTACCTATCTCTCTTTTCTTCTCATCTTGGTTACATCCACACACATCTAGACACCCCAGTCTGAGCCTTCGAAGAGGATGAGCACTCACCGCGTGACTCCTTCTGTTTCCCCGTTTAGAAAGTTAAGATACAAGGAGGGGAGGGTGTCCAGCCCCCCGATCCCGTCCCCTTTAGTCGCCTTCTACGACACGTGAGGAATGCGTGGGAAGTGTTCTTTCTCCCCTATCCCCAGGGATAATGATACTATAAAGAATATCTTATTCAGAACTTACCTGATAATTCTCCTGGGTGAATCTATAAAGTGCCTTGTAGAAATTGTCATAAGTTATATGTTGGGCAGACTGGTGATGATCTTTCTGTTAGACTTAAGGAATATAAGTATAGTATAAAAACGAGACAAGAAACAAATGCCTTGTTTAATCACGTTAACAACTATGATCATTGTATTGACTGGAGTAAAGCTATCTCAGTTATTAACTCTAACGGCAGTACCACGAGATATAGCAGTGAACCTTCTATTATCAAATACACAGAGAATTGTAATCTTAATATCAGTGAAGTCTATATGAATTGGATAAGTTTATTGTTCATAGAATATATAAATAGATCCCCTTCTTGTCCACATAATAAGTTTATGATACGCTCGTTGTCTATCTTGGAAAATCACATGTTTACCAAATGGCGTCCTAGCTACGTCTCTTCGTTGTTTATCACCTGACTTTTGTATTTCTCTCTTGTATGTCCCCTGATGATGTCGCTGTCTCCCGCGTTAGCGAGGCAGTGCAAGGAAACACGAAAGAATGGCCCAACCCACCCACATACACATGTATACATACACGTCCATACACGAACATATACATACCTATACATCTCAATGTATACATATACATACACACACAGACATATACATATATACACATATACATAATTCATACTGCCTGCCTTTATTCATTCCCATCGCCACCCTGCCACACATGAAATAACAACCCTCTCCCCCCGCATGTGCACGAGGTAGCACTAAGAAAAGACAAAAAGGCCACGTTCATTCACACTCAGTCTCTAGCTGCCATGTATAAGGCGCCAAAACCACAGCTCCCCCTCCACATCCAGGCTCCACAGAACCCTCCATGGTTTACCCCAGACGCTCCACATGCCCTGGTTCAATCCATCAACAGCATGTCGACCCCGGTACACCAAACCGCTCCAATTCACTCCACTCCTTGCATGCCCCTCACCCTCCTGCATGTTCAGGCCCCGATCACTCAAAATCATTTTCACTCCGTCTTTCCACCTCCAATTTGGTCTCCCACTTCTCATTTCCTCCACCTTTGACACATATATCCTCTCGGTCAATTTTTCCTCCCTCACTCTCTCCACGCGACCAAACCACCACAAAACACCCTCTTCTGCTCTCTCAACCACACTTCCTATTACCATACATCTCTCTTACCCTATTATTACTGACTCGATGAAACCACCTCACACCACATGCTGTCCTCAAACATCTCATTTCCAGCACATCCACCCTTCTTCGCACAACTCCATCTATAGTCCATGCCTCGCAGCCATATAACATTGTTGGAACCACTATTCCTTCAAACACACCCATTTTTGCTCTCCGAGACAATGTTCTCGATTTTCACACATTCCTCAACGCTCCCAGAACCCTCGCCCCCTCCCCCACCATATGATTCATTTCTGCTTCCATGGTTCCATCCGCTTGACAAATCCACTCCCAGACACCCAAAACACTCCACCTCCTAAAGTTTTTCTCCATTCAAACTTACCTCACAATTGACTTGTCCCTCAACCCCAACGTACCTAATTACCTTGCTCCCATTCACACCCACCCTCAGCCTTCCTCTTTCACACACTTTACCAAACTCAGTCACCAGCTTCTGCAGTTTCTCACACGAATCAAGCCGCCAGCGCTGTATCATTAGCAAACAACAACTGACTCACTTCCCAAGCTCTCTCATCACAACAGACTGCATACTTGCCCCTTTCCAAAACTCTTGCATTCACCTCCCTAACATCCCCATCCATAAACAAATTAAACAACCATGGAGAAATCACACACCCCTGACGCAAACCTATATGCACTGAGAACCAATCACTTTCCTCTCTTCCTACACGTACACATGCCTTACATCCTCGATAAAAACTTTTCACTGCTTCTAACAACTTACCTCCCACACCATAATTTCTTAATACCTTCCACAGAGTATCTCTATCAACTCTATCATATGCCTTCTCTAGATTCATAGATGCTACATACAAATCCATTTGCTTTTCTAAGTATTTCTCACATACATTTTTCAAAGCAAACACCTGATCCACACCTGATCTAACACTTCTGAAACCACACTGCTCCTCCCCAGTCTGATGCTCTGTGCATGCCCTCACCTTCTCAATGAATTTCTTCGCATATAATTTCCCAGGTATACTCAACAAACTTATACCTCTGTAATCTGAGCCCTCACCTTTGTCCCCTATGCCTTTGAACAATGGCACTATGCAAGCATTCCGCCAATCCTCGAGCACCTCACCATGAATCATACATACATTAAATAACCTCACCAACCAGTCAACAATACAGTCACCCCCTTTTTTTTATAAATTCCATTTCAATACCATCCAAACCCGCTGCCTTGCCGGCTCCCATCTTCTGCAAAGCCCCCACTACTACTCCCCTGCTCACCAAATCACTCTCCCAAATCACACTAATTTGTGAATTTGTAGCCTCATTATGTAATTGTACATTTCCATGTGTGTTGCACGCAAGTTTAGCCATGCATCTTTTTCGTTACTGGAAGTTACACTGTAGGGTAAGATTTTCTCAATTAGTGCAGGAGACCAAGAGCGAAGGAAGGGTGATACTTCTGTTGAACGAGCAGCTATGGGACTGTTACAATGTAAGGAACATGTTCAGCATTGATGTGTGTTAGAATGAGAGTAGACTGCAAAAGAAATAAGTGATTCTTAGTACTTATGTATTTCATAATGAGAGGAATGTTATGTCGCTCTCCTTAGGACCTAAGTGAACACTAGCAGTTTTGATGAATCAGATCCGAACCCGCCACCTTGCCGGCTTTCATATATATATATATATATATATATATATATATATATATATATATATATATATATATATATATATCTTTCTTTCTTTTCTTTCAAACTATTCGCCATTTCCCGCGTTAGCAAGGTAGCGTCCAGAACAGAGGACTGGGCCTTTGAAGGAATATCCTCACTTGGCCCCCTTTTCTGTTTCTTCTTTTCGAAAATTAAAAAAAAAGAAAAAAGAGAGGGGAGGATTTCCATCCACACGCTCCCTCCCCTTTTAGTCGCCTTCCATGACACGCAGGGAATACGTGGGAAGTACTCTTTTTCCACTATCCCCAGGGATATATATATACATATGTATATATATATATATATATATATATTCACTGAGAACCAATCACTTTCCTCTCTTCCTACACGTACACATGCCTTACATCCTCGATAAAAACTTTTCACTGTTTCTAACAACTTGCCTCCCACACCATATATTCTTAATACCTTCCACAGAGCATCTCTATCAACTCTATCATATGCCTTCTTCAGATCCATAAATGCTGCATACAAATCCATTTGCTTTTCTAAGTATTTCTCACATACATTCTTCAAAGCAAACACCTGATCCACACATCCTCTACCACTTCTGAAACCACACTGCTCTTCCCCAATCTGATGCTCTGTACATGCCTTCACCCTCTCAATCAATACCCTCCCATATAATTTACCAAGAATACTCAACAAACTTATACCTCTGTAATTTGAGCACTCACTCTTATCCCCTTTGCCTTTGTACAATGGCACTATGCACGCATTCCGCCATGGTTGTGATGTCTCCATGGTTGTATAATTTGTTTATGGATGGGGTTGTTAGGGAAGTAAATGCAAGAGTTTAGGAAAGAGGGGCAAGTATGAAGTCTGTTGGGGATGAGAGAGCTTGAGAAGTGAGTCAGTTGTTGTTCGCTGATGATACAGCGCTGGTGGCTGATTCATGTGAGAAACTGCAGAAGCTGGTGACTGCGTTTGGTAAAGTGTGTGAAAGAAGAAAGTTAAGAGTAAATGTGAAGAAGAGCAAGGTAATTAGGTACAGTAGGGTTGAGGGTCAAGTCAATTTGGAGGTAAGTTTGAATGGAGAAAAACTGGAGGAAGTAAAGTGTTTTAGATATCTGGGAGTAGATCTGGCAGCGGATGGAACCATGGAAGCGGAAGTGGATCATAGGGTGGGGGAGGGGGCGAAAATCCTGGGAGCCTTGAAGAATGTGTGGAAGTCGAGAACATTATCTCGGAAAGCAAAAATGGGTATGTTTGAAGGAATAGTGGTTCCAACAATGTTGTATGGTTGCGAGGCGTGTGCTATGGATACTGTTGTGTGCAGGAGGATGGATGTGCTGGAAACGAGATGTTTGAGGACAATGTGTGGTGTGAGGTGGTTTGATCGAGTAAGTAACGTAAGGGTGAGAGAGATGTGTGGAAATAAAAAGAGCGTGGTTGAGAGAGCAGAAGAGGGTGTTTTGAAATGGTTTGGTCACATGGAGAGAATGAGTGAGGAAAGGTTGACCAAGAGGATACATGTGTATGAGGTGGAGGGAACGAGGAGAAGTGGGAGACCAAATTGGAGGTGGAAAGATGGAGTGAAAAAGATTTTGTGTGATCGGGGCCTGAACATGTAGGAGGTTGAAATGCGTGGAAGGAATAGAGTGAATTGGATCGATGTGGTATACCGGGGTTGACGTGCTGTCACTGGATTGAATCAGGGCATGTGAAGCGTCTGGGGTAAACCATGGAAAGCTGTGTAGGTATGTATATTTGCGTGTGTGGACGTATGTATACACATGTGTATGGGGGTGAGTTGGGCCATTTCTTTCGTCTGTTTCCTTGCGCTACCTCTCAAACGCGGGAGCCAGCGACAAAGCAAAAAAAAAAAAAAGAAAAAAATATATGTTTTATATTTATTTTTCTTTGTCGCTGTTTCCCGCGTTAGCGAGGTAGAGCAAGGAAACAGACGAAAGAATGGCCCATCCCACCCAAATAAACATGTATACACAAATACGTCCACACACGCAAGTATACATACCAATACAACTCAATGTATACACATATATACACACACAGACATATACATATATATATACACGTACATAATTCATACTGTCTGCCTTTATTCATTCCTATCGCCACCTCGCCACACATGGAGTAACAACCCCCTCCCCCCTCATGTGAGCGAGGTAACGCTAGGAAAAGACAACAAAGGCCCCATTCGTTCACACTCAGTCTCTTGCTGTCATGTAATATTGCACCGAAACCACAGCTCCCTTTCCACATCCAGGCTCCAAGGAACTCTCCATGTTTTGCCCCAGACGCTTCACATGCACGTCGACCCCGGTGTATCACATCGTTCCAATTCACTCTATTCCTTGCACGCCTTTTATCCTTTTATGTTCAGACCCCGATCACTCAAAATCTTTCTCACTCCATCTTTCCACCTCCAATTTGGTCTCCCACTTCTCCTCGTTCCTTCCACCTCTGACACATATATCATCTTGGTCAATCTTTCCTCACTCATTCTCTCCATGTGACCAAACCATTTCAAAACACCCTCTTCTGCTCTCTCAACCACAATCTTTTTATTTCCACACATCTCTCTTACCCTTACATTACTTACTCGATCAAGCCACCTCACACCACATATTGTCCTCAAATATCTCATTTCCAGCACATCCACCCTCCTGCGCACAACTCTATCCATAGCACACGACTCGCAACCATAAAACATTGTTGGAAACACTGTTCCTTCAAACATACCCACTTTTGCTTTCCGAGATAATGTTCTCGACTTCCACATGCTCTTCAAGGCTCCCAGAATTTTCGCACCCTACCCCACCCTATGATTCACTTCCGCTTCCATGGTTCCATCCGCTGCCAAACCCACTCCCAGATATCTAAAACACTTCACTTCCTCCAGTTTTTCTCAATTCAAACTTACCTCCAAATTGACTTGACCCTCAACCCTACTGTACCTAATAACCTTGCTCATATTCTCATTGACTCTCAACTATCTTCTTTGACACACTTTACCAAACTCAGTCATCAGCTTATTCAGTTTCTCACATGAATCAGCCACCAGGGCTGTGTAATAAGCAAACAACAACTGACTCACTACCCAAGCCCTCTCATCCACAACAGACTGCATACTTGCCCCTCTTTCCAAAACTCTTGCATTCACCTCCCTAACAACCCCATCCATGAACAAATGAAACAACCATGGAGACATCACACACCCTTGCCGCAAACATACATTCACTGAGAACCAATCACTTTCCTCTCTTCCTACACGTACACATGCCTTACATCCTCGATAAGAACTTTTCACTGCTTCTAACAACTTGCCTCCCACACCATATATTCTTAATACCTTCCACAGAGCATCTCTATCAACTCTATCATATGCCTTCTCCAGATCCATAAATGCTACATACAAACCCATTTGTTTTTCTAAGTATTTCTCACATACATTTTTCAAAGCAAACACCTGATCCACATATTCTCTACCACTTCTGAAACCACATTGCTCTTCCCCAATCTGATACTCTGTACATGACTTCACCCTCTAAATCAGTACCCTCCCATATTATTTACCGGGAATACTCAACAAACATTTTTTTTTTTTTTTTTTTTATACTTTGTCGCTGTTTCCCGCGTTTGCGAGGTAGCGCAAGGAAACAGACGAAAGAAATGGCCCAACCCCCCCCCCCACCCATACACATGTACATACACACGTCCACACACGCAAATATACATACCTACACAGCTTTCCATGGTTTACCCCAGACGCTTCACATGCCTTGATTCAATCCACTGACAACACGTCAACCCCTGTATACCACATCGCTCCAATTCACTCTATTCCTTGCCCTCCTTTCACCCTCTTGCATGTTCAGGCCCCGATCACACAAAATCTTTTTCACTCCATCTTTCCACCTCCAATTTGGTCTCCCTCTTCTCCTCGTTCCCTCCACCTCCGACACATATATCCTCTTGGTCAATCTTTCCTCACTCATTCTCTCCATGTGCCCAAACCATTTCAAAACACCCTCTTCTGCTCTCTCAACCACGTTCTTTTTATTTCCACACATCTCTCTTACCCTTACGTTACTTACTCGATCAAACCACCTCACACCACACATTTTCCTCAAACATCTCATTTCCAGCACATCCATCCTCCTGCGCACAACTCTATCCATAGCCCACGCCTCGCAACCATACAACATTGTTGGAACCACTATTCCTTCAAACATACCCATTTTTGCTTTCCGAGATAATGTTCTCGACTTCCACACATTTCTCAAGGCTCCCAAAATTTTCGCCCCCTCCCCCACCCTATGATCCACTTCCGCTTCCATGGTTCCATCCGCTGACAGATCCACTCCCAGATATCTAAAACACTTCACTTCCTCCAGTTTTTCTCCATTCAAACTCACCTCCCAATTGACTTGATCCTCAACCCTACTGTACCTAATAACCTTGCTCTTATTCACATTTACTCTTAACTTTCTTCTTCCACACACTTTACCAAACTCAGTCACCAGCTTCTGCAGTTTCTCACATGAATCAGCCACCAGCGCTGTATCATCAGCGAACAACAACTGACTCACTTCCCAAGCTCTCCTATCCCAACAGACTTCATACTTGCCCCTCTTTCCAGGACTCTTGCATTTACCTCCCTAACAACCCCATCCATAAACAAATTAAACAACCATGGAGACATCACACACCCTTGCCGCAAACCTACATTCACTGAGAACCAATCACTTTCCTCTCTTCCTACACGTACACATGCCTTACATCCTCGATAAAAACTTTTCACTGCTTCTAACAACTTGCCTCCCACACCATATATTCTTAATACCTTCCACAGAGCATCTCTATCAACTCTATCATATGCCTTCTTCAGATCCATAAATGCTACATACAAATCCATTTGCTTTTCTAAGTATTTCTCACATACATTCTTCAAAGCAAACACCTGATCCACACATCTCTAACCACTTCTGAAACCACATTGCTCTTCCCCAATCTGATACTCTGTACATGACTTCACCCTCTAAATCAGTACCCTCCCATATTATTTACCGAGAATACTCAACAAACTTTTTTTTTTTTTTTTTTTTTTTTATACTTTGTCGCTGTCTCCCGCGTTTGCGAGGTAGCGCAAGGAAACAGACGAAAGAAATGGCCCAACCCCCCCCCCCACATACACATGTACATACACACGTCCACACACGCAAATATACATACCTACACAGCTTTCCAGGGTTTACCCCAGACGCTTCACATGCCTTGATTCAATCCACTGACAGCACGTCAACCCCTGTATACCACATCGCTCCAATTCACTCTATTCCTTGCCCTCCTTTCACCCTCCTGCATGTTCAGGCCCCGATCACACAAAATCTTTTTCACTCCATCTTTCCACCTCCAATTTGGTCTCCCTCTTCTCCTCGTTCCCTCCACCTCCGACACATATATCCTCTTGGTCAATCTTTCCTCACTCATTCTCTCCATGTGCCCAAACCATTTCAAAACACCCTCTTCTGCTCTCTCAACCACGCTCTTTTTATTTCCACACATCTCTCTTACCCTTACGTTACTTACTCGATCAAACCACCTCACACCACACATTTTCCTCAAACATCTCATTTCCAGCACATCCATCCTCCTGCGCACAACTCTATCCATAGCCCACGCCTCGCAACCATACAACATTGTTGGAACCACTATTCCTTCAAACATACCCATTTTTGCTTTCCGAGATAATGTTCTCGACTTCCACACATTTTCAAGGCTCCCAAAATTTTCGCCCCCTCCCCCACCCTATGATCCACTTCCGCTTCCATGGTTCCATCCGCTGACAGATCCACTCCCAGATATCTAAAACACTTCACTTCCTCCAGTTTTTCTCCATTCAAACTCACCTCCCAATTGACTTGATCCTCAACCCTACTGTACCTAATAACCTTGCTCTTATTCACATTTACTCTTAACTTTCTTCTTCCACACACTTTACCAAACTCAGTCACCAGCTTCTGCAGTTTCTCACATGAATCAGCCACCAGCGCTGTATCATCAGCGAACAACAACTGACTCACTTCCCAAGCTCTCTCATCCCAACAGACTTCATACTTGCCCCTCTTTCCAGGACTCTTGCATTTACCTCCCTAACAACCCCATCCATAAACAAATTAAACAACCATGGAGACATCACACACCCTTGCCGCAAACCTACATTCACTGAGAACCAATCACTTTCCTCTCTTCCTACACGTACACATGCCTTACATCCTCGATAAAAACTTTTCACTGCTTCTAACAACTTGCCTCCCACACCATATATTCTTAATACCTTCCACAGAGCATCTCTATCAACTCTATCATATGCCTTCTCAGATCCATAAATGCTACATACAAATCCATTTGCTTTTCTAAGTATTTCTCACATACATTCTTCAAAGCAAACACCTGATCCACACATCCTCTACCACTTCTGAAACCGCACTGCTCTTCCCCAATCTGATGCTCTGTACATGCCTTCACCCTCTCAATCAATACCCTCCCATATAATTTACCAGGAATACTCAACAAACTTATACCTCTGTAATTTGAGCACACACTCTTATCCCCTTTGTCTTTGTACAATGGCACTATGCAGGAATTCCGCCAGTCCGCAGGCACCTCACCATGAATCATACATACATTAAATAACCTTACCAACCAGTCAACAATACAGTCACCCACTTTTTAAATCAATTCCACTGCATTACCATCCAAACCTGCTGCCTTGCCGGGTTTCATCTTCCGCAAAGCTTTTACTATCTCTTCTCTGTTTCCCAAATAATTTTCCCTAACCCTCTCACTTTGCACACCACCTCGACCAAAACACCCTACATCTGCCACTCTATCATCAAACACATTCAACAGACATTCAAAATACTCACTCCATCTCCTTCTCACATCACCACTACTTGTGAGTGGTGGGATGAAGAAGTTAGATTATTAGTGAAAGAGAATAGAGAGGCATTTGGACGATTTTTGTAGGAAAATAATTCAAATGAGTGGGAGATGTATAAAAGAAAGGGGCAGGAGGTCATGAGAAAGGTGCAAGAGGTGAAAAAGAGGGCAAATGAGAGCTTGGGTGAGAGACTATCATTAAATTTTAGTGAGAATAAAAGATGTTTTGGAAGGAGGTAAATGAAATGCGGAAGACAAGGGAACAAATGGGAACTCCGGTGAAGAGGGCAAATGGGGAGGTGATATATATATATATATATATATATATATATATATATATATATATATATATATATATATATATATATATATATATATATATATATATATATATATATATATATATATATATATATATATATATGCATATATATATATATATATATATATATATATATATATATATATATATATATATATATATATATATATATATATATATGTATATATTATACTTTGTCGCTGTCTCCCGCGTTAGCGAGGTAGCGCAAGGAAACAGACGAAAGAATTGCCCAACTCACCCACACACATATGTATATATATACACGTCTACCAGCGTACATATACATACCTATACATGTCAACATATACATATATATACACCCTCTGACATATGCATATATACACATGTACATATTTCATACTGTCTGCCCTAATTCATTCCTGTTGCCACCCCCTCCCCCACTTTTGCTTGAGGTAGCGCCAGGAAAAGACAACAAAGGCTATATTCGTTCACACTCAGTCTCTAGTGTCGTATATAATGCACCGAAACCACAGTTCCCTTTCCACATTGAGGCCTCACAAAAGTTCCCATGGTTTACCCCAGACGTTTCACATGACCTGGTTCAATCCATTGACAGCACGTCGACTCCGGTATGACACATCGTTCCAATTGACTTTATTCCTTGCACGCCTTTCACCCTTCTGCATGTTCAGGCCCCAATTGTTCCAAATCTTTTCACTCCATCTTTCCACCTCCAATTTGGTCTCCCATTTTTCCTCGTTCCCTCCACCTCTGACACATATCCTCTTTGTCAATCTTTCTTCACTCATTCTCTCCATGTGACCAAACCATTTCAATACACCCTCTTCTGCTTTCTCAACCACACTCTTTTTATTACCACTCATCTCTCTTACCCTCTCATTCCTTACTCGATCAAACCACATCACCACATATTGTTGTCAAACATCTCATTTCCAGCACATAAACCCTCCTCCGCACACTCTATGTATAGCCCACGCTTCGCAGCCATATAACATTGTTGGAACCACTATTCCTTCAAACTAACCCATTTTTGTTCTCCAAGATAACGTTCTTGACCTCCACACTTTCTTCAATGCTCCCAGAACCTTCGCCCCTGTCCCCACCCTATGATTCACCATGATTCACTGATAACCTTGCTCGTATTCTTATCTATTCTCGAGTTTCTTCTTTCACACGCAACCAAACTCAGTCACCAACTTCTGGGGTTTCTCACTCGAATCAGCCACCAGCAATGTATCATCAGCAAACAACAGCTGACTCACTTCACAAGGCCTCTCATTAAGAACAGACTTAATACCTGGCCTCTCTCCTAAACTCTTGTATCACCTCCATTCACAGTGAATTTGATGGTTTTTATGTTATATTATGATACATTGTCGCTCTCTCTCGCGCTAGCGAGGTAGCATAAGGAAAGAGATGAAAGAATGGCCCAACCCACCCACATATACATGTAATTACATAAACGCCCACACACGCACATATACATGAATATACATTTCAACGTATACTTATACATATATACACATGTACATATTCATACTTGCTGCCTTAATCCATTCTTTTCGCCACCCCTCCACACATGAAATGGTACCTCCCTCTCCCCATGCGCTTGCGAAGCAGTGCTAGGAAAAGACAACCAAAGCTACATTTGTTCACACTCAGTCTCTACCTGCCATGTGAAATACATTGAAACCACAGCTCCCTTTCCACATCCAGGCCCCACAGAACGTTCCCTGGTTTACCCCAGACGCTTTACATGCTCCGGCTCAATTCATTGACAGCACGTCGACCCTGGTATACCACATTGTTCAAATTTGATGGAAGATACTAGAATGTTAAGTAAGAGAAGAAATGTAAACTTTTATTTGTTGGCCAAACACAAAGAACATCAGCCGCATGCCTAAACCAAATTGCATTAGAAGGTAACATATCCTATAGTAATTAAGTTTCAAAGAATTCCATATATACCACATTGTTCCAATTCACTCTATTCCTTGCACGGTTTTCACCCTCCTGTATTTTCCGGCTTCAATCTTTTTTACTCCATCCCTTCACCTCCAATTTGGTTTCCCACTTTTCCTCGTTCTCTCTACCTCTGACACATATATATCCTCTTTGTCAATCTTTCCTCACTCATTCTTTCTATGTGACTAAACCATTACCATACACCCTCTTCTGCTCTCTCAACCACTCCTTTTATCAGCACACATCTCTCTTACCCGTTTATTGCTTACCCGATCAAACCACCTTGCACCACATATTGTCCTCAAATATTTTTTTCCAACATATTCACCCTCCTCCGCACAATCCTACCTATGGCCCATGCCTCGCAACCATATAGCATTGCTAGAATCACAATTCCTCAGACATAACTTTCTTGCCTTCCACAAATTCTTCAACGCTCCCACAACCTTCCCTCCCTCTCCCACCTCTTCCATGGTTCGTCCGCTGCTACGTCTACTCCCAGATATCTAAAGCACTTCACTTTCTTCAGTTTTACTCCATACAATGTCATCTTCCAATTCACTCGTCCCTCAACCGTACTGAACCTAACAACCTAGCTTTTATTCACATTTACTCTCAGGTTTCTTCTTTCACACACTTTACCAAACTCAGTCACCAACTTCTGCATTTTCTCACCCGAATCAGCCACCAACGCTGTATCATCAGCAAACAAGTGGCTCACGTCCCAAGCCCTCTCCTCCAGAAGAGACTGCATATTTGCACTTCTCCAAAACTCCATTCACCTCCCTAAGTAACACATCCATAAATATATTAAACTACCATGGATATATATATATATATATATTCATGGAATTTAGACGATTTTTGCAGGGAAGTGGTGCAAATGACTGGGAGATGTATAAAAGAAAGAGGCAGGAGGTCGGGAGAAAGGTGCAAGAGTGAAAAAGAGGGCAAATGAGAGTTGGGGTGAGAGAGTATCATTGAATTCTAAGGAGAGTGAAAAGATGTTTTCGAAAGAAGTGAATAGGGTGGGTAGGACAAGGGAACAAATGGGAACATCGGTAAAGGGGGCTAGTGCGGAGGTTATATTAAGTAGTGGTGATGTGAGAGGGAGATGGAGAGGGTATTTTGAAGGTTTGTTGAATGTTTTTGATGATAGATTAGCAGATATGGGGTGTTTTGGTCGAGGTCGTGTAGAAGGTGAGAGGGTTAGGGAAAATGATTTGGTGAACAGAGAAGAAGTAATAAAAGCTTTGCGGAAGATGAAAGCCGGCAAGGCGGCGGGTTTGGATGGAACTGAAGTGGAATTTATTAAAAGAAGGGGGTGGCTGTATTGCTGACTGGTTGGTAAGGTTATCTAATTTTTTGTTTGACTCATGGTGAGGTGCATGAGGAATGGCAGAATGCTTGCATAGTGCCATTGTACAAAGGCAAAGAGCATAAAAGTGATTGCTCAAATTACAGAGGTATAGGTTTGTTGAGTATTCCTGGGAAACTATATGGGAGGGTATTGATTGAGAAAGTGAAGGCATGTACAAAGAATCAGATTGGAGAAGAGGAGTGTGGTTTCAGAAGTGGTAGGGGATTTGTGGATCATGTGTTTGCTTTGTGGAATGTATGTGAGAAATACTTAGAAACGCAAATGGATTTGTGTGTGGCATTTCTGGATCTGGAGAAGGCATATATCAGAGTTCATGGAGATGTTCTGTGGAAGGTATTAAGAGTATATGGTGTAGGAGGCAAGTTGTTAGTGGCAGTGAAAAGTTTTTATCGATGATGTAAGGCATGTGTACGTTTAGGAAGAGAGGAAGGTGGTTGGTAGTGAGTGAATGTTGGTTTGCGGCAGGGGTGCGTGATGTCTCTATGGTTGTTTAACTTGGTTATGGATGAGGTTGTTAGGGACATGAATGTAAGAGTTTTGGAAAGAGGGGAAGGTATGCAGTCTGTTGTGGATGAGAGAGCTTGGGAAGTGAGTCAGTTGTTGTTCGCTGATGACACAGCGCTGTTGGCTGATTCGTGAGAGAAACTCCAGAAGCTGGTGACTGAGTTTGGTAAAGTGTGTGAAAGAAGAAAGCTGAGAGTAAATGTGAATAAGAGGAAGGTTATTAGGTACAGTAGGGTAGACTGACAAGTCAATTGGGAGGTAAGTTTGAGTGGAGATAAACTGGGGGAAGTGAAGTGTTTTAGATATCTGGGAGCGGATTTGGCAGCGGATGGAACCATGGAAGCGGAAGTGAATCATAGGGTGGGGGAGGGGGCGAAAGTTTTGGGAGCGTTGAAGAATGTGTAGAAGTCAAGAACATTATATCGGAAAACAAAAATGGGCATGTTTGAAGGAATAGTGGTTCCAGAAATGTTATATGGTTGCGAAGTGTGGGCTATGGATAGAGTTGTGTGGAGGATATTGGATGTGCTGGATATGATATGTTTGAGGACAATATGTTGTTTGAGGTGGTTTGATCGAGTAAGTGATAATAGGGTAAGAGAGATGTGTGGTAATAAAGTGAGTGTGGTTGAGAGAGCAGAAGCGTGTTTTGAAATGGTTTAGTCACATGGAGAGAATAAGTGAAGAAAGATTGACCAAGAGGATATATGTGTCAGAGGTGAAGGGAACGAGGAGAAATGGGAAACCAAATTGGAGGTGGAAAGATGGAGTGAAAAAGATTTTGAGTGATCGGGGCCTGAACATGCAGGAGGGTGAAAGGCTTGCCAGGAATAGAGTTAATTGGAACGATGTGGTATACCGGGGTCGATGTCCTGTCAATGGATTGGACCAGGGCATGTGAAGCGTCTGGGGTAAACCATAGAAAGTTCTGTGGGGCCTGAATGTGGAAAGGGAGCTGTGGTTTCGGTGCATTATTTCATGACAGCTAGAGACTGAGTTTGAACGAAAGTGGCCTTTGTTGTCTTTTCCTAGCGCTACATCGCGCACATGAGGGGGGAGGGGGTTGTTATTTCATGTGTGCTGGAGTGGCGATGGAAATGAATGAAGACAGACAGTATGAGTTATGTACATTTGTATATATATATATATATATATGTCTGTGTGAGTATACATATGTATACGTTGAGATGCATAGTTATATATATCTGTGTGTGTGGACGTGTATGCATATACATGTGCAAGTTGGTGGGTTGTGCCATTCTTTCGTCTGTTTCGTTGCGCTACCTCACTAACACAGGAGACAGCGACATAGCAAAAAATAAATAAAGTATATATACTGTCTCCCTTTATTTGTTCCAATCGCCACCTCGCCACACATGGAATAACAGCCCCCTCCCCCCTCATGTGTGCGAGGTAGCGCTAGGAAAAAAACCAAAGGCCCCATTCGTTCACACTCAGTCTCTAGCTGTCATGTAATAATGCACCGAAACCACAGCTCCCTTTCCACTTCCAGGCCCCACACACTTTGCATGGTTTACACCAGACGCTTCACATGCCCTGGTTCAATCCATTGACAGCACGTCGACCCCGGTATGCCACATCGTTCCAATTCACTCTATTCCTTGCCCGTCTTTCACCCTCCTGCATGTTCAGGCCCCGATCACTCAAAATCTTTTTCACTCCATCTTTCCACCTCCAATTTGGTCTCCCACTTCTCGTTCCCTCCACCTCTGACATATATATCCCATTGGTCAATCTTTCCTCACTCATTCTCTACATGTGACCAAACCATTTCAAAACACCCTCTTCTGCTCTCTTAACCACACTCTTTTTATTTCCACACATCTCTCTCACCCTTACATTACTTACTCGATCAAACCACCTCACAAAACATATTGTCCTCAAACATCTCATTTCCAGTACATCCACCCTCCTGCGCACAACTCTATCCATAGCCCACGCCTAGCAACCATACAACATTGTTGGAACCACAGTTCCTTCAAACATACCCATTTTTGCTTTCCGAGATAATGTTCTCGACTTCCAAACATTCTTCAAGGCTCCCAAGATTTTCGCCCCCTCCCCCACCCTATGATTCACTTCCGCTTCCATGGTTCCATCCACTGCCACATCAACTCCCAGATATCTAAAACATTTCAATTCTTTCAGCTTTTCTCCATTCAAACTTACCTCAAAATTGACTTGACCCTCAACCCTACTGTACCTAATAACCTTGCTCTTATTCACATTTACTCTTAACTTTCTTCTTTCACACACTTTACCAAACTCAGTCAGCTTCTGCAGTTTCTTACATGAATCAGCCACCAGCGCTGTATCATCAGCGAACAACAACTGACTCACTTCCCAAGCTCTCTTATCCACAACAGACTGCATACTGCCCCTCTTTCCAAAACTCTTGCATTCACCCCCCTAACAACCCCATCCATAAACAAATTAAACAACCATAGAGACATCACACACCACTGCCGCAAACCTACATTCACTGAGAACCAATCACTTTCCTCTCTTCCTACACGTACATATGCCTTACATCCTCGATAAAAAAAAACTTTTCACTGCTTCTAACAACTTGCCTCCCACACCATATATTCTTAAAACCATCCACAGAGCATCTCTATCAACTCTATCATATGCCTTCTCCAGATCCATAAATGCTACATACATTTGTTTTTCTAAGTATTTCTCGCATACGTTCTTCAAAGCAAACACCTGATCCACACATCCTCTACCACTTCTGAAACCACACTGCTCTTCCCCAATCTGATGCTCTGTACATGCCTTCACCCTCTCAATCAATACCCTACCATATAATTTACCAGGAATACTCAACAAACTTATACCTCTGTAATTTGAGCACTCACTTTTATCCCCTTTGCCTTTGTACAATGGCACTATGCACGCATTCCGCCAATCCTCAGCCACCTCACCATGAATCATACATACACTAAATAACCTTACCAACCAGTCAACAATAGAGTCACCCCCTTTTTTAATAGATTCCACTGCAATACCATCCAAACCTGCCCTCTTCTCTCTTTACAAAATCATTTTCCCTTACTCTCTCACTTTGCACATGACCTCGACAAAGACACCCCACATCTGCCACTCTATCATCAAACACATTCAACAAACCTTCAAAATACTCACTCCATCTCCTTCTCACATCACCACTACTTGTTATCACCTCCCCATTAGCCCCCTTCACTGAAGTTCCCATTTGCTCCCTTGTCTTACGCACTTTATTTACCTCCTTCCAAAACATCTTTTTATTCTCCCTGAAATTTGATGATACTCTCTCACCCCAACTCTCATTTGCCCTCTTTTTCACCTCGTGCACCTTTCTCTTGACCTACTGTCTCTTTCTTTTATACCTCTCCCACTCATTTGCATTTTTTCCCTACAAAAATCGTTCAAATGCCTCTCTCTTCTCTTTCACTAATAATCTTAATTCTTCATCCCACCACTCAATACCTTTTCTAATCAACCCACCTCCCGCGCATCTCAGCCACAAGCATCTTTTGCGCAAGCCATCACTGTTTCCCTAAATACATCCCATTCCTCGCCCACTCCCTTTACCTCCTTTGTCCTGACCATTTTCCATTCTGTACTCAGTCTCTCCTCGTACTTCCTCACACAAGTCTCCTTCCCAAGCTCACTTACTCTCACCACTCTCTTCACCCAAACATTCTCTATTCTTTTCTGAAAAACCCCACAAATCTTCACCTTCGCTTCCACAAGATAATGATCAGACGTCCCTCCAGTTGCACCTCTCAGCACATTAACATCCAAAAAGTATCTCTTTCGTGCGTCTATCAATTAACACGTAATCCAATAACGCTCTCTGGCCATCTCTCCTACTTATATACGTATACTTAACTCCTGTAAATGTGAATAAGAGGACGGTTATTAGGTACAATAGGGTTGAGGGTCAAGTCAATTGGGAGGTAAGTTTGAATGGAGAAAAAGTGGAGGAAGTAAAGTGCTTTAGATATCTGGGAGTGTATCTGGCAGCGGATGGAACCATGGAAGCGGAAGTGAATCATAGGGTAGGGGAGGGGGCGAAAATCCTGGGAACCTTGAAGAATGTATATATTATATATATATATATATATATATATATATATATATATATATATATATATATATATATATATATATATATATATATACATATATATATATATATATATATATATATATATATATATATATATATATATATATATTTATATATATATGTGTGGATCAGGTGTTTGCTTTGAAGAATGTATGTGAGAAATACTTAGAAAAGCAAATGGATTTGTATGTAGCATTTGTGGATCTGGAGAAGGCATATGATAGAGTTGATAGAGATGCTCTGTGGAAGGTATTAAGAATATATGGTGTGGGAGGCAAATTGTTAGAAGCAGTGAAAAGTTTTTATCGAAGATGTAAGGCATGTGTACGTGTAGGAAGAGAGAAAAGTGATTGGTTCTCAGTGAATGTAGGTTTGCGGCAGGGGTGTGTGATGTCTCCATGGTTGTTTAATTTGTTTATGGATGGGGTTGTTAGGGAGGTGAATGCAAGTGTTTTGGAAAGAGGGGCAAGTATGAAGTCTGTTGGGGATGAGAGAGCTTGGGAAGTGAGTCAGTTGTTGTTCGCTGATGATACAGCGCTGGTGGCTGATTCATGTGAGAAACTGCAGAAGCTGGTGAATGAGTTTGGTAAAGTGTGTGAAAGAAGAAAGTTAAGAGTAAATGTGAATAAGAGCAAGGTTATTAGGTACAGTAGGGTTGAGGGTCAAGTCAATTGGGAGGTGAGTTTGAATGGAGAAAACTAGAGGAAGTGAAGTGTTTTAGATATCTGGGAGTGGATCTGGCAGCGGATGGAACCATGGAAGCGGAAGTGGATCGTAGGGTGGGGGAGGGGGCGAAAATTCTGGGAGCCTTGAAGAATGTGTGGAAGTCGAGAACATTATCTCGGAAAGCAAAAATGGGTATGTTTGAAGGAATAGTGGTTCCAACAATGTTGTATGGTTGCGAGGCGTGGGCTATGGATAGAGTTGTGCGCAGGAGGATGGATGTGCTGGAAATGAGATGTTTGAGGACAATGTGTGGTGTGAGGTGGTTTGAGCGAGTAAGTAACGTAGGGGTAAGAGAGATGTGTGGAAATAAAAAGAGCGTGGTTGAGAGAGCAGAAGAGGGTGTTTTGAAATGGTTCGGGCACATGGAGAGAATGAGTGAGGAAAGATTGACCAAGAGAATATATGTGTCGGAGGTGGAGGGAACGAGGAGAAAAGGGAGACCAAATTGGAGGTGGAAAGATGGAGTGAAAAAGATTTTGTGTGATCGGGGCCTGAACATGCAGGAGGGTGAAAGGAGGACAAGGAATAGAGTGAATTGGAGCGATGTGGTATACCGGGGTTGACGTGCTGTTAGTGGAGTGAATCAAGGCATGTGAAGCGACTGGGTAAACCATGGAAAGCTGTGTAGGTATGTATATTTGCGTGTGTGGACGTAGGTATATACATGTGTGTGGGGATGGGTTGGGCCATTTCTTTCGTCTGTTTCCTTGCGCTACCTCGCAAACGCGGGAGACAGCGACAAAGCAAAAAAAAAAAAAAATATATATATATATATATATATATATATATATATATATATATATATATATATATATATATATATATATATATATATATATATATATATATATATATATATATATATATATATATATATATATATATATATATATATATATATATATATTGGAAAGGATCAAAATTTTGCGCGTGATCAAGATATT
The DNA here is from genome assembly GCF_036320965.1 of Panulirus ornatus. Taxonomy (NCBI): domain Eukaryota; kingdom Metazoa; phylum Arthropoda; class Malacostraca; order Decapoda; family Palinuridae; genus Panulirus; species Panulirus ornatus. The sequence goes on from NC_092237.1 coordinate 36,352,267, forward strand.
CCTATGAGTCAACGGGGATAATGAAACACGAAAAGTTCCCAAGTGCACTTTCGTGTAACAATCACATCATCAGGAGAGACACAAGAGAGGAATATAACAGTCAGTTGATATATATCGAAGAGACGAAGCTAGGACGCCATTTGGTAAACATGTGATTGTCCAAAACATTGTTTATATATATATATATATATATATATATATATATATATATATATATATATATATATATATATATATATATATATATATATATATATATATATATATATATATATATATATATATATATATATATATATATATATATATATATATATATATATATATATATATATATATATATATATATATATATATATATATATATATATATATATATATATATATATATATATATATATATATATATATATATATATATATATATATATATATATATATATATATATATATATATATATATATATATATATATATATATATATATATATATATATATATATATATATATATATATATATATATATATATATATATATATATATATATATATATATATATATATATATATATATATATATATATATATATATATATATATATATATATATATATATATATATATATATATATATATGTATATATATATATATATATATATATATATATTTCTTTCTTTTCTTTCATACTATTCGCCATTTGCCGCAAGAGCGAGGTAGCGTTAAGAAGAGAGGACTGGGCCTGAGGGGGAATATCCTCACCAAGGCCCCTTCTCTGTTCCTTCTTTTGGAAAATTAGAAGAAAAAAAACGAGAGGGAAGGATTCCCAGCGCCCCCGCTCCCATCCCTTTTAGTCACCTTCTACGACACGCAGGGAATAATATAGTTGATAGAAATGCTCTGTAGAAGGTATTCAGAATATATGGTGTGGGAGACAAGTTGTTAGAAGTAGTGAAATGTTTTTATAAAGGATGTAAAGCATGTGTGCGTGTAGGAAGAGAGGAAAGTGATTGGTTCTCAGTGAATGTTGGTTTGGGGCAGGGCTGGGTGATGTCTCCATGGTTGTTTAATTTGTTTATGGATGGGGTTGTTATGGAGGTGAATGTAAGAGTTTTGGAAAGAGGGGCAAGTATGCAGACTGTTGTGGAGGAGAGAGCTTGGTAAGTGAGTCAGTTGTTGTTCGCTGATGGTACAGCGCTGGTGGCTGATTCATGTGAGACACTGCAGAAGCTGATGACAGAGTTTGATAAAGTATGTGAAAGAAGAAAGTTAAGAGTAAATGTGAATAAGAGCAAGGTTATTAGGTACAGTGGGGTTGAGGGTCAAGTCAATTGGGAGGTAAGTTTGAATGCAGAGAAACTGGAGGAAGTAAAGTGTTTTAGATATCTGGGTTTGGCTCTGGCAGCGGATGGAACCATGGAAGCGGAAGTGTATCATAGGTTGGGGGAGGGGGTGAAAACCCTGGGAGCCTTGAAGAAAGTGTGGAAGTCGAGAACATTATCTCCGAAAGCAAAAATGGCGATGTTGTATGGTTGCGAGGGGTCGGTTATGGATAGAGTTGTGCGCAGGAGGATGGATGTGCTGGAAATGAGATGTTTGAGGTCAATGTGTGGTGTATGGTGGTTTGATTGAGTAAGTAATGTAAGGGTAAGAGAGATGTGTGGAAATAAAAAGAGCGTGGTTGAGAGAGCAGAAGAGGGTTTGTTGAAATGATTTGGGCACATGTAGAGAATGAGTGAGGAAAGATTGACCAAGAGGATATTTGTTGTCGGAGGTGGAGGGAACGATGAGAAGTGGGAGACCAAATTGGATTTAGAAAGGTGGAGTGAAAAAGATTTTTAGTGATCGAGGCCTGAACATGCAGGAGGGTGAAAGGCGGGCAAGCAGTAGAGTGAATTGGATCGATGTGGTATACAGGGGTCGACGTGCTGTCAGTGGATTGAATCAGGGCATGTGAAGAGTCTGGGGTAAACCATGGAAAGTGGTGTGGGGCCTGGATGTGGAAAGGGAGCTGTGGTTTCGTGCATTATTGCGTGACAGCTAGAGACTGAGTGAGAACGAATGGGGCCTTTGTTGTCCTTTCGTAGCGCTACCTCGCAGACATGAGGGCGTAGGGGGATATTATTCCATGTGTGGCGAGATGGCGATGGGAATGAATAAAGGCAGCTAGTGTAAGTTTTGTGCATATGTATATATTCATGTGTCTCTGTGTGTATATATATGTGTACATTGAGATGTATGGGTATGTATATTTGCGTGTGGACGTGTATGTATATACATGTGTATGGGGGTGGGTTGGGCCACTTCTTTCGTCTGTTTCCTTCCGCTACCTCCCAAACGCGGGAGACAGGGACAAAGCAAAATGATATAATAATAATAATAATTTTTTTTTTTTTGCTGTGTCGCTGTCTCCCGCGTTTACGAGGTAGCGCAAGGAAACAGACGAAAGAAACGGCCCAACCCACCCCCATACACATGTATATACATACGTCCACACACGCAAATATACATACCTACACAGCTTCCCATGGTTTACCCCAGACGCTTCACATGCCTTGATTCAATCCACTGACAGCACGTCAACCCCGGTATACCACATCGCTCCCATTCACTCTATTCCTTGCCCGTCTTTCACCCTCCTGCATGTTCAAGCCCGATCACACAAAATCTTTTTCACTCCATCTTTCCACCTCCAATTTGGTCTCCCTCTTCTCCTCGTTCCCTCCACCTCCGACACATATATCCTCTTGATCAATCTTTCCTCACTCATTCTCTCCATGTGCCCAAACCATTTCAAAACACCCTCTTCTGCTCTCTCAACCACGCTCTTTTTATTTCCACACATCTCTCTTACCCTTACGTTACTTACTTGATCAAACCACCTCACACCACACATTGTCCTCAAACATCTCATTTCCAGCACATCCATCCTCCTGCGCACAACTCTATCCATAGCCCACGCCTCGCAACCATACAACATTGTTGGAACCACTATTCCTTCAAACATACCCATTTTTGCTTTCCGAGATAATGTTCTCGACTTCCACACATTCTTCAAGGCTCCCAGAATTTTCGCCCCCTCCCCCACCGTATGATCCACTTCCGCTTCCATGGTTCCATCCGCTGCCAGATCCACTCCCAGATATCTAAAACACTTCACTTCCTCCAGTTTTTCTCCATTCAAACTCACCTCCCAATTGACTTGACCCTCAACCCTACTGTACCTAATAACCTTGCTCTTATTCACATTTACTCTTAACTTTCTTCTTTCACACACTTTACCAAACTCAGTCACCAGTTTCTGCAGTTTCTCACATGAATCAGCCACCAGCGCTGTATCATCAGCGAACAACAACTGACTCACTTCCCAAGCTCTTTCTTCCACAACAGACTTCATTCTTGCCCCTCTTTCCAAAATTCTTGCATTCACCTCCCTAACAACCCCATCCATAAACAAATTAAACAACCATGGAGACATCACACACCCCTGCCGCAAACCTACATTCACTGAGAACCAATCACTTTCCTCTCTTCCTACACGTACACATGCCTTACATCCTCGATAAAAACTTTTCACTGCTTCTAACAACTTGCCTCCCACACCATATATTCTTAATACCTTCCACAGAGCATCTCTATCAACTCTATCATATGCCTTCTCCAGATCCATAAATGCTACGTACAAATCCATTTGCTTTTCTAAGTATTTCTCACATACATTCTTCAAAGCAAACACCTGATCCACACATCCTCTACCACTTCTGAAACCACACTGTTCTTCCCCAATCTGATGCTCTGTACATGCCTTCACCCTCTCAATCAATACCCTCCCATATAATTTACCAGAAATACTCAACAAACTTATACCTCTGTAATTTGAGCACTCACTCTTATCCCCTTTCCCTTTCTACAATGGCACTATGCACGCATTCCGCCAATCCTCAGCCACCTCACCATGAGTCATACATACATTAAATAACCTTACCAACCAGTCAACAATACAGTCACCCCTTTTTTAATAAATTCCACTGCAATACCATCACAACCTGCTGCCTTGCCGGCTTTCATCTTCCGCAAAGCTTTTACTACCTCTTCTCTGTTTACCAAATCATTTTCCCTAACCCTCTCACTTTGCACACCACCTCGACCAAAACACCCTATATCTGCCACTCTATCATCAAACACATTCAACATATATATATATAAATGTATATATATATATATATATATATATATATATATATATATATATATATATATATATATATATATATATATATATATATATATATATATATATATATATATACATATATATATATATATATATATAAAAGATGCCTGTGGCATGAGAAGAGTGGGAGGTGGGTTAATTAGAAAGGGTAGTGAGTGGTAGGATGAAGAGGTAAGATTATTAGTGAAAGAGAAGAGAGAGGCATTTGGACGATTTTTGCGGGGAAAAAATGCAATTGAGTGGGAGATGTATAAAAGAAAGAGACAGGAGGTCAAGAGAAAGGTGCAAGAGGTGAAAAAGAGGGCAAATGAGAGTTGGGGTGAGAGAGTATCATTAAATTTTAGAGAGAATAAAAAGATGTTCTGGAAGGAGGTAAATAAAGTGCGTAAGACAAGGGAGCAAATGGGAACTTCAGTGAAGGGCACAAATGGGGAGGTGATAACAAGTAGTGGTGATGTGAGAAGGAGATGGAGTGAGTATTTTAAAGGTTTGTTGAATGTGTTTGATGATAGAGTGGCAGATATAGGGCGTTTTGGTCGAGGTGGTGTGCAAAGTGACAGGGTTAGGGAAAATGATTTGGTAAACAGAGAAGAGGTACTAAAAGCTTTGCGGAAGATGAAAGCCGGCAAGGCCGCAGGTTTGGATGGTATTGCAGTGGAATTTAATAAGAAAAGGGGGTGACTGTATTATTGACTTGTTGGTAAGGTTATTTAATGTATGTGTGACTCATGGTGAAGTGCCCGAGGATTGGCGGAATGCGTGTATAGTGCCATTGTACAAAGGCAAAGGGGATAAGAGTGAGTGCTCAAATTACAGAGGTATAAGTTTGTTGAGCATTCCTGGTAAATTATATGGGAGGGTATTGATTGAGAGGGTGAAGGCATGTACAGAGCATCAGATTAGGGAAGAGCAGTGTGGTTTCAGAAGTGGTAGAGGATGTGTGGATCAGGTGTTTGCTTTGAAGAATGTATGTGAGAAATACTTAGAAAAGCAAATGGATTTGTATGTAGCATTTATGGATCTGGAGAAGGCATATGATAGAGTTGATAGAGATGCTCTGTGGAAGGTATTAAGAATATATAGTGTGGGAGGCAAGTTGTTAGAAGCAGTGAAAAGTTTTTATCGAGGATGTAAGGCATGTGTACGTGTAGGAAGAGAGGAAAGTGATTGGTTCTCAGTGAATGTAGGTTTGCGGCAGGGGTGTGTGATGTCTCCATGGTTGTTTAATTTGTTTATGGATGGGGTTGTTAGGGAGGTGAATGCAAGAGTTTTGGAAAGAGGGGCAAGTATGAAGTCTGTTGGGGATGAGAGAGCCTGGGAAGTGATTCAGTTGTTGTTCGCTGATGATACAGAGCTGGTGGCTGATTCATGTGAGAAACTACAGAAGCTGGTGACTGAGTTTGGTAAAGTGTGTGAAAGAAGAAAGTTAAGAGTAAATGTGAATAAGAGCAAGGTTATTAGGTACAGTAGGGTTGAGGGTCAAGTCAATTGGGAGGTGAGTTTGAATGGAGAAAAACTGGAGGAAGTAAAGTGTTTTAGATATCTAGGAGTGGATCTGACAGCGGATGGAACCATGGAAGCGGAAGTGGATCATAGGATGGTTGAGGGGGCGAAAATTCTGGGAGCCTTGAAGAATGTGTGGAAGTCGAGAACATTATCTCGGAAAGCAAAAATGGGTATGTTTGAAGGAATAGTTGTTCCAACAATGTTGTATGGTTGCGAGGCGTGGGCTGTGGATAGAGTGGTGCGCAGGAGGATGGATGTGCTAGAAATGAGATGTTTGAGGACAATGTGTGGTGTGAGGTGGTTTGATCGAGTAAGTAACGTAAGGGTAGGAGAGATGTGTGGAAATAAAAAGAGCGTGTTTGAGAGAGCAGAAGAGGGTGTTCTGAAATGGTTTGGGCACATGGAGAGAATGAGTGAGGAAAGATTGACCAAGAGGATATATGTGTCAGAGGTGGAGGTGAACGAGGAGAAGAGGGAGACCAAATTGGAGGTGGAAAGATGGAGTGAAAAAGATTTTGTGTGATCGGGGCCTGAACATGCAGGAGGGTGAAAGGAGGGCAAGGAATAGAGTGAATTGGAGCGATGTGGTATACCGGGGTTGACGTGCTGTCAGTCTGGGGTAAACCATGGAAAGCTGTGTAGGTATGTATATTTGCGTGTGTGGACGTATGTATATACATGTGTATGGGGGTGGGTTGGGCCATTTCTTTCGTCTGTTTCCTTGCGCTACCTCGCAAACGCGGGAGACAGCGACAAAGCAAAAAAAAAAAAAAAAAAATATATGTTGGGGTGAAGAAGGTGGTGAGAGTAAGTGAGCTTGGGAAGGAGACCTGTGTGGGGAAGTACCAGGAGAGACTGTGTACAGAATGGAAAAAGGTGAGAACAATGGAAGTAAGGGGAGTGGCGGAGGAATGGGATGTATTTAGGGAATCAGTGATGGATTGCGCAAAAGATGCTTGTGGCATGAGAAGAGTGGGAGGTGGGCTGTTTAGAAAGGGTAGTGAGTGGTGGGATGAAGAAGTAAGAGTATTAGTGAAAGAGAAGAGAGAGGCATTTGGACGATTTTTGCAGGGGAAAAAATGCAATTGAGTGGGAGAAGTATAAAAGAAAGAGACAGGAGGTCAAGAGAAAGGTGCAAGAGGTGAAAAAAAGGGCAAATGAGAGTTGGGGTGAGAGACTATCAGTAAATTTTAGGGAGAATAAAAAGATGTTCTGGAAGGAGGTAAATAGGGTGCGTAAGACAAGGGAGCAAATGGGAACTTCAGTGAAGGGCGTAAATGGGGAGGTGATAACAAGTAGCGGTGATGTGAGAAGGAGATGGAATGAGTATTTTGAAGGTTTGCTGAATGTGTCTGATGACAGAGTGGCAGATATAGGGTGTTTTGGTCGAGGTGGTGTGCAAAGTGAGAGGGTTAGGGAAAATGATTTGGTAAACAGAGAAGAGGTAGTAAAAGCTTTGCGGAATATGAAAGCCGGCAAGGCAGCAGGTTTGGATGGTATTGCAGTGGAATTTATTAAAAAAGGGGGTGGCTGTATTGTTGACTGGTTGGTAAGGTTATTTAATGTATGTATGACTCATGGTGAGGTGCCTGAGGATTGGCGGAATGCGTGCATAGTGCCATTGTACAAAGGCAAAGGGGATAAGAGTGAGTGCTCAAATTACAGAGGTATAAGTCTGTTGAGTATTCCTGGTAAATTATATGGGAGGGTATTGATTGAGAGGGTGAAGGCATGTACAGAGCATCAGATTGGGGAAGAGCAGTGCGGTTTCAGAAGTGGTAGAGGATGTGTGGATCAGGTGTTTGCTTTGAAGAATGTATGTGAGAAATACTTAGAAAAGCAAATGGATTTGTATGTAGCATTTATGGATCTGGAGAAGGCATATGATAGAGTTGATAGAGATGCTCTGTGGAAGGTATTAAGAATATATGGTGTTGGAGGCAAGTTGTTAGAAGCAGTGAAAAGTTTTTATCGAGGATGTAAGGCATGTGTACGTGTAGGAAGAGAGGAAAGTGATTGGTTCTCAGTGAATGTAGGTTTGCGGCAGGGGTGTGTGATGTCTCCATGGTTGTTTAATTTGTTTATGGATGGGGTTGTAAGGGAGGTAAATGCAAGAGTCCTGGAAAGAGGGGCAAGTATGAAGTCTGTTGGGGATGAGAGAGCTTGGGAAGTGAGTCAGTTGTTGTTCGCTGATGATACAGCGCTGGTGGCTGATTCATGTGAGAAACTGCAGAAGCTGGTGACTGAGTTTGGTAAAGTGTGTGGAAGAAGAAAGTTGAGAGTAAATGTGAATAAGAGCAAGGTTATTAGGTACAGTAGGGGTGAGGGTCAAGTCAATTGGGAGGTGAGTTTGAATGGAGAAAAACTGGAGGAAGTGAAGTGTTTTAGATATCTGGGAGTGGATCTGTCAGCGGATGGAACCATGGAAGCGGAAGTGGATCATAGGGTGGGGGAGGGGGCGAAAATTTTGGGAGCCTTGAAAAATGTGTGGAAGTCGAGAACATTATCTCGGAAAGCAAAAATGGGTATGTTTGAGGGAATAGTGGTTCCAACAATGTTGTATGGTTGCGAGGCGTGGGCTATGGATAGAGATGTGCGCAGGAGGATGGATGTGCTGGAAATAAGATGTTTGAGGACAATGTGTGGTGTGAGGTGGTTTGATCGAGTAAGTAACGTAAGGGTAAGAGAGATGTGTGGAAATAAAAAGAGCGTGGTTGAGAGAGCAGAAGAGGGTGTTTTGAAATGGTTTGGGCACATGGAGAGAATGAGTGAGGAGAGATTGACCAAGAGGATATATGTGTCGGAGGTGGAGGGAACGAGGAGAAGAGGGAGACCAAATTGGAGGTGGAAAGATGGAGTGAAAAAGATTTTGTGTGATCGGGGCCTGAACATGCAGGAGGGTGAAAGGAGGGCAAGGAATAGAGTGAATTGGAGTCATGTGGTATACAGGGGTTGACGTGCTGTCAGTGGATTGAATCAAGGCATGTGAAGCGTCTGGGGTAAACCATGGAAAGCTGTGTAGGTATGTATATTTGCGTGTGTGGACGTGTGTATGTACATGTGTATGGGGGGGGGGGGGGGGGGGGGGGCATTTCTTTCGTCTGTTTCCTTGCGCTACCTCGCAAACGCGGGAGACAGCGACAAAGTATTAAAAAAAAAAAAAAAAAAATATATATATATATATATATATATATATATATATATATATATATATATATATATATAATAAAATATAATATATATATATATATATATATATATATATATATATATATATATATATATATATATATATATATATATATATATATATATATATATATGTATGTAAATACACATCCACACACACGCATATACATACCTATACATCTCAACGTATACGTATACGTATATACACACAGAGACACATTCAAATATACACATGTCCATCGTCCATACTGTCTGCCCTTATCCATTTTCGTCGACACCCCGGCACACATGAAATGACAACCCCCCCCCTCTCATGTGCGCCAGGTAGCATAAGAAAAAGAGAATAAAGGCCACATTCGTTCACACTCGGTCTGTAGATGTCATTTGTAATGCACCAGATCCACATCTCCCTTTCCACATCCAGGCCTCATAAAACTTCCCATGGTTTATCACAGACACTTCACCTACCCTAGTTCAATCCATTGACAGCACGTTGACCATGGCATACCAAATTGTTCCAATTCACTCTATTCTTTACACGCCTTTCACCGTGTATGTTCAGGCCCCGATCGCTCAAAATCTTTTTCACTCCATACTACCACCTCCAATATGGTCTCCCACTTCTCATCGTTCCCTCCACCTCTGACACATATATCCTCTTTGTCAATGTTTCCTCAATCAATCTTTCTAAGTGACCAAACCAATTCAATACACCCTCATCTGCTCTCTCAACTACACTTCTTTTATTACCACACTTCTTTCTTACCCTTTCATTACTTACTCGATCAAACCACCTCACACCACAGATTGTTCTCAGAGATTTCACTTCTAAAAATTCAACCAACTCTGCACGACAGTATCTATAGCCCATGCCTCGCAATCATATAACATTGTTGTAACTACAATTAGTTCAGACATACCTATTTTTGGTCTCCGAGATAACGTTCTTGCCTTCCACACATTCATAAACGCTCCCAGAATCTTTGCCCCCTCCCCCATTCGGTGACTCACTTCGGCGTTCATGGTTTCATCAGCTGCTAAGTCCACTTCCAGATATTTAGATCACTTCACATCCTCCAGTTATTCTCCATTCAAACCTACCTCCCAATTAACTTGTCCCTCAACCCTACTGAACCTAATAACCTTGCTCTTATTCACATTTATTCTCATTTTTCTTCTTTCACACACTTTACCAAACTCTGTCACCAACCTCTGCAGTTTGTCATCCGAATCAACCAACAGTGCTGTATCATCATCGAACAACAAGTGACTCAGTTCCCAAGCCCTCTCATCCACAACAGACTGCATACTTGCCCCTCTCTCCAAAACTCTTACATTCATCTCCCTAACCACCCCATCCACAAGCAAATTACACAACCATGGAGACATCACGCACCCCTACCGCAAACCGACATTCATTGAGAACCAATCACTTTCCTCTCTTCCTATTCGAACAAATGCCTTACATTCTAGGTCAAAAGTTTCACAACTTCAAGCAACTTATCTCCCACACAATACACTCTTAAAACCTTCCAAAAAGCATTTCTGTCGTTCTTATCATATGCCTTTTCCAGATCCAAAAATGCTATATATAAATCAGCCTTTTTTTTCTAAGTATTTCTCACAAACATTCTTCAAAGCAGACATCTGATTCAAACATCCTCTACCACTTCTAAAACCACATTGCTCTTCCCCGATCTGATGCTCTGTACATGCCTTTACCTTGTCAGTCAATAGTCTTCCATATAATTTCCCAGGAATACTCAACAAACCTATGCCTCTGTAATTTGAACACTCACCTTTGTCCCCTTTGCCTTTGTACAATGGCACTATGCATGCATTCCGCCAATCCTCAGGCGCTTCACCATGATCCATGCATGCGCTGAATATCCTTACCAACCAATCAAAAACACAGTCATCCCCCCCCCCTTTTTTTTAGATAATTTCCACTGCACAACCATCCAAACCCGCTGCCTTTCCGGATTTCCTCTTCCGCAAAGCTTTCACTACCTCTTTTTTGTTTACCAAACCAATCCCTGACCCTCTCACTTCATACACCACCCGACTAAAATACTCTATATCTACCACTCTATTATCAAACACATTCGCCTAACCTCCAAAGTATTCACTTCATCTCCTTATAACGTCATTACTTACCCGTTATTAACTCTCCATTTGCCACTTAACCGATGTTCCCATTTGTTCTCTTGTCTTTGTTTACTTCCTTCCAAAACATCTTTTTATTCTCCCTAAAATTCAATGATACTCTTTCACCTCAGCTCTCATTTTCCCTCTTTTTCACCTCTTAAACCTTTCTCTTGACCTCCTGTCGCTTTATTTTATACTTCTCCCATTCATTCACACTACTTCCCTGTAAAAATCGTCCAAACGTCTCTCTCTTCTCTGTCACTAACAGTCTTACTTCTTCATCCCACCACTCACTACCCTTTCTACTCTGCCCACCAATCACCTTTCTCATGCCTCATACGTCTTTTCCGCAAGCACTCACTGCTTCCATAAATACATCTCATTTCTTCCCCGCTCCCCATACGTCATTTGCTCTTACCTGTTGCTATTCTACACTCAATCTCTCCTGGTACTTCCTCACGCAAGTTTCTTTCCCAAGCTTACCCACTCTCACCCCCCCCCCCTCTTCTCCCCAACATTCTCTCTTCTTTTATGAAAACCTCTACATATCTTCACCTTCGCCTCCTCAAGATATTGATCAGACGTCCCTCCAGCTGCACCTCTCAGCACATTAACATCCAAAAGTCTCTCTTCTACACGCCTATCAATTAACATGTAATCATATAACGCCCTCTGGCGATCTCTCCCACTCACATACGTATACTTATGTATATCTCTCTTTATAATCCAGGTGTTCCCAATAACTAGTCCTTTTTTAGCACAAAAATCCACAAGCTCTTCACCATTTCCATTTACAACACGGAACACCCCATGTACACCAATTGTACCCTCAACTGCCACTTTATTCACCTTTGCATTCAAATCACCCATCACAATATTGGAATATGTCTTATTGGATGACATATCATTTCATTTGTAAGTTTATTTATGTAATTAATTCATGTAATTAATTCTAATACATTGAATATGAAATATACCAAAGAATGAAATAGAATAGGCAGGGAAACAGAATCAGACCAGGGGGTCATCCTGAAGTTGTTTTTGACAATGGAAGAGACCAGAAAACATAGTCGTTAATGCAGAAAGATTAGAAAAGCAAACAAATGAGTTATGCAGGTGTACCACTATATATTCATGGATCTATAGTCATTGACTTTTGAAACAAAGATTTTGTGAAGTCTTTATTTGAATATACACCTCTGGTGTGTGGTAGGTGGATATCAAGGTCTTGAATGACAATGTATATTCAGAATTTATTCGTGCTGAAGAATGCTCTACTGGCACAAGCTGATCAGTGTTTAACTAATGGTAAATTTTTCTTTTTCTCTTTGCATTAAATGATAACGAATACTGAAGTAAGATCTTGTGGTTTTTCCTATTCATTTTCCTGGAATTGTTTGTGCCAACTGATGCCAGTGAATGTGTATGACAATCAAGACAATTTTCACAAAAGTAATGCATTTAAGTTGGCATTTATCTCCCAGAGCGATTTGTGTAGGTTTATGTTTACTTTATAACTAAACGTTATGCAAATGTAGAGTTAATTCATCATCAAAATCATAGATATTTGTTGAGTTCCTTATCCTGACTCTACAGTTGCTACCTGAGTACTTAGGAGCGGAAAAAAAGAAAAAACATACGAATTGATACCTTATTGATGAACTACCAAAACGAAATTAGAGAACAGAAGACAAACAAAATGTTTCATGCTTACGTAAAGTTCAGGTGAGTCGAGAAGGTATTGAGCATCCGTATGTCCAGGGAGTCCCCGGGAGATAACAGACCATCATCTGTGTTACTTCTCTCATACACGATGAAGGGGAAGTAGATAAGCGTCACAACTTGGAAAGTGTGACCCATAAAGTTCTGAAGAGTCTCTGAAAGTATTTGGTAAGAAATACGCCCAAAATCATTTCATTATATAGCGATGGTAGTTGCAAATTATTAAAGGACTCACTTGTCTAAATACTAGGTTAGTGTAACATGGAAACACCAACGGATCGCTCTGCTACAACTGAGTGAACAAGTAAACACTTAGCCCTTAAGAAATCATTAATCATGGGATGTGACTTTGGTTTTCATCTGTGATACACTATTCACGTTGTAATCATGGTGTCTGAGACTATATATGATACACATAAGGATAACATATAGTGATGACCATAGTCAGGTACCAGGAGTTATTCCATGATCGAGGTGGGTCATAGAAAGTTGACCTGGATCGAGATACGATAATGTCTACATTTTTACATTACCTGACACGGTAGGGGTAACTGAATGCCATGATAAAGGCCATCTCATCAAATATATGGATATATATATATATATATATATATATATATCTTTTTTTTTTTTTTTGCTTTGTCCCTGTCTAACGCGTTTGCGAGGTAGCGCAAGGAAACAGACGAAAGATATGGCCCAACCCACGCCCATACACATGTATATACATACGTCCACACACGCAAATATACATACCTACACAGCTTTCCATGGTTTACCCCAAAGGCTTCACATGCCCTGATTCAATCCACTGACAGCACGTCAACCCCGGAATACCACATCGATAAAATTCGCTCTAATCGTTGCCCTCCTTTCACCCTCCTACATGTTCAGGCCCCGATCACACAAAATCTTTTTCACTCCATCTTTCCACCTCCAATTTGTTCTCCCACTTCTCATCGTTCCCTCCACCTCCGACACATATATCCTCTTGGTCAATCTTTCCTCACTCATTCTCTCCATGTGCCCAAACCATTTCAAAACACCCTCTTCTGCTCTCTCAACCACGCTCTTTTTATTTCCACACATCTCTCTTACCCTTACGTTACTTACTCGATCAAACCACCTCACACCACACATTGTCCTCAAACATCTCATTTCCAGCACATCCATCCTCCTGCGCACAACTCTATCCATAGCCCACGCCTCCCAACCATACAACATTGTTGGAGCCACTATTCCTTCAAACATACCCATTTTTGCTTTCCGAGATAATGGTCTCGACTTCCACACATTCTTCAAGGCTCCCAGAATTTTCGCCCCCTCCCCCACCCTATGATCCACTTCCGCTTCCATGGTTCCATCCGCTTCCAGATTCACTCCCAGATATCTAAAACACTTTACTTCCTCCAGTTTTTCTCCTTTTAAAATTACCTCCCAATTGACTTGAACCTCAACCCTACTGTACCTAATAACCTTGCTCTTATTCACTTTTACTCTTAACTTTCTTCTTTCACACACTTTACCAAACTCAGTCACCAGCTTCTGTAGTTTCTCACATGGATCAGCCACAAGCGCTGTATCATCAGCGAACAACAACTGACTCACTTCCCAAGCTCTCTCATCCCCAACAGACTTCATACTTGCCCCTCTTTCCAAAACTCTTGCATTCACCTCCCTAACAACCCCATCCATAAACAAATTAAACAACCCCGCCGCAAACCTACATTCACTGAGAACCAATCACTCTCCTCTCTTCCTACACGTACACATGCCTTACATCCTCGATAAAAACTTTTCACTGCTTCTAACAACTTGCCTCCCACACCATATATTCTTAATACCTTCCACAGAGCATCTCTATCAACTCTATCATATGCCTTCTTCAGATCCATAAATGCTACATACAAATCCATTTGCTTTTCTAAGTATTTCTCACATACATTCTTCAAAGCAAACACCTGATCCACACATCCTCTACCACTTCTGAAACCACACTGCTCTTCCCCAATCTGATGCTCTGTACATGCCTTCACCCTCTCATTCAATACCCTCCGATATAATTTACCAGGAATACTCAACAAACTTATACCTCTGTAATTTGAGCACTCACTCTTATCCCCTTTGTCTTTGTACAATGGCACTATGCACGCATTCCGCGACTCCTCAGGCACCTCACTATGAGTCATACATACATTAAATAACCTTACCAACCAGTCAATAATACAGTCACCCCCTTTTTGATAAATTCCACTGCAATACCATCCAAACCTGCTGCCTTGCAGGCTTTCATCTTCCGCAAAGCTTTTACTACCTCTTCTCTGTTTACCAAATCATTTTCCCTAACCCTCGCACTTTGCACACCACCTCGACCAAAACACCCTATATCTGCCACTCTATCATCAAACACTTTCAACAAACCTTCAAAATACTCACTCCATCTCCTTCTCACATCACCACTACTTGTTATCACCTACCCATTTCCGCCCTTCACTGAAGTTCCCATTTGCTCCCTTGTCTTACGCACTTTATTTACCTCCTTCCAGAACATCTTTTTATTCTCCCTAAAATTTAATGATACTCTCTCACCCCAACTCTCATTTGCCCTCTTTTTCACCTCTTGCACCTCTCTCTTGACCTCCTGTCTCTTTCTTTTATACATCTCCCACTCAATTGCATTTTTTCCCTGCAAAAATCGTCCAAATATATATATATATATATATATATATATATATATATATATATATATATATATATATATATATATATATATATATATGTATATATATATATATATATATATATATATATATATATATATATATATATATATATATATATATACATATATATATATATATATATATATATATATATATATATATATATATATATATATATATATATATATATATATCCCTGGGGTTAGGGGAGAAAGAATACTTCCCACGTATTCCCTGCATCTCGTAGAAGGCGACTAAAAGGGAAGGGAGCGGGGGGCTGGAAACCCTCCCCTCTCATTTTTTTTTTTTAATTCTCCAAAAGAAGGAACAGAGAAGGGGGCCAGGTGAGGATATTCCCTTAAAGGCCTAGTCCTCTGTTCTTAACGCTACCTCGCTAATGCGGGAAATGGCGAATAGTATGAAAGAAAGAAAGAATATATATATATATATATATATATATATATATATATATATATATATATATATATATTTTTATTTGTTTAATTATTTTGCTTTGTCGCTGTCTCCCGCGTTAGCGAGGTAGCGCAAGAAAACAGACGAAAGAATGGCCCAACCCGCCCACATACACATGTATATACATACACGTCCACCTGCGCAAATATATATACCTATACATCTCAATGGACACATACATATACACACACGGACATATATATATGTACACATGAACATAATTCATACAGTCTGCCTTTCTCTGTTCCCATCGCCACCTCGCCACACATGGAATAACAACCCCCTCCCCCCTCATGTGTGCGAGGTAGCGCTAGGAAAGAAACCAAAGGCCCCATTCGTTCACACTCAGTCTCTAGTCATGTAATTTGTCATGTAACAATGCACCGAAACCACAGCTCCCTTTCCACATCCAGGCCCCACACACTTTCCATGGTTTACCCCAGACGCTTCACATGCCCTGGTTCAATCCATTGACAGCACGTCGACCCCGGTATACCACATCGTTCCAATTCACTCTATTCCTTGCACGCCTTTCATCCTCCTACATGTTCAGGCCCCGATCACTCTAAATATTTTCACTCCATCTTTCCAAATCCAATCTGGTCTCCCACTTCTCCTCGTTCCCTCCACCTCTGACACATATATCCTCTTGGTCAATCTTTCCTCACTAATTCTCTCCATGTGACCAAACCATTTCAAAACACCCTCTTCTGCTCTCTCAACCACACTCTTTTTATTTCCACACATCTCTCTCACCCTTACATTACTTACTCGATCAAACCACCTCACACCACATATTGTCCTCAAACATCTCATTTACAGCACATCCACCCTCCTGCGCACAACTCTATCCATAGCCCACGCCTCGCAACCATACAACATTGTTGGAACCACAATTCCCTCAAGCATACCCATTTTTGCTTTCCGAGATAATGTTCTCGACTTCCAAACATTTTTCAAGGCTCCCAGAATGTTCGCCCCCTCCCCCACCCTATGATTCACTTCCGCTTCCATGGTTCCCTCCGATGCCAGATCCACTCCCAGATATCTAAAACACTTTACTTCCTCCAGCTATTCTCAATTCAAACTTTCCTCCCCAATTAACTTGACCCTCAACCCTAATGTACCTAATAACCTTACTCTTATTCACATTTTCTCTTAACTTTCTTCTTTCACACACTTTAACAAACTCAGTCACCAGCTTCTGCAGTTTCTTACATGAGTCAGCCACCAGTGCTGTATCATCAGCGAACAACAACTGACTTACTTCCCAAGCTCTCTCATCCACAACAGACTGCATACTGCCCCTCTTTCCAAAACTCTTCATTCACCTCCCTAACAACCCCATCCATAAACAAATTAAACAACCAGGGAGACATCACACACCCCTGCCGCAAACCTACATTCACTGAGAACCAATCACTTTCCTCTCTTCCTACACGTACACATGCCTTACATCCTCGATAAAAACTTTTCACTGCAGCTAACAACTTGCCTCCCACACCATATATTCTTAAAACCTTCCATAGAGCATCTCTATCAACTCTATCATATGCCTTCTCCAGATCCATAAATGCTATATACAAATCCATTTTTTTTTCTAAGTATTTCTCACATACATTCTTCAAAGCAAACGCCTGATCCACACATCCTCTACCACTATATATATATATATATATATATATATATATATATATATATATATATATATATATATATATATATATATATATATATATATATATATATATTTTTTTTTTTTTTTTTTTTTTTTTTTATACTTTGTCGCTGTCTCCCGCGTTTGCGAGGTAGCGCAAGGAAACAGACGAAAGAAATGGCCCAACCCCCCCCCATACACATGTACATACACACGTCCACACACGCAAATATACATACCTACACAGCTTTCCATGGTTTACCCCAGACGCTTCACATGCCTTGATTCAATCCACTGACAGCACGTCAACCCCTGTATACCACATCGCTCCAATTCACTCTATTCCTTGCCCTCCTTTCACCCTCCTGCATGTTCAGGCCCCGATCACACAAAATCTTTTTCACTCCATCTTTCCACCTCCAATTTGGTCTCCCTCTTCTCCTCGTTCCCTCCACCTCTGACACATATATCCTCTTGGTCAATCTTTCCTCACTCATTCTCTCCATGTGCCCAAACCATTTCAAAACACCCTCTTCTGCTCTCTCAACCACGCTCTTTTTATTTCCACACATCTCTCTTACCCTTACGTTACTTACTCGATCAAACCACCTCACACCACACATTGTCCTCAAACATCTCATTTCCAGCACATCCATCCTCCTGCGCACAACTCTATCCATAGCCCACGCCTCGCAACCATACAACATTGTTGGAACCACTATTCCTTCAAACATACCCATTTTTGCTTTCCGAGATAATGTTCTCGACTTCCACACATTTTTCAAGGCTCCCAAAATTTTCGCCCCCTCCCCCACCCTATGATCCACTTCCGCTTCCATGGTTCCATCCGCTGCCAGATCCACTCCCAGATATCTAAAACACTTCACTTCCTCCAGTTTTTCTCCATTCAAACTCACCTCCCAATTGACTTGACCCTCAACCCTACTGTACCTACTGTATATATATATATATATATATACATATATATATATATATATATATATATATATATATATATATATATATATATATATATATATATATATATATATATATATTTATATATATATATATATATATATATATATATATATATATATATATATATATATATATATATATATATATATATATATATATATATATATATATATATACAAATGTACATAATACATACTGTCTGCCTTTATTTATTCCCATCACCACCTCACCACACATGAAATAACAACCCTCTTCCTCCTCATGTGTGCGAGATAACGCTAGGAAAAGACAAGAAAGGCCCATTTCGTTCACAGTCTATAGCTGTCATGTAATAATGTACCGAAACCACAACTCCCATTCCACAGCCACATATATATATATATATATATATATATATATATATATATATATATATATATATATATATATATATATATATATATATATATATATATATATATATATATATATATATATATATATTATATTTTTTCCATTTTGCTTTGTCGCTGTCTCCCGCGTTTGCGAGGTAGCGCAAGGAAACAGACGAAAGAAAATGGCTCAACCCACCCTCATACACATGTATATACACACACGTCCACACACGGAAATATACATACCTATACATCTCAATGTACACATATATATATATATATACACATACAGACACATGCATATATACCCATGCACACAATTCACACTGTCTGCCTTTATTCATTCCCATCGCCACCTCGCCACACATGGAATACCATCCCCCTCCCCCCTCATGTGTGCGGGGTAGCGCTAGGAAAGGACAACAAAGGCCTCATTCGTTCACACTCAGTCTCTAGCTGTCATGCAATAATGCCCGAAACCACAGCTCCCTTTCCACACCCAGGCCCCACACAGCTTTCCATGGTTTACCCCAGACACTTCACATGCCCTGATTCAATCCACTGACAGCACGTCAACCCCGGCATACCACATCGATCCAATTCACTATTCCTTGCCCACCTTTCACCCTCCTGCATGTTCAGGCCCCGATCACTCAAAATCTTTTTCACTCTATCTTTCCACCTCCAATTTGGTGTCCCACTTTTTCTCGTTCCCTCCACCTCCGACACATATATCCTCTTGGTCAATCTTTCCTCACTCATTCTCTCCATGTGCCCAAACCATTTCAAAAAACACTCTTCTGCTCTCTCAACCACGCTATTTTTATTTCCACACATCTCTCTTACCCTTACATTACTTACTCGATCAAACCACCTCACACCACACATTGTCCTCAAACATCTCATTTCCAGCACATCCATCCTCCTGCGCACAACTCTATCCATAGCCCACGCCTCGCAACCATACAACATTGTTGGAGCCACTATTCCTTCAAACATACCCATTTTTGCTTTCCGAGATAATGTTCTTGACTTCCACACATTCTTCAAGGCTCCCAAGATTTTCGCCCCCTCCCCCACCCTATGATTCACTTCCGCTTCCATGGTTCCATCCGCTGCCAGATCTACTCCCATATATCAGTTTTTCTCCATTCAAACTTACCTCCCAATTGACTTGACCCTCAACCCTACTGTACCGAATAACCTTGCTCTTATTTACATTTACTCTTAACTTTCTTCTTTCACACACTTTACAAAACTCAGTCACCAGCTTCTGCAGTTTCTCACATGATTCAGCCACCAGCGCTGTATCATCAGCGAACAACAACTGACTCACTTCCCAAGCTCTCTCATCCACAACAGACTTCATTCTTGCCCCTCTTTCCAAAACTTTTGCATTTACCTCCCTAACAACCCCATCCATAAACAAATTAAACAACCATGGAGACATCACACACCCCTGCCGCAAACCTACATTCACTGAGAACCAATCACTCTTCTCTCTTCCTACACGTACACATGCCTTACATCCTCGATATAAACTTTTCACTGCTTCTAACAACTTGCCACCCACACCATATATTCTTAATACCTTCCACTGAGCATCTCTATCAACTCTATCATATGCCTTCTCCAGATCCATAAATGCTACATACAAATCCATTTGCTTTTCTAAGTATTTCTCACGTACATTCTTCAAAGGAAACACCTGATCCACACATCCTCTACCACTTCTGAAACCACACTGCTCTTCCCCAATCTGATGCTCTGTACATGCCTTCACCCTCTCAATCAATAACCTCCGATATAATTTACCAGGAATACTCAACAAACTTATACCTCTGTAATTTGAGCACTCACTCTTATCCCCTTTGCCTTTGTACAACGGCACTATGCACGTATTCCGGAAATCCTCAGGCACCTCACTATGAGTCATACATACATTAAATAACCTTACCAACCAGTCAACAATACAGTCACCCCCTTTTTTGATATATATATATATATATATATATATATATATATATATATATATATATATATATATATATATATATATATATATATATATATATATATATATATATATATATATATCAAATATATATATGTATTAACTTTCTAAAATGGGAAACAGAAGAAGGAGTCACGCGGGGAGTGCTCATCCTCCTCGAAGGCTCAGAGTGGGGTGCCTAAATGTGTGTGGATGTAACCAAGATGTGAAAAAAAGAGAGATAGGTAGTATGTTTGAGGAAAGGAACCTCGATGTTTTGGCTCTGAGTGAAACGAAGCTCAAGGGTAAAGGGGAAGGGTGGTTTGGGAATGTCTGGGGAGTAAAGTCAGGGGTTAGTGAGAGGACAAGAGCATGGGAAGGAGTAGCAATACTCCTGAAACAGGAGTTGTGGGAGTATGTGATAGAGTGTAAGAAAGTAAATTCTCGATTAATATGCATAAAACTGAAAGTTGATGGAGAGAGGTGGGTGATTATTGGTGCATATGCACCTGGGCATGAGAAGAAAGATCAAGAGAGGCAAGTGTTTTGGGAGCAGCTGAATGAGTGTGTTAGTGGTTTGATGCACGAGACCGGGTTATAGTGATGGGTGATTTGAATGCAAAGGTGAGTAATGTGGCAGTTGAGGGAATAATTGGTATACATGGGGTGTTCAGTGTTGTAAATGGAAATGGTGAAGAGCTTGTAGATTTATGTGCTGAAAAAGGACTGATGATTGGGAATACCTGGTTTAAAAAGCGAGATATACATAAGTATACTTATGTAAGTAGGAGAGATGGCCAGAGAGAGTTATTGGATTACGTGTTAATTGACAGGCGTGCGAAAGAGAGACTTTTGGATGTTAATGTGCTGAGAGGTGCAACTGGAGGAATGTCTGATCATTATCTTGTGGAGGCTAAGGTGAAGATTTGTATGGGTTTTCAGAAAAGAAGAGTGAATGTTGGGGTGAAGAGGGTGTCGAGAGTAAGTGAGCTTGAGAAGGAGACCTGTGTGAGGAAGTACCAGGAGAGACTGAGTACAGAATGGAAAAAGGTGAGAACAATGGAAGCAAGGGGAGTGGGGGAGGAATGGGATGTATTTAGGGAATCAGTGATGGATTGCGCAAAAGATGCTTGTGGCATGAGAAGAGTGGGAGGTGGGTTGATTAGAAAGGGTAGTGAGTGGTGGGATGAAGAAGTAAGAGTATTAGTGAAAGAGAAGAGAGAGGCATTTGGACGATTTTTGCAGGGAAAAAATGCAATTGAGTGGGAGATGTATAAAAGAAAGAGACAGGAGGTCAAGAGAAAGGTGCAAGAGGTGAAAAAAAGGGCAAATGAGAGTTGGGGTGAGAGAGTATCATTAAATTTTAGGGAGAATAAAAAGATGTTCTGGAAGGAGGTAAATAAAGTGCGTAAGACAAGGGAGCAAATGGGAACTTCAGTGAAGGGCGCAAATGGGGAGGTGATAACAAGTAGTGGTGATGTGAGAAGGAGATGGAGTGAGTATTTTGAAGGTTTGTTGAATGTGTTTGATGATAGAGTGGCAGATATAGGGTGTTTTGGTCGAGGTGGTGTGCAAAGTGAGAGGGTTAGGGAAAATGATTTGGTAAACAGAGAAGAGGTAGTGAAAGCTTTGCGGAAGATGAAAGCCGGCAAGGCAGCAGGTTTGGATGGTATTGCAGTGGAATTTATTAAAAAAGGGGGTGACTGTATTGTTGACTGGTTGGTAAGGTTATTTAATGTATGTATGACTCATGGTGAGGTGCCTGAGGATTGGCGGAATGCGTGCATAGTGCCATTGTACAAAGGCAAAGGGGATAAGAGTGAGTGCTCAAATTACAGAGGTATAAGTTTGTTGAGTATTCCTGGTAAATTATATGGGAGGGTATTGATTGAGAGGGTGAAGGCATGTACAGAGCATCAGATTGGGGAAGAGCAGTGTGGTTTCAGAAGTGGTAGAGGATGTGTGGATCAGGTGTTTGCTTTGAAGAATGTATGTGAGAAATACTTAGAAAAGCAAATGGATTTGTATGTAGCATTTATGGATCTGGAGAAGGCATATGATAGAGTTGATAGAGATGCTCTGTGGAAGGTATTAAGAATATATGGTGTGGGAGGAAAGTTGTTAGAAGCAGTGAAAAGTTTTTATCGAGGATGTAAGGCATGTGTACGTGTAGGAAGAGAGGAAAGTGATTGGTTCTCAGTGAATGTAGGTTTGCGGCAGGGGTGTGTGATGTCTCCATGGTTGTTTAATTTGTTTATGGATGGGGTTGTTAGGGAGGTGAATGCAAGAGTTTTGGAAAGAGGGGCAAGTATGAAGTCTGTTGGGGATGAGAGAGCTTGGGAAGTGAGTCAGTTGTTGTTCGCTGATGATACAGCGCTGGTGGCTGATTCATGTGAGAAACTGCAGAAGCTGGTGACTGAGTTTGGTAAAGTGTGTGGAAGAAGAAAGTTAAGAGTAAATGTGAATAAGAGCAAGGTTATTAGGTACAGTAGGGTTGAGGGTCAAGTCAATTGGGAGGTGAGTTTGAATGGAGAAAAACTGGAGGAAGTGAAGTGTTTTAGATATCTGGGAGTGGATCTGTCAGCGGATGGAACCATGGAAGCGGAAGTGGATCATAGGGTGGGGGAGGGGGCGAAAATTCTGGGAGCCTTGAAGAATGTGTGGAAGTCGAGAACATTATCTCGGAAAGCAAAAATGGGTATGTTTGAAGGAATAGTGGTTCCAACAATGTTGTATGGTTGCGAGGCGTGGGCTATGGATAGAGTTGTGCGCAGGAGGATGGATGTGCTGGAAATGAGATGTTTGAGGACAATGTGTGGTGTGAGGTGGTTTGATCGAGTGAGTAACGTAAGGGTAAGAGAGATGTGTGGAAATAAAAAGAGCGTGGTTGAGAGAGCAGAAGAGGGTGTTTTGAAGTGGTTTGGGCACATGGAGAGAATGAGTGAGGAAAGATTGACCAAGAGGATATATGTGTCGGAGGTGGAGGGAACGAGGAGAAGAGGGAGACCAAATTGGAGGTGGAAAGATGGAGTGAAAAAGATTTTGTGTGATCGGGGCCTGAACATGCAGGAGGGTGAAAGGAGGGCAAGGAATAGAGTGAATTGGAGCGATGTGGTATACCGGGGTTGACGTGCTGTCAGTGGATTGAATCAAGGCATGTGAAGCGTCTGGGGTAAACCATGGAAAGCTGTGTAGGTATGTATATTTGCGTGTGTGGACGTATGTATATACATGTGTATGGGTGGGGGGGTTGGGCCATTTCTTTCGTCTGTTTCCTTGCGCTACCTCGCAAACGCGGTAGACAGCGACAAAGTATAAAAATATATATATATATATATATATATATATATATATATATATATATGTATATATATATATATATATATATATATATATATATATATATATATATATATCCCTGGGGATAGGGGAGAAAGAATACTTCCCACGTATTCCCTGCGTGTCGTAGAAGGCGACTAAAAGGGGAGGGAGCGGGAGGCTGGAAATCCTCCCCTCTCACTTTTTTTTTTCTTTTTTTTTTTAATTTTCCCAAAGAGGGAACAGAGAAGTGGCCCAGGTGAGGATATTCCCTCAAGGGCCCAGTCCTCTGTTCTCAACGCTACCTCGCTAATGCGGGAAATGGCGAATAGTATGAAAGAAAGATATATATATATAAATATATATATATATATATATATATATATATATATATATATATATATATATATATATATATATACATATATATATATATATATATATATATATATATATATATGTATATATATATATATATATATATATATATATATATATATATATATATTGAGATGTATAGGCATGTATATTTGCGTGTGTGGACTTGTATTTATATACATGTGTATGTGGGTGCGTTTAGCCATTCTTTCGTCTGTTTCCTTGCGCTACCTCGCTAACGCGGGAGACAGCGACAAAGAAAAACATATATATATATATATATATATATATATATATATATATATATATATATATCAGATTGGGGAAGAGCAGTGCGGTTTCAGAAGTGGTAGAGGATGTGTGGATCGGGTGTTTGCTTTGAAGAATGTATGTGAGAAATACTTAGAAAAGCAAATGGATTTGTATGTAGCATTTATGGATCTGGAGAAGGCATATGATAGAGTTGATAGAGATGCTCTGTGGAAGGTATTAAGAATATATGGTGTGGGAGGCAAGTTGTTAGAAGCAGTGAAAAGTTTTTATCGAGGATGTAAGGCATGTGTACGTGTAGGAAGAGAGGAAAGTGATTGGTTCTCAGTGAATGTAGGTTTGCGGCAGGGGTGTGTGATGTCTCCATGGTTGTTTAATTTGTTTATGGATGGGGTTGTTAGGGAGGTAAATGCAAGAGTCCTGGAAAGAGGGGCAAGTATGAAGTCTGTTGGGGATGAGAGAGCTTGGGAAGTGAGTCAGTTGTTGTTCGCTGATGATACAGCGCTGGTGGCTGATTCATGTGAGAAACTGCAGAAGCTGGTGACTGAGTTTGGTAAAGTGTGTGGAAGAAGAAAGTTAAGAGTAAATGTGAATAAGAGCAAGGTTATTAGGTACAGTAGGGTTGCGGGTCAAGTCAATTGGGAGGTGAGTTTGAATGGAGAAAAACTGGAGGAAGTGAAGTGTTTTAGATATCTGGGAGTGGATCTGTCAGCGGATGGAACCATGGAAGCGGAAGTGGATCATAGGGTGGGGGAGGGGGCGAAAATTTTGGGAGCCTTGAAAAATGTGTGGAAGTCGAGAACATTATCTCGGAAAGCAAAAATGGGTATGTTTGAAGGAATAGTGGTTCCAACAATGTTGTATGGTTGCGAGGCGTGGGCTATGGATAGAGTTGTGCGCAGGAGGATGGACGTGCTGGAAATGAGATGTTTGAGGAAAATGTGTGGTGTGAGGTGGTTTGATCGAGTAAGTAACGTAAGGGTAAGAGAGATGTGTGGAAATAAAAAGAGCGTGGTTGAGAGAGCAGAAGAGGGTGTTTTGAAATGGTTTGGGCACATGGAGAGAATGAATGAGGAAAGATTGACCAAGAGGATATATGTGTCGGAGGTGGAGGGAACGAGGAGAAGAGGGAGACCAAATTGTAGGTGGAAAGATGGAGTGAAAAAGATTTTGTGTGATCGGGGCCTGAACATGCAGGAGGGTGAAAGGAGGGCAAGGAATAGAGTGAATTGGAGCGATGTGGTATACAGGGGTTGACGTGCTGTCAGTGGATTGAATCAAGGCATGTGAAGCGTCTGGGGTAAACCATGAAAAGCTGTGTAGGTATATATATTTGCGTGTGTGGACGTGTGTATGTACATGTGTATGGGGGGGGGGGGGGTTGGGCCATTTCTTTCGTCTGTTTCCTTGCGCTACCTCGCAAATGCGGGAGACAGCGACAAAGTATAAAAAAAAAAAAAAAATATATATATATATATATATATATATATATATATATATATATATATATATATATATATATATATATCGGAAAGGATCACAATTTTGCGCGTGATCAAGATAATGCTATGAGTCCAGGTGGAAAATGAAACACGAAAAGTTCCCAAGCGCAGTTTCGTGTAATAATCATATAATCAACGGAGACACAAGAGAGAAATATAATAGTCATTTGATATACATTGAAGAGACGAAGCTTGGACACCATTTGGTAAACATGTGATTGTCCAAAACATACAACGAGCGTTCATAAACATATCATTATACAAATCTTATCAACAATAAAGTAATCTAATTTGTATAGACCATCACTAACATTAAGATTATTATTCTTTGTGTGTTTAATAATAGAAGATTCAGTGGTATTTGTCTTGGTAAGAGACTTAGCGTTAATAACTGAGATGGCGTTACTCCAGTCAATACAATGATCATAGTTTTTAACATGATTAAACAAGGCATTTGATTCTTGTCCCGTTCTTATGCTATATCTATGTTGCTTAAGTCTACAGAAAGATCCTTACCATTCTGACCAACATATAATTTATCACAATATCCACAAGGCACTTTACAGTTGCATCCAATAGAATTTTCTGGTGAATTCCCGATTAAGATATTCTTTATAGTATCATTTTTGCTAAAGGCAACATTTACATTAAAGGATTTAAGCAACATGGGAAGCAAAGTGAAATTGTTATTAAAAGGGAGAACTAAAAGATTCTTCGTGTCAATGGGAGGTTTGGGCTCAACTCTATAAAATGATATCTTTGCCAACTTAAGGGATTTATCAATGAAAGATCTAGGGTACTTTAACTTAGATCCAATAGAATATCTCTTCTCAAACTAATCATCAATAAACTCTGGACTGCAAATACGTAATGCCCTAAGGAACATAGATTGAAATGATGACAATTTAACTCTGTCATGTTGAGAGGAGCGATAATGGATATATGAGCATACATTGGTGGGTTTTCTGCATATGCTAAACTTAAACTTGTTTCCTTGTCTATGGATCATGCTGATGATGGTCTATGTGTTTGGCCAACAAATGAAAATTTACAAATATTTCTCCCCTTACTTAACAATTTAGTACCTTCCATCAAATTTACTGTAGATAATGAAAATAATGGTATGTTACCATTTTCAAATTTCATGATAAAGAATATCTTTATCAGGAATTCACCAAAAAATTCTCTTGGTTGCATCTATAAAGTGCCTTGTGGAAATTGTGGTAAATTATATGTTGGTCAGACTGGTAAGGATCTTTCTGTTAGACTTAAGCAACATAAATATAGTATAAGAACGGGACAAGAATCAAAAGCCTTGTTTAATCATGTTAAAACCTATGATCATTGTATTGAGTGGAGTAACGCCATCTTAGTTATTAACTCTAACTCTATTACCAAGAGAAATATCATTGAATCTTCTATTATGAAATACACAAAGAATTATAATCTTAATATTAGTGATGGTCTATACAAATTAGATAACTTTATTGTTGATCAGATTTGCAAAATGATAAGTTTATGAATGCTCGCTGCATGTTTTGGAGAATCACATGTTTACCAAATGGCGTCCTAGTTTCGTCTCTTCGATGTATATCAACTGACTGTTATATCACACTCTTGTGTCTACCTTGATGATGTGATTATTACACGAAAGTGCACTTGGGAACTTTTCGTGTCCATAGGAATATCTTGATCACGTGCAAAATTGTGATCCTTTCCAACATATATATATATATATATATATATATATATATATATATATATATATATATATATATATATATATATATATATATATATTTGTATGTAGCATTTATGGATCTGGAGAAGGCATATGATAGAGTTGATAGAGATGCTCTGTGGAAGGTATTAAGAATATATGGTGTGGGAGGCAAGTTGTTAGAAGCAGTGAAAAGTTTTTATCGAGGATGTAAGGCATGTGTACGTGTAGGAAGAGAGGAAAGTGATTGGTTCTCAGTGAATGTAGGTTTCCGGCAGGGGTGTGTGATGTCTCCATGGTTGTTTAATTTGTTTATGGATGGGGTTGTTAGGGAGGTAAATGCAAGAGTCCTGGAAAGAGGGGCAAGTATGAAGTCTGTTGGGGATGAGAGAGCTTGGGAAGTGAGTCAGTTGTTGTTCGCTGATGATACAGCGCTGGTGGCTGATTCATGTGAGAAACTGCAGAAGCTGGTGACTGAGTTTGGTAAAGTGTGTGGAAGAAGAAAGTTAAGAGTAAATGTGAATAAGAGCAAGGTTATTAGGTACAGTAGGGTTGAGGGTCAAGTCAATTGGGAGGTGAGTTTGAATGGAGAAAAACTGGAGGAAGTGAAGTGTTTTAGATATCTGGGAGTGGATCTGTCAGCGGATGGAACCATGGAAGCGGAAGTGGATCATAGGGTGGGGGAGGGGGCGAAAATTTTGGGAGCCTTGAAAAATGTGTGGAAGTCGAGAACATTATCTCGGAAAGCAAAAATGGGTATGTTTGAAGGAATAGTGATTCCAACAATGTTGTATGGTTGCGAGGCGTGGGCTATGGATAGAGTTGTGCGCAGGAGGATGGACGTGCTGGAAATGAGATGTTTGAGGAAAATGTGTGGTGTGAGGTGGTTTGATCGAGTAAGTAACGTAAGGGTAAGAGAGATGTGTGGAAATAAAAAGTGCGTGGTTGAGAGAGCAGAAGAGGGTGTTTTGAAATGGTTTGGGCACATGGAGAGAATGAGTGAGGAAAGATTGACCAAGAGGATATATGTGTCGGAGGTGGAGGGAACGAGGAGAAGAGGGAGACCAAATTGGAGGTGGAAAGATGGAGTGAAAAAGATTTTGTGTGATCGGGGCCTGAACATGCAGGAGGGTGAAAGGAGGGCAAAGAATAGAGTGAATTGGAGCGATGTGGTATACAGGGGTTGACGTGCTGTCAGTGGATTGAGTCGGGGCATGTGAAGCGTCTGGGGTAAACCATGGAAAGCTGTGTAGGTATGTATATTTGCGTGTGTGGACGTGTGTATGTACATGTGTATGGGGGGGGGGGGGGTGGGGCCATTTCTTTCGTCTGTTT
This sequence comes from Panulirus ornatus, assembly GCF_036320965.1. Lineage (NCBI taxonomy): Eukaryota > Metazoa > Arthropoda > Malacostraca > Decapoda > Palinuridae > Panulirus > Panulirus ornatus. The sequence goes on from NC_092237.1 coordinate 36,381,787, forward strand.
CCTTGCGCTACCTCGCAAACGCGGGAGACAGCGACAAAGTATAAAAAAAGAAAGAAAAAAGAAAAAAAAAAAAAATATATATATATATATATATATATATATATATATATATATATAAATATATATATATATATATATATATATATATATATATATATATATATATATTCTTTGTTTCATACTATTCGCCATTTCCCGCGTTAGCGAGGTAGCGTAAAGAACAGAGGGCTAGGCCTTTAAGGGAATATCCTCACCTTGCCCCCCTCTCTGTTCCTTCTTTTGGAATATAAAAAAAAAAGAAAAATGAGAGGGGAGGATTTCCAGCCCCCTGCTCCCAAAAATATGGAATATATCCTAGCATAATCCAGGTGACCGGTTTATGAACCAACCCCTAGGTATAGGATGACAAGCTGGGTTGACAATGGACCGACTGCCGCAACCAGGATTCGAACCTATTGACTTGTCCACAGGTAAAGTATATGAATTATCAGCTTTATAGTTTATAATAAGACTAGCCAGTCAGTTCTACGATTTAGATATTGTATGCGATATGAAATTATTGTACATCTTATATCTCTAATAAGAACTTTGCTCATACATCATATATGATTTATATATTCATTTGGAATGATTGATGAGCAGCGGGGTACAGGTTTTCGTTTTTTTTTTTTGTGTGTGTGTAGGGCAGTTGGTAAATTAGACAAATTGTCACCATATGAGTTGTTTACCTGAATAATAGTTGTTGCACTCATAATGTTCCAGTAATTTCCAATTTTGTGCTAGGCTGATACGAGGGCAGTATGAGAGCTGGGCGATGCATGCTTATATCTAAAAAAGCAATGAATGAAATTCTTCAGTATGTATAAAATCTCGGTAGTGTATCTAAAGAATTATTACTCATTTTTCTTCCAGTAGACCATCTGGTTAATTCTTCTTTAACATCTGATTGTTGTACTAAACAGGGTGGGACGCTAAAGGGAAACGTTTAGTACGTTACTGAAACCAAGCTGCTTTGAAATGTTAAGGAGGAACTGACAATTTATTTCAACGTAAGTGATTTTAAGAATTTTTCCTCTTCAGGTTATCCAACCTGGTATTCTCACAGTATCTTCTCCCCAATACACTAACACCTTATCAAACATGGAAGTGACCACAGAGAAACATGTCTGAAACAACAACTAAGGGAGGACTTCGATGACTAATGTGCATTTCCTAATTTTGTGTGTGGCAAGTAATGTCTAATGTGATAAATGATGTTAGCGTGTGCAACTTAAGAGATATTACATGATATAAACAAAGTAAAGACAGTAATAGTAGGTACTTAAAACTTTCCTGAATATGACCCACCAGAGAAGATGGTGTCGTACAAATGAACGGAAGAGGACAGGTTCGACTGGAGTAGAAGCTGTTGGATCCCCATCTCTCCGTTGTTGCAATAAAGACACCGTTGATATATCTTCACATCACCTTCAGCTGAAAATGTCATACATGCATTCAGTAAGTTTTCTAATTTTCTGTTTCTATATGATGTATATAGATTACACTACCCTTCATGAGATTGTTAATTTCTTTAGTGTTTCCGTTACTTTTATATGGGTTATGTGCTCTACTTCTACAAGTGTTTTTATATTATGCTTCTCTTTCTGTAGATTCCCAATGAAGCCTCTGTGAAGGCAAAAACATGAATATGATACATGATGAACTATGGACAACTGGTGTTTGTGCACCCATATAATGGTATATTGATACTAAGAAAATAAAGGAAGATATGAAAGAAAAGTAAGAGCATTAGATATGCTGCAGGATTCAATTCTGTGTGCATACATACATACATACATATACACACACACACACGCACACACACACACACATACACACACACACACACACACACACATATATATATATATATATATATATATATATATATATATATATATATATATATATATATATATATATATATATATATATATTATCCCTGGGGATAGGGGAATAAGAATACTTCCCACGTATTCCCTGCGTGTCGTAGAAGGCGACTAAAAGGGGAGGGAGCGGGGGGCTGGAAATCCTCAGCTCTCGTCTTTTTTTCTTAATTTTCCAAAAGAAGGAACAGAGGGGGCCAGGTCAGGATATTCCAAAAAAGGCCCAGTCCTCTGTTCTTAACGCTACCTCGCTAACGCGGGAAATGGCGAATAGTTTAAAAGAAAAGAAAAGATATATATATATATATATATATATATATATATATATATATATATATATATATATATATATATATATATATATATATATATATATATATATATATATATGTATATATATATCATTATTTTTTCAGATATATTCGCCATTTCCCGAGTTAGCGAGGTAGCGTTAAGAACAGAGAACTGAGCCTGAGAGGGAATATCCTCACTTGGCCCCCTTCTCTCTTCCTTTCCTTGGAAAATTGAAAAACGGAAGGGGAGGATTTCCAGCCAACCGCTCCCTCCCCTTTTCTTGATAAAGGATGTGTGGGTCAGGTGTTTGCTTTGAAGAATGTATGTGAGAAATACTCAGAAAAGCAAATGGATTTGTATGTACCATTTATGGATCTGGAGAAGGCATATGATAGAGTTGATAGAGATGCTCTGTGGTAGGTATTAAGAATATATGGTGTTGGAGGCAAGTTGTTAGAAGCAGTGAAAAGTTTCTAGCGAAGATGTAAGGCATGTGTACGTGTAGGAAGAGAGGAAAGTGATTGGTTCTCAGTGAATGTAGGTTTGCGGCAGGGGTGTGTGATGTCACCATGGTTGTTTTATTTGTTTATGGATGGGGTTGTTAGGGAGACGCATGCGTTCTTTGTTCTCACCTTTTTCCATTATGTACTCAGTCTCTACTAGTACTTCCTCACACAAGTCTCCTTCCCAAGCTCAATTATTCTCACCAATTCATTCATCCAAACATTCTCTCTTCTTTTCTGAAAACCTCTACAAATCTTCACCTTCGCCTCCACAAGATAATGATGAGACATCCCTGCAGTTGCACCTCTCAGCATATGAACATCCAAAAGTCTCTCTTTCGCGCGCCAATAAATAAACAATTAATTCAATAACACTCTCTGGCCATCTCTCCTACTTACATACGTATACATATGAATTACTCTCTATTTAAACAAGGTATTTCCAATCACCAATCCTTTTTCAGTGCACAAATTTACAAGCTCTTCACCATCTTCATTTACAGCACTAAACACCCCATGTACAGTAATTAACACTGAACACCCCATGTATACCAATTATTCCCTCAACTGCCACATTACTCACCTTTCCATTCAAATCACCCATCACTATTACCCGGTCTTGTGCATCAAAACTACTAACACACTCACTCAGCTGCTCCCAAAACACTTGCCTCTCATAATCTTTCTTTTCATGCCCAGGTGCATATGCACCAATAATTTCCAGTCTCTCTCCTCCACTTTCAGTTTTACCCATATCAATCTAGAATTTATTTCTTAAACTATCACATACTCTCACCACTAATGTTTCAGGAGTAGTGCTACTCTTTCCCCTTGCTCTTGTCTTCTCAACAACACCTGACTTTACTCCCAAAACATTTCCAAACCACTCTTCCCATTTACCCTTGAATTCGTTTCACTTTGAGCCAAAAAATACAGGATCCTTTCCTCAAAGATACTACCCATCTATTCATATTTCTTATTTTGTTCCCATCCAACATACTTACACACCCCAATCTCAACCTTCGAGGAGAATGAGCACAACCCGCGTGTCTTCTTCTTCTGTGT
>NC_092237.1:36385673-36422425 GCF_036320965.1 Panulirus ornatus
TGGGTGTGTGATGCCTTCATGGTTATGTGATTTGTTTATGGATGGGGTCGTTAGGGAGGTGAATGCAAGAGTTTTGGAAAGAGGGGCAAGTATGCAGTCTGTTGTGGATGAGAGAGCTTGGGAACTGAGTCAGTTGTTGTTCGCTGATGATACAGCGCTGGTTGCTAATTCGTGTGAGAAACTGCAGAAGCTGGTGACTGAGTTTGGTAAAGTGTGTGAGAGAGGAAAGTTGAGAGTAAATATGAATAAGAGCAAGGCTATTAGGTACAGTAGGGTTGAGGGTCAAGTCAATTGATAGCTAAGTTTGAATGGAGAAAAACTGGAGGAAGTGAAGTGTTTTAGATATCTGGGAGTGGATCTGGCAACGGATGAACCATGGAAGCGGAATTAAATCATAGGGTGGGGGAGGGGGCGAAAATCCTGGAAGCCTTGAAAAATGTGTGAAATTCGAAGACATTATCTAGGAAAGGAAAAATGGGTGTGTTTGAAGGAATATTGGTTCCAACAATGTTGTATGGCTGCGAAGCGTGGACTATGGATAGAGTTTTGCGGAGGAGGGTGGATGTACTGGAAATGACATGTTTGAGGATTATATGTGGTGTGAGGTGGTTTGATCGATTAAGTAATGATAGGGTAAGAGAGATGTGTGGTAATAAAAAGAGTGTGGTTGAGAGAGCAGAAGAGGGTGTTTTGAAATGGTTTGGTCACACGGAGAGAATGAGTGAGGAAAAATCTACCAAGAGGATATATGTGTCAGAGGTGGAGGGAACGAGGAGAAGTATGAGACCAAATTGGAGGTGAAAAGATGTAGGAGGGTGAAAGGCGTGCAAGGACTAGAGTGAATTGGAACGATGTGGTATACCGGCGTCGACGTGCTGTCAATGGATTGAACCAAGGTATGTGAAGTGTCTGGTGTAAACCATGTAAATTTCTGTGGGGCCTGGATGTGGAAAGTGAGTTGTGGTTTCGGTGCATTATTACATGACAGCTAGAAACTGAGTGTGAAGGAATTGGGCCTTTGTTGTCTTTTCTATCGATATCCTCGCACACATGAACGGGAAAGGGGTTGTTATTTCAACTGTGGCGAGGTGGTGATGGAGGTGAATAAAGGCAGACAGTATGAATTATGTACGTGTGTATATATGTATATGTCTGTGTGTGTATATATATGTATACGTTGAGATGTATAGGTGTGTATATTTGCGTGTGTGGACGTGTATGTATATACTTGGGTATGTGGGTGGGTTGTGCCATTGTTTTGTCTGTTTCCTTGCACTACCTCGCTAACGCGGGAGACACCGACAAAGCAAAATACATAAATATTTATATATATATATATATAAATATATATATATATATATATATATATATATATATATATATATATATATATATATATATATATATATATATATATATATATATATATATATATATATCCCTGGAGATAGGGGAGAAGGAATACTTCGCACGTATTCCTTGTGTGTCATAGAAGGCGACTAAAAGGGAAGGGAGCAGCGGGCTGGAAATCCTCCCCTCTCTTTTTAAATTTTCCAAAAGAAGGAACACAGATAGTGGCCAAATGAGGATATTCCCACAAACGCTCAGTCCTCTTCACTTAACGCTACCTCGCTAACGCAGGATATGGTAACTATTATATATATATATATATATATATATATATATATATATATATATATATATATATATATATATATATATTTTATATTTTATTTATTATACTTTGTCGCTGTCTCCCGCGTTTGCGAGGTAGCGCAAGGAAACAGACGAAAGAAATGGCCCAACCCAACCCCATACACATGTATATACATACGTCCACACACGCAAATATACATACCTACACAGCTTTCCATGGTTTACCCCAGACACTTCACATGCCTTGATTCAATCCACTGACAGCACGTCAACCCCGGTATACCACATCGCTCCAATTCACTCCATTCCTTGCCCTCCTTTCACCCTCCTTCATGTTCAGGCCCCGATCACACAAAATCTTTTTCACTCCATCTTTCCACCTCCAATTTGGTCTCCCTCTTCTCCTCGTTCCCTCCACCTCCGACACATATATCCTCTTGGTCAATCTTTCCTCACTCATTCTCTCCATGTGCCCAAAAAATTTCAAAACACCCTCTTCTGCTCTCTCAACCACGCTCTTTTTATTTCCACACATCTCTCTTACCCTTACGTTACTTACTCGATCAAACCACCTCACACCACACATTGTCCTCAAACATCTCATTTCCAGCACATCCATCCTCCTGCGCACAACTCTATCCATAGCCCACGCCTCGCAACCATACAACATTGTTGGAACCACTATTCCTTCAAACATACCCATTTTTGCTTTCCGATATAATGTTCTCGACTTCCACACATTCTTCAAGGCTCCCAGAATTTTCGCCCCCTCCCTCACCCTATGATCCACTTCCGCTTCCATGGTTCCATCCGCTGCCAGATCCACTCCCAGATATCTAAAACACTTCACTTCCTCCAGTTTTTCTCCATTCAAACTCACCTCCCAATTGACTTGACCCTCAACCCTACTGTACCTAATAACCTTGCTCTTATTCACATTTACTCTTAACTTTCTTCTTCCACACACTTTACCAAACTCAGTCACCAGCTTCTGCAGTTTCTCACATGAATCAGCCACCAGCGCTGTATCATCAGCGAACAACAACTGACTCACTTCCCAAGCTCACTCATCCCCAACAGACCTCATACTTGCCCCTCTTTCCAAAACTCTTGCATTCACCTCCCTAACAACCCCATCCATAAACAAATTAAACAACCATGGAGACATCACACACCCCTGTCGCAAACCTACATTCACTGAGAACCAATCACTTTCCTCTCTTCCTACACGTACACATGCCTTACATCCTCGATAAAAACTTTTCACTGCATCTAACAACTTGCCTCCCACACCATATATTCTTAATACCTTCCACAGAGCATCTCTATCAACTCTATCATATGCCTTCTCCAGATCCATAAATGCTACATACAAATCCATTTGCTTTTCTAAGTATTTCTCACATACATTCTTCAAAGCAAACACCTGATCCACACATCCTCTACTACTTCTGAAACCACACACACATATATATATATATATATATATATATATATATATATATATATATATATATATATATATATATATATATATATATATATATATATATATATATATATATATATATATATATATATACATACACATACACACGCACATATACACACACACACACATATACATATATATATACATATGAAAAAAGTATATATATATATATATATATATATATATATATATATATATATACAGACATATACATATATACACAAGTACATAATTCGTACTGTATGCCTTTATTCATTCACATCACCCCGCCACACATGAAATAACAACCCCCACTCCCCGCAAGTGCGCGAGGTAGCGCTATGAAAAGACAACGTAGGCCACATTCATTTACACTCAGTCTCTAGCTGTCATGTATAATGCATCGAAACCACAGCTCTCTTTCCACATCCAGGTCCCACAGGCGTTTCCATGGTTTGCCCCAGAAGATTCACATGCCCTGGTTCAATCCATTGACATCACGTCGACCCCGGTACACCACATCGTTCCAATCTTCTATTCCTAGCATGCCTTTCATTCTCCTGCATGTTCAGGCCCATATCAATCAAAATGTTTTTCACACCATCTCTCCACCTCCAATATGGTCTCCCACTTCTCGTTCCCTCCACCTCTGATACATATATCCTCTTTGTCAATCTTTCCTCATTCATTCTCTCCATGTGACCAAACCATTTGAAAACACCCTCTTCTGCTTTCTCAACCACACTCTTTTTATTACCACATATTTCTCTTACCCTTTCATTACTTACCCGATCAAACCAATTCACACCACATATTGTCCTCAAACATCGCCACCAAACCGCACATGAAAGAACAACCCTCTTCCCCCGTATGTGCGCGAGGTAGCGCTAGGAAAAGACAAGGCCACACTCGTTCACACTCAGGGTCTAGCTATCATGTAATAATGCACCGAAACCACATCTCCCTTTCTACATCCAAGCCCCACACAACTTTCCATCGTTTACACCAAACGCTTCACATGCACTGGTTCAATCCATTGACAGCATGTCGACCCCGGTATACCACATCGTTCAAATTCACTCTATTCCTTGCACGCCTTTCACTTTCCTGCATGTTAAGGCGCCTATCACTCAAAATCTTTTCCATTCCATTTTTCCAACTCCAATTTGGTCTCCCACATCTCCTCGTTACCTCCATCTCTGACACATATATCCTTTTGGTTAATCTTTCCTCACTCATTCTCTCTATGTGACCAAACCATTTCAAAACATCATCCTCTGCTCTATCAACCACACTCTTTTTATTACCACACATCTCTCTTACCCTTACATTACTTATTCAATCAAACCACCTCACACCACATATTGTTCTCAAACATCTCATTTCCAGCACATCTACTCTCCTCCGTACAACTCTATCTATAGCCTTCGCCTCATAACCATTCAACATTGTTGGAACCACTATTCCTTCAAACATCCACATTTTTGCTTTCCTAGATAATGTTCTCGACTTCCACACATTTTTGAAGGCTCCCAGAACTTTCGCCCCCTCCCCCACCCTATGATTCACTTCCTCTTCCATGGTTCCATCCGCTGCCAAATCCACACCCAGATATCTAAAACACTTCACTTCCCCCAGTTTTTCTCCATTCAAACTTACCTCCCAGTTGACTTGTCCCTCAATACCATCTAAACCCGCTGCCTTGCCAGCTTTCATCTTCCACAAAGCTTTTACTACCTTTTCTCTGTTTACCAAATCATTCTCCGTAGCCCTCACTTATCACACCATCGCGACGAAAACACCTTGTATCTTCCACTCTATCATCAAACACATTCAACAAACCTTCAAAATACTCACTCGATCTCCTTCTCACTTCACCACTACTTGTTATCACCTCCCCATTAGCCCCCTTCACTGAAGCTCCCGTTTGTTCCCTTGTCTTACGCACTTTATTTCCCTCCTTCCAAAACGTCTAATTATTCTCCCTAAAATCTAATGATACTCTTTCACCCCAACTCTCATTTGCCCTCTTTTTCACCTCTTGCACCTTTCTCTTGACCTCCTGCCTCTTTTTTCTATACATCTTCCAGTCATTTGCATTATTTCCCTGCAAAAATCGTCCAATTGCCTCTCTCTTCTCTTTCACTAATAATCTTACTTCTTCATTCCATCACTTACTACCTTTTCTAACCTGCCCACCTCCCACGCTTCTCATGCCACAAGCATCTTTTGCGCAAGCCATCACTGCTTCCCTAAATACTTCCCATTCCTTCCCCACTGTCCTTACGTCCTTTGTTCTCACCTTTTTCCATTCTGTACTCAGTACTTCCTGGTACTTCCTCACACAAGTCTCCTTCCCAAGCTCTCTTACTCTCACCACTTTCTTCGCCACAACATTCTTCTTCTTTTCTGAAAACCTCTTCAAATCTTCACCTTCGCCTCTACAAGATAATTATCAGACCTCCCTCCAGTTGCACGTTTCAGCACATTAACATCCAAAAGTTTCTCTTCTTCGCGCCTATCAATTAACACGTAATCCAATAACGCATTCTAGCCATCTCTCCTACCCACGTGAATACGTATACTTATGTAGATATCTCTTTTTTAAATCAGGTATTCCCAATCACCAGTCCTTTTTCAGCACATAATTCTACACGCTCTTCACTATTTCCATCTACAACATTGAACACCCCATGTACACCAATCATTTCCTCAACTGCCACATTACTCACATTTGCATTCAAATCACCCACCACTATAACCTTGTCTCGTGCATCAAAACCATTATCACACTCATTCAGCTGCTCCCAAAACACTTGCCTCTCATGATCTTTCTTTCCATTTCCAGGTGCATATGCACCAATAATCATCCATCTCTCACCATCGATATTAGGTAACATTGAGTAATTTTTTTTTTATAGTTCCGTATTCCATAGTGCGGGCACATCACATTGATGATTGCCATTACTTGTGTACCATGGCAGTATACCAAAATCTTGTGGTAACCGGACCTCCTGCGACATAAATTTCGACTCTCACTGTGACCCTACACCAGTCAGTAAGGCTTGATGGACACTGTCCTTGTGTTTGACAGTAGTAGTGAAGAATGTGAACTTCTTTTATTCTTCGTGTACCTCGTATAACTACGAATGCGGCTGTGAGGTTGGAGGAGTTGAGTTGCGATATTCTCAGAGCGCCTTATCGTACTCACTGCCAAGACAACAGTTGCCTCAGAGCTTGAGGCAATATATGACCTACATAGTTCAGGTCATGGAAACTGGGTTACTTATCAAACTCAACAAGTGCTTTTTTCACGTATGCCCGAACTACCGCTGACAGTAATTTGACTAAAGACTTGAGCACAATTGGTTTAGGAACCACATCAATCGATAAAAGGTGTTTGTGCCGTCGACATGCAACCACGATCAGCTAACTGTTCCATAAAGATGTCCTACTGATTCATGCCCGACATATCACAATCAAAAGCTTAGAGATCGAGGATGATTTGTGATAAACGTCAATAGTGCAACGTGAAGTGAATATTATTGTTTGTCTTCTTATTGCAACACTTTTGAAATTTGTGGAGATTTCATAGTATTAACAATATTCTATATCTTCAACTCGTGCTGGAGTACGTGGGCATGTCTGTGCCCCAAACTTTGTGGAACTGTAGGTTCTTGAGTGTAAATAGAAATGTTAGCTGGCCTCTAGTAATACCATATGTCGCGGTCATTTCGTATGCTATCGGACATGTGGGCTTTGAATCTCGTAAGTCAACCAAAATTTCTTCGTCTACCGCGAGAATTGTGTCCGATCTAGTACAGAAAATGCCAGGAGAGCTAGATAGTCCGTTGTTTACAAGAGATCTCGTATCAACCCTGATGTCCTTCGATAAGTCGGGCTAACCTTGAACTTTTAGTGAGTGAAACTGCCACCAGGCGTCATGGCAGGATGCATTAATATGAAACCATAATCAGATACACTACATGTTCTAAAAGATAATGGAATGAAAAGTGAATAAGAAAAGATTACAGAACATTATCAAGAGACGTAAAAATTTTATGAAGTACATAATGTTCGCTGTTTGGTAAGTGCATTAGCCATAGATAAGGAAACTGCAAGAGAATGCAGTTTTAACGACCAGTGTTACACTCGAGGCAGGACGAAGCATAAACAGCGCATATCACTGTGAATGTTATAAATCATTATTCATAAAAGTTATACGCCATCTACACTATTCAGAGTGAGCTAAGCGTTCCATAGCTCCGTACCTTGATTTTCAAAACAGAACGGGTTTAGAGTATTCTACCACCATACTATATGGCCTCTTGACACAAAAATGAAATATTTTTCAAGCTCGCTTAACCATAAGTTTGCTGACTTACTATAACAAGTCATAGACAAGAACCAATGCTCACGACCACTACCCTCTAAAAAGTCCTACTATTGGCTGTTATGAGCCAGTTCTTCCAGCAGCCTCGAGCAGGTCTCCACCTAAGGCTGAGGTTCCGTCTTTTGCTCTACGAACTTGAACATGTCCTTCCATACTTCACCAACTTGCCAAACAAACATTTATATTTTACAAAGATTGACTTTATATCTTCGATCCAGACTCCAAGATTACAGATACATCAAATGTATTAGAAAATAAACAATAGTGATACACAAGAGAATGCATCAAAAAGGAAATAAGAGCATTTACACCAGATTTCTTAAAACTCTACATAACGTCAATGGCCGACCGACGGTACAAGAGAAAAATATAAACTTGGTCATTACTGAAAATCCCTCACTATGGGTTAACGTAATCCCGGCTAGGTGGACTGACAACCTGCCCTGTACCAACCCTGTATTTCATTTTCTTATTTCTTAGGTTTTGTCGTTCATACGTTTTCATTACCTTCCTTTTTTAACCTATGACGAACATCAACAGCAACGTAAAAAATGAGCACATAAAGTCTAAATGACAAAGGCAAAACAAATGCTAAAACAACAGGAAGATTTACTTTGTGTTATACGTAGTTACAGACCACACAGACCCATGGTCCAGGCGAGGTGCTCTGGCCTCATCACTGAAAAAAAGAGATGCAGTCCCTCCAAATACAGTACAACAGAAGGACAGCAAAGCAAAGGCTCCCCCTCCCCCCCCCCCCTCCCTGCAAGGTATTTTTCTACCTGTTTTCCACCCGGCGTGTACATGCTCATGTACACGCCGGGTGGAAAACAGGTAGAAAAATACCTTGCAGGGTTAATAAGCCTGAAGAAAGATTTAATAGGAAAGCCCTAAGGTGGAATGAGTATGAGTGTGTCGCGTATCCTATCACCAACGACATGCATCCTTTCACTTTTTGTTGTAAGGGCAACAGTAAGGATAATCTTGAACTCCAGCCTCTCGATCTACCATTCCTGTATTATTCCTGATGTTGCAGAATAATACAACAGTTCTAACCCTCTCAAAGCATACTGTTGGTATGTTACCGTAGCATAGCCAGGGAGAGATCATTGATTGAGAAGGCAGCACCACATACCACTGGGTTATGATGACTGATTAGATGAATCATTCAACGCCGGAGAGTGACAAGTGATGATAAAGCCAAATTTTGAAGATATTAAGGATGTTACTATGAACAACATTTTCTGGGAGATTATTCAACGGATCGATAATGTCGCCGGCGAAGAAACATTTCGCACACTCCAGATTAACTCGGTGCCCTCTAAGTTTTTTTTTTTTTAATCCATTTTCTCCCTACGGCAAAGCAGTGCGATTGTAAAGGAATTTTCAATATCGACCTTACTGAATCCATTAAGTATTTTGAAACATTCTATAAATTTGTCCCGGAGGCGCCTCTTGCCTCGAGAAAATAAGCTTAATTCTCTCAGACTCGTATTGTTGGTTACGCAAGGAAGGAATTACTTATTTGCTCTTCGCTTCACTGCTTTCATTCTAAGCGGGCCCAAAGCTGCACGGAGTATTCGAGGTCTATTCTAATTAGATTTAGGTACAGAGGCAATATCACATCCTTGCATTTGTACGCAGTTACTCTTGATAAATCCTAACATCCTACTTGCTTTCTTCGCATCTTTATTGTAATGCTGAGAGAATCTGAAGGTACTGGCGATAGTGACCCATAGATCTCTCACACTAGGGGTGTCCTTTATCTCTCACACTAGGGGTGTCCTTTATCTCTCACACTAGGGGTGTCCTTTATCTCTCACACTAGGGGTGTCCTTTATCTCTCACACTAGGAGTGTCCTTTATCTCTCACACTAGGGGTGTCCTTTATCTCTCACACTAGGGGTGTCCTTTATCTCTCACACTAGGGGTGTCCTTTATCTCTCACACTAGGGGTGTCCTTTATCTCTCACACTAGGGGTGTCCTTTATCTCTCACACTAGGGGTGTCCTTTATCTCTCACACTAGGGGTGTCCTTTATCTCTCACACTAGGGGTGTCCTTTATCTCTCACACTAGGGGTGTCCTTTATCTCTCACACTAGGGGTGTCCTTTATCTCTCACACTAGGGGTGTCCTTTATCTCTCACACTAGGGGTGTCCTTTATCTCTCACACTAGGGGTGTCCTTTATCTCTCACACTAGGGGTGTCCTTTATCTCTCACACTAGGGGTGTCCTTTATCTCTCACACTAGGGGTGTCCTTTATCTCTCACACTAGGGGTGTCCTTTATCTCTCACACTAGGAGTGTCCTTTATCTCTCACACTAGGGGTGTCCTTTATCTCTCACACTAGGAGTGTCCTTTATCTCTTACACTACGGGTGTCCTTTGTCTCTCACACTAGGGATGTCCTTTATCTCTCACACTAGGGGTGTCCTTTATCTCTCACACTAGGAGTGTCCTTTATCTCTCACACTAGGGGTGTCCTTTATCTCTTATAATAGAGGTGTCCTTTATCTCTTACAATAGAGGTATCCTTTATCTCTCACACTAGGAGTGTCCTTTATCTCTCACACTAGGGGGTGTCCTTTATCTCTCACACTAGGGGTGTCCTTTATCTCTCAAGCTAGGGGTGTCCTTTATCTCTCACACTAGGGGTGTCCTTTATCTCTCACGCTAGGGGTGTCCATTATCTCTCACACTAGGAGTGTCCTTTATCTCTCACACTAGGGCTGTCCTTTATCTCTCACACAAGGGGTGTCCTTTATCTCTCACACTAGGGGTGTCCTTTATCTCTCACACTAGGGGTGTCCTTTATCTTTCACACTAGGGGTGTCCTTTATCTCTTACACTAGAGGTGTCCTTTATCTCTCACACTAGGAGTGTCCTTTATCTCTCACACTAGGGGTGTCCTTTATCTCTCACACTAGGGGTGTCCTTTATCTCTCACACTAGGGGTGTCCTTTATCTCTCACACTAGGAGTGTCCTTTATCTCTCACACTAGGGGTGTCCTTTATCTCTTACACTAGGGGTGTCCTTTATCTCTCACACTAGGGGTGTCCTTTATCTCTCACACTAGGGGTGTCCTTTATCTCTCACACTAGGGGTGTCCTTTATCTCTCACACTAGGGGTGTCCTTTATCTCTCACACTAGGGGTGTCCTTTATCTCTCACACTAGGGGTGTCCTTTATCTCTCACACTAGGGGTGTCCTTTATCTCTCACACTAGGGGTGTCCTTTATCTCTCACACTAGGGGTGTCCTTTATCTCTTACACTAGAGGTGTCCTTTATCTCTCACACTAGGGGTGTCCTTTATCTCTCACACTAGGGGTGTCCTTTATCTCTTACACTAGGGGTGTCCTTTATCTCTCACACTAGGGGTGTCCTTTACCTCTCACACTAGGAGTGTCCTTTATCTCTTACACTAGGGGTGTCCTTTATCTCTCACACTAGGGGTGTCCTTTATCTCTCACACTAGGGGTGTCCTTTATCTCTCACACTAGGGATGTCCTTTATATCTTACACTAGGGGTGTCCTTTATCTCTTACACTAGGGGTGTCCTTTATCTCTTACACTAGGGGTGTCCTTTATCTCTCACACTAGGAGTGTCCTTTATCTCTCACACTAGGGGTGTCCTTTATCTCTCACACTAGGGGTGTCCTTTATCTCTCACACTATGAGTGTCCTTTATCTCTTACACTAGGGGTGTCCTTTATCTCTCACACTTGGGATGTCCTTTATCTCTCACACTAGGGGTGTCCTTTATCTCTCACACTAGGAGTGTCCTTTATCTCTCACACTAGGGGTGTCCTTTATCTCTCACACTAGGGGTGTCCTTTATCTCTCACACAAGGGGTGTCCTTTATCTCTCACACTAGGGGTGTCCTTTATCTCTCACACTAGGGGTGTCCTTTATCTCTCACACTATGAGTGTCCTTTATCTCTCACACTAGGGGTGTCCTTTATCTCTTACACTAGGGGTGTCCTTTATCTCTCACACTAGGGGTGTCCTTTATCTCTCACACTAGGGGTGTCCTTTATCTCTCACACTAGGGGTGTCCTTTATCTCTCACACTATGGGTGTCCTTTATCTCTCACACTATTGGTGTCCTTTATCTCTCACACTAGGGGTGTCCTTTATCTCTCACACTAGGGGTGTCCTTTATCTCTCACACTAGGGGTGTCCTTTTATCTTGTGGCCCATCAGTTCATACTAAATCTTTTTGAGGTTTTCTACTCATAACAGCTGATATTTATTAACGTTAAGTGACATTTGCAATTTATTAGACCAATCAGCGATTATATCTAGATTCTCTAATAATCTTAACCGTATCTTCTTCAGTTAATATGGCATTACCGATCTATGTGTGATCCGTGAATTTGGACACTAGGTAATTCAGCCCCACGTCAATATCGTTAACATAGATGATGAAAAGTATAGGCCCAAGTACGGATCCCTGAGGGATTCCACTAGTAACGGGTGACCACGTTGGTGATTCCCCGTTCATTAGTACTCTCTGCCTCCCATCACGTAACCAGCCTTTTAATTAAATATTTTCTGATGAATTTGAAGGAGACTTGTAAGGCATGATGTGCGCCTTCTAAAACCATAATGTGTATTACTGATCATGCTGTGTTGTTCTAGGTAGGCTTCGATCACATCTCAATGAATCGACTCCAGAAGTTAACATGTAATTGACGTGACGCTAATAAGACGGTAATTACTAGGCAATTCGCGGCTTCCCTTTTTGTATATAGGAGTGACGTCCGCCAGTCTCTAGGCCTGTGGAACTATTCTATCCTGGAAAGATTTACTGAAAAAATGGGTTATCGGCCTGGCAATTTTGTGTTTGACGTTTTTAATTATTCGTGAATAGAAACGATCAGGACCTTAATTTCATCTATCTGTGTTGTTAGTTCTATACCTCTGACGGTAAATCAATGTATCGTGTGAGTGTTATTTATCACTGTATCAATCCCACGAAAGAGGTACTTTGAATAACTACCCTCTCATGGATATAACAACAAAATGAATGAGGAAAGAACTCGATAAATTCCCACTGGTTATTTTTTTTCTTTTACTTTTACGATGGAAGCTCCAGTCACGAAAAAAGTCCACATTATTGTCAAAACTCAATTGAAATATAGAGAGATTAATGAAATTGAAAAAGAAGAGACAAGAGAAAGTGATTTTTTGAATTTTGAAAAGAAGTTGAAACCTGTTTTGAAACGTGTCAGGTCAAAGATATTGGGAAAACATGAGTGTAGAAAATTCAAAAATTTCGTGCTGTAGCGAAAGAAACATTTAAAAGAACAGCTCACCCTTGAGTTGTTGGTGGCCACACTTTAATCATGTGACGCAGCAGCTTGCCGAGTATTGTGTTGTCTAGCTAGTGGTGGGGGCACACAAGCAGCCAGTTTTCGAGGGCAAGAAACAAAGAGGGAAAGTGAACCATTGCAGCTTAGGTCAAGTTTTGAAGTTATCTTGGGAAAAATATAATTCGGACCACTTTCGGCTCAGCTCTGTCAAGTATGGATGCATAGCTACCCTCCCCAGATGTGACGGCAGTGCTTCATACAAGGTCTGATCAGTCCTTTGTATAAACGACAAAACC
The DNA here is from genome assembly GCF_036320965.1 of Panulirus ornatus. Lineage (NCBI taxonomy): Eukaryota > Metazoa > Arthropoda > Malacostraca > Decapoda > Palinuridae > Panulirus > Panulirus ornatus. The sequence continues at coordinate 36,398,810 of NC_092237.1, forward strand.
GCTCAAATGGAAAAAGAATTACATATGAATAGGACTCCCACTTCTTAAGAGACAGACTTGGCTATTTTCATAATGTGGAGCTTCCAAGATAGAGTGAATGTTACAATAATACCAAATATGTTCATCGAGTGAAGAGGTGAAATTACAGAACCGTAGAAGGAGATATGAGAGTGGTCAGGAATTTTCGATAGAGAGGTGGGGAGAAACTGGAACTTGGAGGCATTAAACTTAACCAGATTTCGGCTATCCCACTGAGATATCCTGTCCAAGTCTGAGTTTATTAAGGAAATTCTGTCAAGACGAGTTGCACATCCAGTGGAAGAAGAAAGATCAGAATCAAAGGATGTGGAGGACTGCAGTGTTGAGTTGCCAGTGTAAGAATGCATTCTTTTTTGTGGAAGAAATGAAATCGTTGATGATGAGGAGAAAGAGTGTAAGAGAAAAGGGGGAGAGTGATTCATCAACAGCCACAGGGATAGATCAGCCAGAGAAGGGGCAAAGTGAGGGTGGGAAGCTAAAAGAGGTGAGCCTAGAAATGAGACACAAAATGCCACACCGTGTTGAAAGTTCTGGATATGTCAAGGGCAACGACATAGGATTTTCAGAATCTTTTCTGGAAGATGACCAGACACTAGAAAAATGGGAAAGAATATCACCAGATGGATGTTACCTTACGAAAGCCATACTAGTAATCAGAGAGACGACTGTGATATTCAAGATATCTGAGGGTATAGGAGACCAGGAAGGATTAGAAAGACTTTGAAAATGGTAGATCTCAAAGCAACAGAACAGTAGTTAGAGGGTTTAGAGCGGTCATCCTTCTTAGGATGGCATGTATCAACACATATTTCCGAGAAGAGCAAGTTCTGGTTTTTAAATCGAAACGCAATAAACGAGCAAGCACAAGTGCACGTTCAGAGGCACATTCTTTCAGTAAATGGGGATGGATGCCATCAGGACCATAAACCTTGATTGTGTCCAGACAGAGAAGCACTTTTCGGACAGTTCGGGAAAAGATCACAGGAAGAGGCATAGGATTAGTAAGAGGAACAGCAGAGGTGAAGAAATGCTAGAATCATCCAAAGTAGACTTAAAGGAAAAACAGGAATCAGAGAGTTTCTTTATCTATGAGAGAGACAGCCATTGTATAGTCAAAAAGGAGAAGTGAAGGAAAGGTAAAGCGACAGAGGCTTTTAGTGATGCCTGTAGCTAAGGAACAGAAAGACCTATCAGTGGATGACGAGGAGAGGCATTCGCGCGTTCTTTGAATAAAGGAACGCTTCGCCTCACGGATAAAGTGCTTGTAATGACTAAGGGTAAGAGTATCTATCAAGGAGGGAGAGTGTTTCCAAGACCGATATGCGTGACTCCTTCCTTGAATGCTTTCAGAACAGGAACAGTTGAATTATGGACTAGAAGAAGAGATCGTTTTGGAGGAAGAGGTGATAAATATTTCCATATCCACAACAATTACCTCTGTTATGCATTTGGCGGAGACAGGCGCTTCACTTTATAAGAGATGGTTATTAACCCAGGTAAAAACAGAAAAGAATTTTCAAAAGTTACTCCAGTCAGCATAGTTGAAGGGCCAATATCTATGTTTAGAAGTGGCAGCTGGATGGGGAAGTGCCGATGAAATAGATACATTTATGAGGGTTCGGTTAGATGAGATGAACCATTTCAAGATTACTTTGTATGATTACAGCGCAAAGGATAAAAGTGAAAACAGATCCAGAATATTAGGTGAGTGGTCGTAACAGTTAGGAAAATGGTCAGTGGGCAGATGTACGGGTGGAGTGGGAGATAATTTGTTCTAGATAATTGAGAATGGAAAAAGGGCTTCAGTTCCCTCCCTTAGCAACCGGGTGGGAGGAATTCAACCATTTCCCCAGGTAAAGGATATCAGCTTGAGGGTTAGAGGATGCCGCAGTGTCATGCAGGAGTTCAGGTTGTCGGGGAAAGTAGTAGAGCAATTGGCGATATCAAGGAAAAATGTGGTAGTTGGGAGACAGACCTTGAACCAGACAACATCAAAGTTTGGGGACTGAAGGTTTCCAGGCGTATAACAGGTGTGCTGATGTTGGAATAAGCATAGACGCCACCATTGAACCGGATGGTGAGTGAGGGTAGTGGTGGCGGAGTAAGGAATGAACTCGTTGGCTGGAGGGACTTAACAGGTTGGCCAGCTGGGTAAGACTGCTGGCTTCCAAGTATAAGAACTCCACTTTGTGTGGGCGTAGCGAAACGGCTTTCGCTTTACTAGAAGCCTCCCTCACCAAAGAACTACTGGTTGGTAGGAAGACCCGGCCGACCAATGGTGACTACAGTGGAGGAATCCACATCACTATGGACAACGTACTAAACATATTTACATAGTTAATACTACTATTTTTGTTTCGTCCTTTTGCTGGGTATTATTCCTTTCTGAAACTGAAGTTTGAGGTCTGGACTTTGACCCATAACGCATTTATCAACCTTCAAGTTTGCGTACTTGATTGTTTGTCGTAGGGAAAGGATCAGATTTATTCATTACGCTCTGCAACAATTTTACAGTCTAACAACAGCGTTAATGCATTTTACCAGTTCTTGTCTATATGAAGCAAAGTATTGCTGTTGGTAATGAAGCACTGTTTCACGTTACTTTTCCTAAACCATTGGTCAGTAGGTGTTGAAGGTGTTCATAAAACTTAGAATAACAAAGTATGAAGAAAACTTCGTCAACAAAAGCATAATTTTACAACAACTTACAGAGAAGACAGCACAAGTATACAGTACCATTTTCAGAGAATCCTTTTCTGAGTAATCTATTAGAAGGTGACGTTATATGTTTAGCGTTGTCGACATGGAGACACAACACATGGATGGTGTTGCGTAGACTTGTGTGGTGAGTAATGGTTCTCACTACTGCCCTTTCTCCAATCACTATCACGGGGGCTTCTGGCTTCATCCAGAGCGGCAATGATTCCACGAACCTGTAGTGTTATTTATCTTTTTAATGTGAATATTCTTGGAAGAATTTGTCGTAGACTGGGTTATAAAAACCATTCATTGACCGCCCAGTGTCGAGCGCACAGGTTCGAATCCTGGTTGCGGTAATTGGTCCACAGACAAAACAGCTGTTCACGCACCCTTAGGGAATGGTCGATAGAGCGGATACCTACTCAGGCTAAGATATATATATATATATATATATATATATATATATATATATATATATATATATATTTGATTCTTGTCCCGTTCTTATGCTATATTTATGTTCCTTAAATCTAACATAAAAGATCCTTACCAGTCTGCCCAACGTAAAATTTATCCCAATTTCCACATGGCACTTTATAGATGCATCTAAGAGAATTTTCTGGTGAATTCCTGATTAAGATATTCTTTATAGTATTATTGTTGCTGAGGGCAACATCTACATTAAAGGATTTAAGCAAAATGGGAAGCAAAGTGAAATTATCATTAAAAGGGAGAACTAAAAGATTCTTGGTGTCAATGGGAGGTTTGGGCTCAACTCTATAAAATGATTTCTTTGCTAACTTAAGGGATTTATCAATGAAAGATCTAGGGTACTTTAACTTAGATCCAATAGAATGTATCTTCTCAAACTCATCATCAATAAACTCTGGACTGCAAATACGTAATGCCCTAAGGAATATAGATTGAAATGATGATAATTTAACTCTGTCATGTTGAGACGAATGATAATGGACATATGAGCATATATTGGTAGGTTTTCTGTATATGCTAAACTTAAACTTGTTTCCTTGCCTATGGATCATGCAATATGAAAATGGTAACATATCAATATCTTAATTTTCTACAGTAAATTTGATGGAAGGTATTAAATTGTTAAGTAAGGGGAGAAATATTTGTAAAGTTTCATTTGTTGGCCAAGCACAAAGAACATCATCTACATACCTAAACCGAATTGCAATAGAAGGTAAGATATCCTTTAGTAATTTTGTTTCAAAAAATTCCATATAAAGATTAATTAGTACAAGTGAAAAAGGGTTACTCATTGCCATACCAAATTTTTGAGCATATGAATCTCAATGAATTGAAATAGATTTTCATACACAATTTTGTCGTTCAATTAAAACAGACTTTACAACAGGTAAATGAAAAACATCAAAGACATCAAATAGATATTCTAAAAGGTCATCAATTGGAACTTTAGTGAAAAGTGAGGAAACATCAAAAGCTAACTAGTTTGAAATCAAAATTGATATTGATATTATTTAGCTTCTTGACTAAATCTACATTGTTCATGATATTACAGCTTGATACCTTACATACTAAAGGGCTTAATAAAGAAGCTAACCATTTTGACAAGTTATATGTGATAGAGCCTACTTCTCCTCCTTCCCTCCACCTCTGACAAATATATCCTCTTTGTCAATCTTTCTTCACTCATTCTCTCCATGTCACCAAACCATTTTAAAACACCCTCTTCTGCTCTCTCAACCAAACTTTATTATTACCACACATCTCTCTTATCCTTTCATTACTTACTCGAACAAACCACCTCACACCACATATTGTCCTAAATCATCTCCTTTCCAGCACATCCACAATCCTCCACACAACTCTATCTATAGCCCACGCCTCGCAACCATATATCATTGTTGGAACTACTATTCCTTCAAACATACACATTTTTGCTTTCCAAGATAACTTTCTCGACTTCACACATTATTCAACGCTTTCAGAACTTTCGCCCACTACCCCACCCTATGATTCACTCCCGCTTCCATGGTTCCATCCGCTGACAGATCCACTCCCAGATATCTAAAACACTTCACTTCCTCCAGTTTTTCTCCATTCAAACTTGCCTCCAGATTGACTTGTCCCTCAACCCTATTGTACCTAATAACCTTGCTGTTATTCACATTTACTCTCAACTTTCTTTCACACACTTTACCAAACTCAGTCACAAGCTTCTGCAGTTTCTCATCGGAATCAGCCACCAGCGCTGTATCATCAGCGAACAATATCTGACTCACTTCCCAAGCCCTCTCATCCACAACAGACTGCATACTTGCCCTTCTTTCCAAAACTCTTGCATTCACCTCCCTCACAACCCCATCCATAAACAAATTAAACAAACATTGAGACATCACGCAGCCCTGCGCAATCCAACATTCACTGAGAACCAATCACTTTCCTCTCTTCTTACAGGTACACATGTCTTACATCCTCGATAAAAACCTTTCACTGCTTCTAACAACTTGCCTCCCACACCATATATTCTTAATACCTTCCACAGAGCATCTCTAGCAACTCTATCATATGACTTCTCCAGATCCATGAACGCTACATACAAATCCATTTGCTTTTCTAAGTATTTCCCACATACATTCTTCAAAGCAAACACCTGATCAACACATCCTCTACCTCTTCTGAAACCACACTGCTTTTCCCCAATCTGATGCTCTGTTCATAGCTAGACCCTGTTAATCAATACCTTCCATATGGTTTCCCAGGAATACTCAACAAACTTATACCTCTGTAATTTGAGCGCTCTATTTTATCCCCATTCCCTTTGTACAATGGCACTATGCAAGCATTCCGCTAATCCTCAGACACCTAACAATGAGTCATACATACATTAAATAATCTTACCAACAAGGCAACAATACAGTCACCCCCTTTTTTAATAAATCCACTGCAATACCATCCAAACCCGCTGCCTTGCCGGCTTTCATCTTCTCCAACGCTTTTACTACCTCTTCTCTGTTTATCAAATCATTTTCCCTAACCCTCTTACTTTGCACACCACCTCGAACAAAACACCCTATATCTGCCACTCTATCATCAAACACAATCAACAAACCTTCAGAATACTTACTCCATCTCCCTCACACATCACCACTACTTGTTATCACCTCCCCATTAGCCCCCTTCACTGGTGTTCCCATTTGTTCCCTTGTCTTACGCACTTTATTTCCCTCTTCCAAAGAGTTTTTTTATCCTCCCTAAAATTTAATGATACTCTCTCACCCCAACTCTTATTTGCCCGCTTTTTCGCCTCTTGCACCTTTCTCTTGACCTCCTGTCTCATTCTTTTATGCATCTCCCAGTCATTTCCATTATTTCCCTGCAAAAATCATCCAAATGCCTCTCTCTTCTCTTTCACTAATAATATTACTTCTTCATCCCACCACGCACTACTCTTTCTAATCTGCCCATCTCTCACGCTTCTCATACCACAAGCATCATTTGCACAAGCCATCACTGCTTTCCTAAATACATCCCATTCCTCCCCCACTCCCCTTACGTCCTTTGTTCTCACCTTTCTCAATTCTGTACTCAGTCTCTCCTGGTACTTCCTCACACACACACACACACACACACACACACACACACACGCACACACACACACACACATATATATATATATATATATATATATATATATATATATATATATATATATATATATATATATATATATATATATATATATATATATATATATTTCTTACATTTTTCATATGTATATATATGTATGTGTGTGTGTGTGTATATGTGCGTATGTATGTGTGTGTGTATATATATATATATATATATATATATATATATATATATATATATATATATATATATATATATATATATATATATATATATATATATATATATATATATATATATATATATATATATATATATATATATATATATATTATCCCTGGGGATAGGGGTGAAAGAATACTTCCCACGCATTCCTCGCGTGTCGTAGAAAGCGACTAGAGGGGACGGGAGCGGGGGGCCAGAAATCCTCCCCTCCTTGTATTTTTTTTAACTTTCTAAAATGGGAAACAGAAGAAGGAGTCACGCGGGGAGTGCTCATCCTCCTCGAAGGCTCAGATTGGGGTGCCTAAATGTGTGTGGATGTAATCAAGATGTGAAAAAAGGAGAGATAGCTAGTATGTTTGGGGAAAGGAACCTGGATGTTTTGGCTCTGAGTGAAACGAAGCTCAAGGGTAAAGGGGAAGAGTGATTTGGGAATGTCTTGGGAGTAAAGTCAGGGGTTAGTGAGAAGACAAGAGCAAGGGAAGGAGTAGCAATACTCCTGAAACAGGAGTTGTGGGAGTATGTAATAGAATGTAAGAAAGTAAATTCTCGATTAATATGGGTAAAACTGAATGTTGATGGAGAGAGATGGGTGATTATTGGTGCATATGCACCTGGGCATGAGAAGAAAGATCATGAGAGGCAAGTGTTTTGGGAGCAGCTGAATGAGTGTGTTAGTGGTTTTGATGCACGAGACCGGGTTATAGTGATGGGTGATTTGAATGCAAAGGTGAGTAATGTGGCAGTTGAGGGAATAATTGGTATACATGGGGTGTTCAGTGTTGTAAATGGAAATGGTGAAGAGCTTGTAGATTTATGTGCTGAAAAAGGACTGATGATTGGGAATACCTGGTTTAAAAAGCGAGATATACATAAGTATACTTATGTAAGTAGGAGAGATGGCCAGAGAGCGTTATTGGATTACGTGTTAATTGACAGGCGCGCGAAAGAGAGACTTTTGGATGTTAATGTGCTGAGAGGTGCAACTGGAGGGATGTCTGATCATTATCTTGTGGAGGCTAAGGTGAAGATTTGTATGGGTTTTCAGAAAAGAAGAGTGAATGTTGGGGTGAAGAGGGTGGTGAGAGTAAGTGAGCTTGGGAAGGAGACTTGTGTGAGGAAGTACCAGGAGAGACTGAGTACAGAATGGAAAAAGGTGAGAATAATGGAAGTAAGGGGAGTGGGGGAGGAATGGGATATATTTAGGGAATCAGTGATGGATTGCGCAAAAGATGCTTGTGGTATGAGAAGAGTGGGAGGTGGGTTGATTAGAAAGGGTAGTGAGTGGTGGGATGAAGAAGTAAGAGTATTAGTGAAAGAGAAGAGAGAGGCATTTGGACGATTTTTGCAGGGAAAAAATGCAATTGAGTGGGAGATGTATAAAAGAAAGAGACAGGAGGTCAAGAGAAAGGTGCAAGAGGTGAAAAAAGGGCAAATGAGAGTTGGGGTGAGAGAGTATCATTAAATTTTAGGGAGAATAAAAAGATGTTCTGGAAGGAGGTAAATAAAGTGTGTAAGACAAGGGAGCAAATGGGAACTTCAGTGAAGGGCGCAAACGGGGAGGTGATAACAAGTAGTGGTGATGTGAGAAGGTGATGCAGTGAGTATTTTGAAGGTTTGTTGAATGTGTTTGACGATAGAGTGGCAGATATAGGGTGTTTTGGTCGAGGTGGTGTGCAAAGTGAGAGGGTTAGGGAAAATGATTTGGTAAACAGAGAAGAGGTAGTAAAAGCTTTGCGGAAGATGAAAGCCGGCAAGGCAGCAGGTTTGGATGGTATTGCAGTGGAATTTATTAAAAAAGGGGGTGACTGTATTGTTGACTGGTTGGTAAGGTTATTTAATGTATGTATGACTCATGGTGAGGTGCCTGAGGATTGGCGGAATGCGTACATAGTGGCATTGTACAAAGGCAAAGGGGATAAGAGTGAGTGCTCAAATTACAGAGGTATAAGTTTGTTGAGTTTTCCTGGTAAATTATATGGGAGGATATTGATTGAGAGGGTGAAGGCATGTACAGAGCATCAGATTGGGGAAGAGCAGTGTGGTTTCAGAAGTGGTAGAGGATGTGTGGATCAGGTGTTTGCTTTGAAGAATGTATGTGAGAAATACTTAGAAAAACAAATGGATTTGTATGTAGCATTTATGGATCTAGAGAAGGCATATGATAGAGTTGATAGAGATGCTCTGTGGAAGGTATTAAGAATATATGGTGTGGGAGGCAAGTTGTTAGAAGCAGTGAAAAGTTTTTATCGAGGATGTAAGGCATGTGTACGTGTAGGAAGAGAGGAAAGTGATTGGTTCTCAGTGAATGTAGGTTTGCGGCAGGGGTGTGTGATGTCTCCATGGTTGTTTAATTTGTTTATGAATGGGGTTGTTAGGGAGGTGAATGCAAGAGTTTTTGAAAGAGGGGCAAGTATGAAGTCTGTTGGGGATGAGAGAGCTTGGGAAGTGAGTCAGTTGTTGTTCGCTGATGATACAGCGCTGGTGGCTGATTCATATGAGAAACTGCAGAAGCTGGTAACTGAGTTTGGTAAAGTGTGTGAAAGAAGAAAGTTAAGAGTAAATGTGAATAAGAGCAATGTTATTAGGTACAGTAGGGTTGAGGGTCAAGTCAATTGGGAGGTGAGTTTGAATGGAGAAAAACTGGAGGAAGTGAAGTGTTTTAGATATCTGGGAGTGGATCTGGCAGCGGATGGAACCATGGAAGCGGAAGTGGATCATATCGTGGGGAAGGGGGCGAAAATTCTGGGAGCCTTGAAGAATGTGTGGAAGTCGAGAACATTATCTCGGAAAGCAAAAATGGGTATGTTTGAAGGACTAGTGGTTCCAACAATGTTGTATGGTTGCGAGGCGTGGGCTATGGATAGAGTTGTGCGCAAGAGGGTGGATGTGCTGGAAATGAGATGTTTGAGGACAATGTGTGGTGTGAGGTATTTTGATCGAGTAAGTAACGTAAGGGTAAGAGAGATGTGTGGAAATAAAAAGAGTGTGGTTGAGAGAGCAGAAGAGGGTGCTTTGAAATGGTTTGGGCACATGGAGAGAATGAGTGAGGAAAGATTGATCAAGAGGATATATGTGTCGGAGGTGGAGGGAATGAGGAGAAGTGGGAGACCAAATTGGAGGTGGAAAGATGGAGTGAAAAAGATTTTGTGTGATCGGGGCCTGAACATGCAGGAGGGTGAAAGGAGGGCAAGGAATAGAGTGAATTGGATCGATGTGGTATACCGGGGTTGACGTGCTGTCAGTGGATTGAATCAGGGCATGTGAAGCGTCTGGGGTAAACCATGGAAAGCTGTGTAGGTATGTATATTTGCTTGTGTGGACGTGTATATATATACATGTGTATGGGGGTGGGTTGGGCCATTTCTTTCGTCAGTTTCCTTGCGTTACCTCGCAAACACGGGAGACAGCGGCAAAATATATATATATATATATATATATATATATATATATATATATATATATATATATATATATATATATATATATATCAGCTGGTGGCTGATTCATGTGAGAAACTGCAGAAGCTGGTGACTGAGTTTGGTAAAGTGTGTGGAAGAAGAAAGTTAAGAGTAAATGTGAATAAGAGCAAGGTTATTAGGTACAGTAGGGTTGAGGGTCAAGTCAATTGGGAGGTAAGTTTGAATGGAGAAAAACTGGAGGAAGTGAAGTGTTTTAGATATCTGGGAGTGGATCTGTCAGCGGATGGAACCATGGAAGCGGAAGTGGATCATAGGGTGGGGGAGGGGGCGAAAATTTTGGGAGCCTTGAAAAATGTGTGGAAGTCGAGAACATTATCTCGGAAAGCAAAAATGGGTATGTTTGAAGGAATAGTGGTTCCAACAATGTTGTATGGTTGCGAGGCGTGGGCTATGGATAGAGTTGTGCGCAGGAGGATGGATGTGCTGGAAATGAGATGTTTGAGGACAATGTGTGGTGTGAGGTGGTTTGATCGAGTAAGTAACGTAAGGGTAAGAGAGATGTGTGGAAATAAAAAGAGCGTGGTTGAGAGAGCAGAAGAGGGTGTTTTGAAATGGTTTGGGCACATGGAGAGAATGAGTGAGGAAAGATTGACCAAGAGGATATATGTGTCGGAGGTGGAGGGAACGAGGAGAAGAGGGAGACCAAATTGGAGGTGGAAAGATGGAGTGAAAAAGATTTTGTGTGATCGGGGCCTGAACATGCAGGAGGGTGTAAGGAGGGCAAGGAATAGAGTGAATTGGAGCGATGTGGTATACAGGGGTTGACGTGCTGTCAGTGGAGTGAATCAAGGCATGTGAGGCGTCTGGGGTGGACCATGGAAAGCTGTGTAGGTATGTATACACGTGTGTGGACATGTGTATGTACATGTGTATGGGGGGGGGGGGTTGGGCCATTTCTTTCGTCTGTTTCCTTGCGCTACCTCGCAGACGCGGGAGACAGCGACAAAGTATAAAAAAAAAAAAAAAAAAAATATATATATATATATATATATATATATATATATATATATATATATATATATATATATATATATATTTATATATATATATATATATATATATATATATATATATATATATATATATATATATATATATATATATATATATATATACTATCTTTTATCTATTTTGCTTTGTCGCTGTCTCCCGCGTTCGCGAGGTAGCGCAAGGAAACAGACGAAAGAATGGCCCAACACACCCACATACACATGCAAATACATACACGTCCATACGCGCAAATATACATACCTATGCATCTCAACGTATACATATGTACATATACACACACAGACATATACATATATACACATATACATAATTCATATTGTCTGCCTTTATTCATTCCCATCGCCAATTCGTCACATATGGAATAACAACCCTCTTCCCTCCCTCATGTGTGCGAAGTAGCGCTAGGAAAGACAACAAAAGTCCCATTCGTTCACACTCAGTATCATGTAATAATGCACTGAAACAACAGCTCCCTTTCCACATCCAGACCCAACAGAACTTTCCATGGTTTACCCCAGACACTTCGCATGTCCTGGTTCAATCCATTGACAGCACGTCGAACCCGGTATACCACGTCGTTCCAATTCACTCTGTTCCTCTCACGCCTCTCGCCCTCCTGCATGTTCAGGCCCCTATCACTCAAAACCTTTTTCACTCCATCTTTCCACTTCCAATTTGGTCTCCCATTTCTCCTCCTTCCCTCCACCTCTGACACGTATATCCTCTCGGTCAATCTTTCCTCACTCATTCCCTCCAAGTGACCAAATCAATTCAAAACACCCCCTCCTCCTCTTTCAACCACACTCTTTTTGTTACCAAGCATCTCTCTTACCCTATCATTACTTACTCGATCAAACCACCTCACACCACATATTGTCCTCAAACATCTCATTTCAAGCACATCCACCCTCCTCGGCACAACTCTGTCCATAGCCCACGCCTCGCAACCATACAACATTGTTGGAACCACTATTCTTTCAAACATACCTATTTTTGCTTTCGGATATAATGTTCTCGACTTCCACACATTCTTCAAGGCTCCCAGAATTTTCACCCCCTCCCCCACCCTATGATTCACTTCCGCTTCCATGGTTCCAACCGCTGCCAAATCCACTACCAGATATCTAAAACACTTTACTTTCTCCAGTTTTTCTCCATTCAAACTTACCTCCCAATTAACTTAACCCTTCAATTCTACTGTACCTAATAACCTTGCTATTATTTACTTTTACTCTCAAATTTCTTCTTTCACACACTTTACCAAACTCAGTCACCAGCTTCTGCAGTTTCTCACATGAATCAGCCACCAGCGCTGTATCATCAGCGAACAACAACTGACTCACTTCCCAAGCTCTCTCATCCACAAAAGACTGCATACTTGCCCCTCTTTCCAAAACTCTTGCACTCACCTCCCTAACAACCCCATCCATAAACAAATTAAACAACCATGGAGACATCACACACCCCTGCCGCAAACCTACATTTACTGAGAACTAATCACTTTCCTCTCTTCCTACACGTACACATGCCTTACATCCTCGATAAAAACTTTTCACTGCTTCTAACAACTTGCCTCCTGCACCATATATTCTTAATACCTTCCACAGAACATCTCTAATACCTCTATCATATGCCTTCTCTAGATCCATAAATGCTACATACAAATCCATATATATATATATATATATATATATATATATATATATATATCAAGAATACTTCCCACGTATTCCCTGCGTGTCGTAGAAGGCGACTAAAAGGGGAGGGAGCGGGGGGCTGGAAATCCTCCCCTCTCGTTTTTTTTTTTTTTTTTTTTTTTTTTTTTAATTTTCCAAAAGAAGGAACAGAGAATTGGGCCAGGTGACGGTAGTCCCTCAAAGGCCCAGTCCTCTGTTCTTAACGCTACCTCGCTAATGCGGGAAATGGCGAATAGTTTGAAAGAAAAGAAAAAAGAAAAAAAAATATATATATATATATATATATATATATATATATATATATATATATATATATATATATATATATATATACATACATACATATAATATTTATTTCATTATTTCGCATTGTCTCTGTCTCCTGCGTTAGCGAGGTAGTGCAAGGAAACAGATAGCTCAACCCACCCACATACACATGTATGTACATACACGTCCATACCCGCATATATACATACCTATACATCTCAATGTATACATATATATACACACACAGACATATACATATATACACATGTACATAATTCATACTGTCAGCCTTTATTCATTCCCATCGCCACCTCGCCACACATGGAATAACAGCCCCCTTCCCCCTCATGTGTGCGAGGTAACGCTAGGAAAAGACAAGAAAGGCCCCATTCGTTCACACTCAGTCTCTAGCTGCCATGTAATAATGCACCGAAACATCAGCTCCGTTTCCACATCCAGACCCCACAGAACTTTCCATGCTCTACCCAGACGCTTCACCTGCCCTGTTTCAATCCATTGACAGCACGTCGACCCCGGTGTACCACATCGTTCCAATTCACCCTATTCCACGCCACACATGCATTGACATCCTCTCCACCCCTCCCCCCTCCTACCCATGCACGCACGCGAGGTAGCACTAGGAAAAGACAACAAAGGCCTCATTCCTTCATACGCAGTCTCTACCTGCCATGCATTATGAATGGAAACTGCAGCTCCCTTTCCACATCCACGTCCCACAAAAACTTTTCCTGCTTTACCCCAGACGCTTCACATGCCCTGGTTCAATCCATTTACAAAACCTCGACCCTGGTATACCAAATCACTCCAATTCACTCTATCTCTTGCACGTCTTTCACATGCAGGTTCAGGCACCGATCGCTTAAAATCTTTTTCACTCCATCCTCCCACCTCCAATTCTGGCTCCCACTTCTCCTCGTTCCATCCAACTCTGACACATATATACTCTTTGTCAGGCTTTCCGCACTCATTCTGTCCATGTGACCAAACCATTTCAACACACCCTCTTCTGCTCTCTCAACCACACTCTTTTTAATACCACACATCTCTATTACCCTTTCATTACTTAATCAAACCACCTCACACCACATATTGTCCTCAAATATTTCATTTCCAGCACATCCACTCTCTTCCGCACAAACTTATCAATAGCCCATGCCTTGCAACCATATAACATTGTTGGAATCACTATTCCTTCAAACATACCCATTTTTGCTTTCCAAGATAATGTTCTCGTTTTCCACACATTCTTCAACACTCCCAGAACCTTCGCGCCCTCCCCCACCCTGTGACTCACCTCCGCTTCCATGGTTCTATCCGCTGCCAAATCCACTCCCAGATATCTATAACACTTCGCTTCCTCCAGCTTTTTCCATTCAAACTTACCTCCCATCTGATTTGTCCTTCAACCCCACTGTACCTAATAACCTTATTCTTATTCACATTTGCACTCGGCTTTCTTCTTTCACACACTTTACCAAACTCGGTCACCAGCTTCTGCAGTTTCTCACACGAATCAGCCACCACCGCTGTGTCATCGACGAACAACAACCGACTCACTTCCCAAGCCCTGTCATCTACAACAGACTGCATAATTGCCCCTCTCCCCAAAACTCTTGCTTTTACCTCCCTAACAACCCCATTCATAAACAAATCAAACAACTATGGAGACATCTCACACCACTGCCGCAAGCCAACATTCACTGGGAACCAATCACTTTCCTCTCTTCCTACACGTACACATGCCTTACATCCTCGATAAAGACATTTCACTGCTCCCAGCAATTTGCTTCCCACACCATGTATTCATAATTCCTTCCATAGAGCATCTTTCAATTCCATCATATGCCTTCTCCAGATCCATAAATGCTACATACAGATCCATTTGTTTTTCTCAGTATTTCTCACATACATACTTCAAAGCAAACACCTGATCCACACATCCTCTACCACTTCCGAAACCACACCGCTCTTCCCTAACCTGGTCCTCTGTACATGCTTTTACCCTCTCGGTCAAAACCCTCTTATACAATTTCCGAGGAATGCTCAACAAACTTATACTTCTGTAATTTGAATACTCATCTTTTTCCCATTTGCCTTTGTACTGCAGTGGAATTTATTGAAAAATGGGGTGCCTGTGCTGTTGACTGGTTGGTGACGATATTCAGTGTATGCATGGTTCATGGTGAAGTGCCTGAGGATTGGCAAAGGGGATAAAGTTGAGTGTTCACTGTACAGAAGTGTAAGTTTGTTGAGTATTCCTGTGAAATTATATGGGAGGGTGTTGATTGAGAGGGTGAAGGCATATACAGAGCATCAGATTGGGGAAGAGCATTGTGGTTTTAGAACTGATAGAGGATGTGTGGATCAGGTGTTTGCTTTGAAGAATGTATGCGAGAAATACTTAGAAAAACAAATGGATCTGTATGTAAAATTTATGGATCAGGAGAAGGCATATGATGGAGTTGATAGAGATGCTCTGTTGAAGATGGTAAGCATATATGGTGTGGGCGGCAAGTTGTTAGATGCAGTGAAAAGTATTTATCGAGGCTATAAGGCATGTGTACGTGTAAGAAAAGATGAAAATGATTTGTTCTCAGCGAATGTCGTTTTGCTGCAGGGGTGCATGACGTGTCCATAGTTGTTTAATTTGTTTATTGATGGGGTTGTTAGGGAGGTGAATGCAAGAGTTTTGGAGAGAGGGGCAAGTATGCAGTATGTTGTGGATGAGAGAGCTTGGGAAGTGAGTCGGTTGTTGTTCGTTGATGATACAGCGGTGGTGGCTGATTCGTGTGAGAAACTGCCGAAAATGGTGACTGAGTTTGGTAAAGTGTGTGTAAGAAGAAAGCTGAGAGTAAATGTGAATAAGAGCAAGGTTATTAGGTACAGTTGGGTTGAGGGTCAAGTCAATTGGAAGGTAAGTTCAATTGGAGAAAATTGAAGGAAATGAAGTGTTTGATATATGGGAGTCGATTTGGTACTGAATGGAAACATGGAAGAGGAGATGAGTCACAGGGTGTGGTAGGGGGCGAGAGTTCTGGGAGCCTGTGGAAGGCGAAAACATTATCTCGGAAAGTAAAGATGTGTATGTTTGAAGGAATAGTGGTACCAACGATGTTATATGTTTGCAAGGCGTGGGCCATAGATAGAGCTGTGCTGAAGAGGGTGGATGTGTTGGAATTGAGATGATTAAGAACAATAAGTGGTGTGAGGTGCTTTGATCGAGTACGTAATGAAAGGGTAAGAAAGAGGTGTGGTAATGAAAAAAATTGTGGTTGAGAGAGAGGGTGTTTTGAAATGGTTTCGTCAAAGGGAGAGAATAAGTGAGGAAAGGTTGACAAGGAGGATATGTGTGTCAGAGGTGGAGGGAGCAGGGAGAAATGGGAGATCAATTTCGAGGTGGAAGGGTGGAGTGAAAAAGATTTTGAGCGATCTGTGCCTGAACATGCAGGAGGGTGAAAGGTGTGCAAGAAATAGAGTGAACTCAAACGATGTGGTATACCGGGGTCGAAGTGCTGTCAATGGATTGAACCTGGGTATGTGAAGGGTCTGGGGTAAACCATGTAAAGCTTTGTGTGGCCTGGATGTGGAAAGGGAGCTATGGTTTCATTGCATTATACATGACAGCTAGACACTGATTGAGAACGTATGTGGCCATTGTTGTCTTTTCCTAGCGCTACATCACGCGCATACGCGGGAGACAACGACAAAGTATAATGAATATAATATATATATATATATATATATATATATATATATATATATATATATATATATATATATATATATATATATATATATATATATATATATATATATATACATATATATATATACATATATGTATATAGATAGATATAGATATCCCTGGGGATAGGGGAGAAAGAATACTTCCTACGCATTCCTTACGTGTAGTAGAAGGTGACTAAAGGGGACGGGAGCGAGGGGCCAGAAACCCTCCCCTCCGTGTATTTCAACTTTCTAAAAGAGGAAACAGAAGGAGTCACGCGGGGAGTGTTCATCCTCCTCGAAGGCTCAGATTGGGGTGTCTAAATGTGTGTGGATGTAACCAAGATGAGAAAAAAGGAGAGATAGGTAGTATGTTTGAGGAAAGGAACATGGATGTTTTGGCTCTGAGCGAAACGAAGCTAAAGGGTAAAGGGGAAGAGTGGTTTGGGAATGTCTTAGGAGTAAAGTTATGGGTTAGTGAGAGGACAAGAGCAAGGGAAGGAGTAGCTTTACTCATGAAACAGGAGTTGTGGGAGTATGTGATAGAGTGTAAGAAAGTGAATTCTACATTGATACGGTTAAAACTGAAAGTTGATGGAGAGAGATGCGCCTGGGCATGAGAAGAAAGATCATGAGAGGCAAGTGTTTTGGGAGCAGCTGAATGTGTGTGTTAGTGGTTTTAATGCACAAGACCAGGTTATAGTGATGGGTGATGTGAATGCAAGGGTGAGTAATGTAGCAGTTGAGGGAATAAATGGTATACATGGGATGTTCAGTGTTGTAAATGGAAATGGTGAAGAGCTTGTAGATTTATGTGCTGAAAAAGGACTGGTGATTGGGAATACCTGGTTTAAAAAGCGAGATATACATAAGTACACGTATGTAAGTAGGAGAGATGGCCATAGAGCGTTATTGGATTACGTGTTAATTGATAGGCGCGCGAAAGAGGGACTTTTGGATGTTAATGTGCTGAGAGGTGCAACTGGAGAGATGTCTGATCATTATCTTGTGGAGGCGAAGGTGAAGATTTGTATGGGTTTTCAGAAAAGAAGAGAGAATGTTGGGGTGAAGAGAGTGGTGAGAGGAAGTGAGCTTGGGAAGGAGACTTGTGTGGGGAAGTATCAGGAGACACTGAGTACAGAATGGAAAATGGTGAGAACAAAGGAGGTAAGGGGAGTCGGGGAGGAATGGGATGTATTTAGGGAAACAGTGATGGCTTGCGCAAAAGATGCTTGTGGCATGAGAAGCGTGGGAGATGGGTTGATGAAAAAGGGTAGTGAGCGGTGGGATGAAGAAGTAAAATTATTAGTAAAAGAGAGGAGAGAGGCATTTGGACGATTTTTGCAGGGAAAAAATGCAAATGAGTGGGATATGTATAAAAAAAAAGAGGCAGGAGGCCAAGATAAAGGTGCAAGAGGTGAAAAAGAGGGCAAATGAGAGTTGGGGTGAAAGAGTATCTTTAAATTTTAGGGAGAATAAAAAGATGTTCTGGAAGGAGGTAAATAAAGTGCGTAAAACAAGGGAGCAAATGGGATCTTCAGTGAAGGGGGCTAACAAGTAGTGGTGTTGTGAGAAGGAGATGGAATGAGTATTTTGAAGGTTTGTTGAATGTGTTTGATGATAGAGTGGCAGATATAGGGTGTTTTGGCCGAGGTGGTGTGCAAAGTGAGAGGGTTAGGGAAAATGATTTGGTAAACAGAGAAGAGGTAGTAAATGCTTTGCGGAAGATGAAAGCCGTCAAGGCAGCAGGTTTGGATGGTAGTGCAGTGGAATTTATTAAAAAAGGGGTGATTGTATTGTTGATGGTTGGTAAGGTTATTTAATGTATGTATGATTCGTAATGAGGTGCCTGAGGATTGGCGGAATGCTTGCATAGTGCCATTATACAAAGGCAAAGGGGATAAGAGTGAGTGCTCAAATTACAGAGGTATAAGTTTGTTGAGTATTCCTGGTAAATTATATGGGAGGGTATTGATAGAGAGGGTGAAGGCATGTACAGAGCATCAGATTGGGGAAGAGCAGTGTGTTTTTAGAAGTGGTAGAGGATGTGTGGATCAGGTGTTTGCTTTGAAGAATGTATGTGAGAAATACTTAGAAAAGCAAATGGATTTGTATGTAGCATTTATGGATTTGGAGAAGGCACAAGATAGAGTTCATAGAGATGCTCTGTGGAAGGTATTAAGAATATATGGTGTTGGTGGCAAGTTGTTAGAAGAAGTGAAAAGTCTTTATCGAGGATGTAAGGCATGTGTACGTGTAGAAAGAGAGGAAAGTGATTGGTTCTCAGTGAATGTAGGTTTGCGGCAGGGGTTGTGATGTCTCCATGGTTGTTTAATTTGTTTATGGATGGGGTAGTTAGGGAGGTGAATGCAAGAGTTTTGGAAAGAGGGGCAAATATGCAGTCAGTTGTGGATGAGAGAGCTTGGGAAGTGAGTCAGTTGTTGTTCGCTGATGATACAGCGCTGGTGGCTGATTCATGAGAGAAACTGCTGAAGCTGGTGACTGAATTTGGTAAAGTGTATGAAAGAAGATAGTTAAGAGTAAAAGTGAATAAGAGCAAGGTTATTAGGTACAGCAGGGTTGAAGGTCAAGGCAATTGGGAGGTAAGTTTGAATGGAGAAAAACTAGAAGTAAGGTGTTTTAGATATCTGGGAGTGGATCTGGCAGCGGATGGAATCATGGAAGCGGAAGTGAATCATAGTGTGAGGGAGGGGGCGAAAATTCTGGGAGCCTTGAAGAATGTTTGGAAGTCGAGAACATCATCTCCGAAAGCAAAAAAGGTTA
Organism: Panulirus ornatus; assembly: GCF_036320965.1. NCBI lineage: Eukaryota > Metazoa > Arthropoda > Malacostraca > Decapoda > Palinuridae > Panulirus > Panulirus ornatus. Next base: position 36,418,377 of record NC_092237.1, read on the forward strand.
TGTTTGAAGGAATAGTGGTTCCAACAATGTTGTATGGTTGCGAGGCGTGGGCTATGGATAGAGTTGTGCGTAGGAGGGTGGATGTGGTGGAAATGAGATGTTTGAGGACAATATGTGGTGTGATGTTGTTTGATCGAGTAAGTAATAATAGGGTAAGAGAGATGTGTGGTAATAAAAAGAGTGTGGTTGAGAGAGCAGAAGAGGATGTTTTGAAATGGTTTGGTCACATGGAGGGAATGAGTGACGAAAGATTGACCAAGAGGATATATGTATCAGAGGTGGAGGGAACGAGGAAAAGTGGGAGACCAAATTGGAGGTGGAAAGATGGAGTGAAAAAGAATTTGAGTGATCGGGACCTGAACATGCAGGAGGGTGAAAGGTGTTCAAGGAATAGAGTGAATTGGAACGATGTGGTATACCGGGGTGGACTGCTGTCGATGGATTGAACCAGGGCATGTGAAGCGTCTGGGGTAAACCATGGAAAGTTGTGTGTGGCCTGGATGTGGAAAGGGAGCTGTGATTTTAGTGCATTATTGAATGACAGCTAGAGTCTGTGTGTGAACGAATGTGGCCTTTTTTTCTTTTCCTAGCGCTACCTCGCACACATGCAGGGGGATGGGGTTATTTCATGTGTGGCGGGGTGGTGACGGGAATGAATAAAGGCAGACGGTATGAATTATGTACATGTGTATATATATGTATATGTCTCTGTGTGCATATATATGTATACGTTGAGATGTATAGGTATGTATATTTTCGTGTGTTGACGTGTATGTATATACATGTGTATATGGGTGGGTTGGGCCATTCTTTCGTCTGTTTCCTTGCGCTACCTCGCTAACGCGGGAGACAGTGACAAAGCAAAATATACATATACATATATATATATATATATATATATATATATATATATATATATATATATATATATATTTATATATATATGAAAAACCTTTCTAAATTGTAACTGATTTCTATTCCTAAATCACCAGCATGTATAAGTGGACACACATTAATCATACATGTCCTTACCTGAATACTTTTCTGTTAATTTTGTCCACAACTAGGATGAAGGCCCGGCAGTTAGTCTTGGTATCTCCCCACACACCCTGCAGCAGGTTATCTTGTGTTCGTTGATCCTGGGAGAACAGTGATTCTAATTCTACAACGACACCCGCTTGGCCATTGTCCGAAAGTCGCCTGGAAAATATTTCCATTGTCACACACACACACACACACACACACACACACACACACACACACACCTTAAACCTATTTCTTATTACTTATCTATCGAGGCCATCCAGATAGCAATATATATATATATATATATATATATATATATATATATATATATATATATATATATATATATATATATATATATATATATATATATATATATATATATATATATATATGGGTGATTTGGATGAGAAACTGCATAAGCTGGTGACTGAGTTTGGTAAAGTGAGTGAAAGAAGAAAGCTGAGAGTTAATTTGAATAAGAGCAAGGTTTTTAGATACATTAGGGTTGAGGGACTAGTTAATTGTGAGAAAAGTTTGAATGGAGAAAATTGGAGAAAGTGTAGTGTTTTAGATATCTGGGAGTGGATTTGGCAGCGGAAGGAACCCTGGAAGCGGAAGTAAGTCACAGGGTGGGGGGAGGGGGTGAAAGTTCTGGGAGCGTTGAAAAATGTATGGAAGGCGAGAACATTATCTTGAAAAGCAAAAATGGGTATGTTTGAAGGAATAGTGGTTCCAACAATGTTAAAAGGTTGCGAGGCGTGGGCTATACATAGAGTTGTGCGGAGGCGGATGAATGTGTTGGGAATGAGATGTTTGAGGACAATACGTGGTTTGAGGTGGTTTGGTTGAGTAAGTAATGAAAGGGTAGGATAGATATGTGGTAATCAAATGAGTGTCGTTGAGAGAACAGAAGAGGGTGTTTTGAAATGGTTTGGTCACATGGAGAGAATGAGCGAGGAAAGATTGACAAAGAGGATATATATATCAGAGGTGGAGGGAACGAGAAGTGGGACACCGAATTGGAGGTGGAAAGATGGGGTGAAAAAGATTTTGAGCGATCGGGACCTGAACATGCATGAGGGTGAAAGGCGTGCAAGGAATAGAGTGAATTGGGACGATGTTTTATACTGGGGTCGACGTTCTCTGAATGGATTTAACCAAGACATGTGAAGCGTCTGGGGTAAATCATGGAATGTTTTGTGGGGCCTGGATGTGGAAAGGGAGCTGTGGTTTCGGTGCATTATACATAACAGCTATAGACTGAGTGTGAACGAATGCATGGGGAGGGGGTTGTCATTCCATGTGTGGCGGACTAGGGACGGGAATAAATAAATGCAGCGAGTATGAATTATGTACATGTGTGTATATATATATGTATATGTATGTATATATATATATATATGTATTCGTTGAAATGTATAGTTATGTATATGTTCGTGTGTGGACGTGTATGTATATACATGTGTATACGAACAAAGTACAGTTGAACGCGCACCTTCATCGAACATACAAACCTGCAACAGCCAGGATCGAACCAGGGACCCCTGTGCAAAAGCCCGTAGCTCTACCGCTAGGCTATGATCGCTCCTATAGGGAAATGACTATTCGAATGCTATGTACTCGAATAGTCATGAAGAAAGATTGACAAAGAAGATATATGTATCAGAGGTGGAGGGAAGGAAGAGAAGTAGGCTCCATCACATATAGATTGTCAATATGGTTAGTTTCTTTATTAAGCCCTTTAGTAAGTAAGGTATCAAATTCTAATATCATAAACCATTAATGTAGATGCAGTCAACAAGCTAAACAATATCGATGCTAATTTTGATTTCAAAATAGTTAGCCTTGCTGTTTCTTCACTTTTCACTAAAGTTCCAGTTGATGACTTTTTAGAATACTTATTTGATGGCTCGAATGATATTCATTTACCTGTTTCAAAGTCTGTTTTCATTGCACTGATAAAATTGTGTGTAAAAGACTGTGTATTTCAATTGAATGGAGATTATTATGCTCAAAAATTTGGTATTTCAATGGGTAACCCTCTTTAACCTGTACTAAGTAATCTTTACATGGAATCTTTTGAAACAAAATTACTAAAGGATATCTTAACTTCTAATGGAATTTCATTTACGTAGGTAGATGATGTTCTTTGTGTTTGGCCAATAAATGATAGTTTACAAATATTTCTCCCCTTACTTAACAAGTTAGTACCTTCCATCAAATTTACTACAGAAAATGAAAATAATGGTATGTTACCATGTTTATATTGCATGATCCATAGGCAAGGAAATAAGTTTAAGTTTAGCATATACAGAAAACCTGCCAATGTATTCTCATATATCTATTATTTCTCATCTCAACATGACAGAGTTAAATTATCATCATTTCAATCTATGATCCGTAGGGCATTACGTATTTGCAGTCCAGAGTTTATTGAGGATGAGTTTGAGAATATATATTCTATTGGATCCAAGATAAAGTACCCTAGATCTTTCATTGATAAGTCCCTGAAGTTAGAAAGGAAATCATTTTATAGAGTTGAACAAAACCCTGCAATTAACACAAAGAATCTTTTAGTTCTCCCTCTTAATAATAATTTCACTTTACTTCCCATGCTGCTTAAATCCTTTAATGTAAATGTTGCCTTCAGCAACAATTATACCATAAAGAATATTTTAATCAGGAATTCACCAGAAAATTCTCTTGGATGCCTATAAAATGCCACGTGGATATTGTAAAAAAATCTGATGTTGGCCAGACTGGTAAGAATCTTTCTCTTACACTTAAGAAACATAAATATAGTATAAGAATGGGACAAGAATCAAATAACTTGTTTAATCACGGTAAAGACTTTGATCATTGTGTTGATTGGAGTAATACCATCTCAGTTATCAACTCTAACTCTATTATCAAGAGAAATATTATTGAATCTTCAATTATCAAATGCACAAAGAATTTAAATCTTAGTGATAGTCTCTATAAATTAGTTAACTTTATTTTTGATAAAATTTGTAAAATGA
>NC_092237.1:36422525-36500761 GCF_036320965.1 Panulirus ornatus
CATGTGACCAAACCATTTCAAAACACCCTCTTCTGCTCTCTCAGCCACACTATTTTTAGTACCACAGATCTCTCTTACCCTAATATTACTTATTCGATCAAACCATTTCACACCACATACTGGCCTCAAAAATCTCTTTTCTAGCACATCAACCCTCCTCCGCACAACGCTATCCATAGCCCATGACTCGCAACCATATAACATTGTTGGAACCACTATTCCTTCAAACATACACATTTTTGCTTTCCGAGATAATGTTCTCGACTTCCACACATTTTTCAAGGCTCCCAAAATTTTCGCCACTCCCCCTCCCAATGATTCACTTCGGCTTCCATGATTCCATCCGCTGCCAAATCCACTCCCAGATATCTAAAGCACTTCACTTCCTCCGATTTTTCTCCAATCAAACTTTCTTTCCAATTGACTTGTCCCTCAACCCTACTGTACCTAATAACTTGCTCTTATTCACATTTACTCTCAACTTTCTTCTTTCACACACTTTACCAAACTCAGCCACCAGCTTCTGCAGTTTCTCACACGAACCAACCACCGTCGATGTATTATCAGCGAACAACAATTGACACACTTCCCAAGCTCACTCATCCACAACAGACTTCATACTTGCCCCTCTTTCCAAAACTGTTGCATTCACCTCCCTAACAACCCCGTCCATAAACAAATTAAACAACCATGGAGACATCACACACCCCTGCCGAAAACCTACATTCACTGAGAACCAATCACTTTCCTCTCTTCCTACACGTACACATGCCTTACATCCTCCAAAAAACTTCTCACTCCTTCTAACAACTTGCCTCCCACACCATATATTCTTAATATCTTCCACAGAGCATCTCTATCAACTCTATCATATGCCTTCTCAAGATCCGTAAGTGATACATAAAAATCTATTTGCTTTGTTAAGTATTTCTCACATACCTTCTTGAAAGCAAACACCTGATCCACATATCCTCTACCACTTCTGAAACCACACTGCGCTTCCCCAATCTGATGCTATGTACATGCCTTCACCCTCTGAATCAATACCCTCCCATAAAATTTCCCAGGAATCCTCTACAAACTTATTCCTCTGTAATTTGAGCACTCACCTTTATCCCCTTTGCCTTTGTACAATGGCACTATGCACGCATTCCACCAATCCTCAGGCACCTCACCATGAGTCATATATACATTGAGTACCTTACCAACCAGTCAAGAATACAGGCACCCCCTTTTTCGATAGATTCCACTGCAATATTATCCAAACCCGCTGCCTTGCCGGCTTTCATCTTCCGCAAACCTTTTTACTATCGCCTCTCTCTATACCCAATTTTTCTCCCTAGCCCCCTCAGTTTGCACACCACCTCGAGCAAAATACCCTATATCTGTCACTCTATCATGAAACACATTCAACAAACATTCAAAATACTCATTCCATCTGCTTTTCACATCGCCAAACCTTGTTATCACCTCCCCATTAGCCCCTTTCACAGAAGTTCCCATTTGTTCCCCTGTCTTACGCACTTTATTTACATCCTTCCAAAACATCTTTTTATTCTCCCTAAAATTTAATGATTCTCTCACCCCAACTCTCATTTGCCGTCTTTTTCACCACTTGCACCTTTATCTTGACCTCTTGCCTCTTTGTTTTATACATCTCCCAGTCATTTGCATTATTTTCCTGCAACAATCGTCCAAATTCCTCTCTCTTCCCTTTCACTAATAATCTTACTTCTTCATCCCACCACTCACTACCCTTTCTAATATGCCTACCTCCCATGCTTCTCATACCACAAGCATCTTTGCGCAAAGATACCACTGCTTCCCTAAATAAATCCCATTCCTCGCCCACTCCCCTCACGTCCTTTGTTCTCACCTTTTTCCATTTTGTACTCAGTCTCTCCTTTTACTTCCTCTCAGAAGACTCCTTCCCAAGTTCACTTACTCTCAACACTCTATTCACACCGACGTTCTCTATTCTTTTCTGAAAACCTCTACAATTCTTCACCTTCGCCTCCACAAGATAATGATCAGACATCCCTCCAGTTGCACCTCTCAGCACATTAACATCCAAAAGTCTCTCTTTCGCGCGCCAATCAATTAACACGTAATCCAGTAACGTTCTCTAGCCATCTCTCCTACTTACATACGTATACTTATGTATATCTCTCGTTTTAAACCAGGTATTCCCAATCACGAGTCCTTTTTCAGCAAATAGATCTACAAGCTCTTCACCATTTCCATTTACAAAACTGAAGACCCCATGTACACCATTTATTACCTCACCTGCCACATTACTCACCTTTATATTCAAATCACCCATCACTATAACCTGCTCTCGTGCATCAAAACTACTATCACACTCACTCAGCTGCTTCCAAAACACTTGCCTCTCATGATTTTTCTTCTCATGCCCAGGTGCATAGCACCAATATTCACCCATCTCTCTCCATCAACATTAAATTTCACCCATATCAATCTAGAGTTTATTTTCTTACACTCTATCACATATTCCCACCACTCCTGTTTCAGAAGTAGTGCTACCCTTCCCTTGCTCTTGTCCTCTCACTAACCCCTGACTCTAATCCCAAGACATTCCCAAAACACTCTTCCCCTTTACCCTTGAGCTTCGTTTCACACAGAGACAAAACATCCAAGTTCCTCTCCTCAAAATTACTACAAATCGCCCCTTTTTTCTCATCTTCGTTACATCCGTCATCTGTTTTCCCTTTTAGAAAGTTCAAATACAAGTAGGGGAGGGTTTCCTGGCTCCGCTCCCGTTCCCTTTAGTCGCCTTCTACGACACGTGAGGAATGCGTGGGAAATATCCTCTCTCCCCTACCCCAAGGGATATATATATATATATATATATATATATATATATATATATATATATATATATATATATATATATATATATATATATATATATATACACATATTATTTTTATTTATTATTTTGGTTTCTCGCTGTGTCCCGCGTTAGCGAGGTAGCGCAAGGAAACAGACTAAAGAATGGCCCAACCCGCCCACATACACATGTATATACATACACGTCCACACACGCAAATATACATACCTATACATCTCAATGTACACATATTTATATACACACACACATATACATATATACACATGTACATAATTCGTACTGTCTGCCTTTATTCATTCCCATCGCCACCTCGCCACACATGAAATAACAAACCCCTCCCCCCTCATGTGTGCGAGGTAGTGCTAGGAAAGACACCAAAGGCCCCATTCGTTCACAGTCAGTCTCTAGCTGTCATGTAATAATGCACAGAAACCACAGCTCCCTTTCCACATCCAGGCCCCACACTGCTTTCCATGGTTTACCCCAGACGCTTCAAATGCCCTGGTTCAATCCATTGACAGCACGTCGACCCCGGTATACCACATCGTTGCAATTCACTGTATTCCTTGCACGCCTTTCACCCTCCTGCATGTTCAGGCCCCGATCACACAAAATATTTTTCACTCCATCTTTCCACCTCCAATTTGGTCTCCCACTTCTCGTTCCCTCCACCTCTGACACATATATCCTCTTGGTCAATCTTTCCCCACTCATTCTCTCCATGTGCCCAAATCATTTCAAAACACCCTCTTCTGCTCTCTCAACCACACTCTTTTTATTTCCACACATCTCTCTCACCCTTACATTACTTACTCGATCAAAGCACCTCACACCACATATTGTCCTCAAACATCTCAATTCCATTTTCCCTAACCCTCTCACTTTGCACACCACCTCGACCAAAACACCCTATATCTGCCACACTATCATCAAACACATTCAACAAACCTTCAAAATACTCACTCCATCTCCTTCTTACATCACCACTACTTGTTATCACCTCCCCATTAGCCCCCTTCACTGAAGTTCACATTTTTCCCTTGTCTTACGCACTTTATTTACCTCCTTCCAAAACATCTTTTTATTCTCCATGAAATTTGATTATACTCTCTCACCCCAACGTTCATTTGCCCTCTTTTTCACCTCTTGCACCTTTCTCTTGATCTCCTGCCTCTTTCTTTTATACCTCTCCCACTCATTTGCATTTTTTTCCCTGCAAAAATCGTCCAAATGCCTCTCTCTTCTCTTTCACTAATAATCTTACTTTTTCATCCCACCACTCACTACCTTTTCTAATCAACCTACCTCCCACGCTTCTCATGCCACAAGCATCTTTTGCGCAAGACATCACGGTTCCCTAAATACATCCCATTCCTTCCCCACTCCCCTTACCTCCTTTGTTCTCGCCTTTTTCCATTCTGTACTCAGTCTCTCCTGGTACTTCCTCACACAAGTCTCCTTCCCAAACTCACTTACTCTCACCACTCTCTTCACCCCAACATTCTCTCTTCTATTCTGAAAACCCCCACAAATCTTCACCTTCGCCTCCACGAGATAATGATCAGACATCCCTCCAGTTGCACCTCTCAGCACATTAACATCCAAAAGCCTCTCTTTCGTACGTCTATCAATTAACACCTAATCCAATAACGCTCACTGGCCATCTCTCCTACTTACATACGTATACTTATGTATATCTCGCTTTTTAAAACAGGTATTCCCAATCACCAGTCCTTTTTCAGCACATAAATCTACAAGCTCTTCACCATTTCCATTTACAACAATGAACACTCCATGTATACCAATTATTCCCTCAACTGCCACATTACTCACCTTTGCATTCAAATCACCCATCACTATAACCCGGTCTTGTGCATCAAAACCACTAACACACTCATTCAGCTGCTCCCAAAACACTTGCCTCTCATGATCTTTCTTCTCATGCCCACGTGCATATGCACCAATAATCACCCATCTCTCTCCATCAACTTTCAGTTTTCCCATATCAAACTAGAATTTACTTTCTTACACTCTATCACATACTCCCACAACTCCTGATTCAGGAGTAGCACTACTCCTTCCCTTGCTCCTGTCCTCTCACTAACCCCTGACTTTACTCACAAGACATTCCCAAACCATTTTTCCACTTTACCCTTTAGCTTCGTTTTACTCAGAGCCAAAAGATCCAAAACAGCCAAAACAGTTCCTTTCCTCAAACATGCTACCTCTCTCTCCTTTTTTCTCATCTTGGTTACATCCACACACATTTAGACACCCCAATCTGAGCCTTCGAGGAGGATGAGCACTCCTCGCGTGACTCCTTCTTCTGTTTCCCCTTTTAGAAAGTTAAAATACAAGGAGGGGAGTGTTTCTGGCCCCCCGCTCCCGTCCCCTTTATTCGCCATCTACGACACGTGAGGAATGCGTGGGAAGTATTCTTTCTCCTCTATCCCCAGGGATATATATATATATATATATATATATATATATATATATATATATATATATATATATATATATATATATATATATATATATATATTTATTGCGCCCTTCACCGAAGTTCCCATTTGCTCCCTTGTCTTACGCACTTTATTTACCTCCTTCCAGAACATCTTTTTATTCTCCCTAAAATTTAATGATACTCTCTCACCCCAACTCTCATTTGCCCTTTTTTTCACCTCTTGCACCTTTCTCTTGACCTCCTGTCTCTTTCTTTTATACATCTCCCACTCAATTGCATTTTTTCCCTTCAAAAATCGTCCAAATGCCTCTCTCTTCTCTTTCACTAATACTCTTACTTCTTCATCCCACCACTCACTACCCTTTCTAATCAACCCACCTCCCACTCTTCTCATGCCACAAGCATCTTTTGCGCAATCCATCACTGATTCCCTAAATACATCCCATTCCTCCCCCACTCCCATTACTTCCATTGTTCTCACCTTTTTCCATTTTGTACTCAGTCTCTCCTGGTACTTCCTCACACAAGTCTCCTTCCCAATCTCAATTACTCTCACCACCCTCTTCACCCCAACATTCACTCTTCTTTTCTGAAAACCCATACAATAAAGTGAGTAAGACAAGGGAGCAAATGGGAACTTCAGTGAAGGGCGCAAATGGGGAGTAGTGGTGATGTGAGAAGGAGATGGAGTGAGTATTTTGAAGGTTTGTTGAATGTGTTTGATGATAGAGTGGCAGATATAGGGTGTTTTGGTCGAGGTGGTATGCAAAGTGAGAGGGTTAGGGAAAATGATTTGGTAAACAGAGAAGAGGTAGTAAAAGCTTTGCGGAAGATTAAAGCCGGCAAGGCAGCAGGTTTGGATGGTATTGCAGTGGAATTTATTAAAAAATGGGGTGACTGTATTGTTGACTGGTTGGTAAGGTTATTTAATGTATGTATGACTCATGGTGAGGTGCCTAAGGATTGGCGGAATGCGTGCATAGTGCCATTGTACAAAGGCAAAGGGGATAAGAGTAAGTGCTCAAATTACAGAAGTATAAGTTTGTTGAGTATTCCTGGTAAATTATATGGGAGGGTATTGATTGAGAGGGTGAAGGCATGTACAGAGCATCAGATTGGGGAAGAGCAGTGTGGTTTCAGAAGTGGTAGAGGATGTGTGGATCAGGTGTTTGCTTTGAAGAATGTATGTGAGAAATACTTAGAAAAGCAAATGGATTTGTATGTAGCATTTATGGATCTGGAGAAGGCATATGATAGAGTTGATAGAGATGCTCTGTGGAAGGTATTGAGAATATATGGTGTGGGAGGCAAGTTGCTAGAAGCAGTGAAAAGTTTTTATCGAGGATGTAAGACATGTGTACGTGTAGGAAGAGAGGAAAGTGATTGGTTCTCAGTCAATGTAGGTTTGCGGCAGGGGTGTGTGATGTCTCCATGGCTGTTTAATTTGTTTATGGATGGGGTTGTTAGGGAGTTAAATGCAAGAGTTTTGGAAAAAGGGGCAAGTATGAAGTCTGTTGTGGATGAGAGAGCTTGGGAAGTGAGTCAGTTGTTGTTCGCTGATGATAGAGCGCTGGTGGCTGATTCATGTGAGAAACTGCAGAAGCTGGTGACTGAGTTTGGTAAAGTGTGTGGAAGAAGAAAGTTAAGAGTAAATGTGAATAAGAGCAAGGTTATTAGGTACAGTAGGGTTGAGGGTCAAGTCAATTTGGAGGTGAGTTTGAATGGAGAAAAACTGGAGGAAGTGAAGTATTTTAGATATCTGGGAGTGGATCTGGCAGCGGATGGAACCATGGAAGCGGAAGTGGATCATAGGGTGGGGGAGGGGGCGAAAATTCTGGGAGCCTTGAAGAATGTGTGGAAGTCGAGAACATTATCTCGGAAAGCAAAAATGGGTATGTTTGAAGGAATAGTGGTTCCAACAATGTTGTATGGTTGGGAGGCGTGGGCTATGGATAGAGTTGTGCGCAGGAGGATGGATGTGCTGGAAATGAGATGTTTGAGGACAATGTGTGGTGTGAGGTGGTTTGATCGAGTAAGTAACGTAAGGGTAAGAGAGATGTGTGGAAATAAAAAGAGCGTGGTTGAGAGAGCAGAAGAGGGTGTTTTGAAATGGTTTGGGCACATGGAGAGAATGAGTGAGGAAAGATTGACCAAGAGGATATATGTGTCGGAGGTGGAGGGAACGAGGAGAAGAGGGAGACCAAATTGGAGGTGGAAAGATGGAGTGAAAAAGATTTTGTGTGATCGGGGCCTGAACATGCAGGAGGGTGAAAGGAGGGCAAGGAATAGAGTGAATTGGAGCGATGTGGTATACCGGGGTTGACGTGCTGTCAGTGGATTGAATCAAGGCATGTGAAGCCTCTGGGGTAAACCATGGAAAGCTGTGTAGGTATGTATATTTGCGTGTGTGGACGTATGTATATGCATGTGTATGCTGGGGGTTGGGCCGTTTCTTTCGTCTGTTTCCTTGCGCTACCTCGCAAACGCGGGACACAGCGACAAAGTATAATAAGTTATAAAATATATATATATATATATATATATATATATATATATATATATATATATATATATATATATATATATATATATATATATATATATCCCTGGGGATAGGGGTGAAAGAATACTTCCCACGCATTCCTCGTGTGTCGTAGAAAGCGACTAGAGGGGACGGGAGCGGGGGGCCAGAAATCCTCCCCTCCTTGTATTTTTTAACATTATAAAATGGGGAACAGAAGAAGGAGTCACGCGGGGAGTGCTCATCATCCTCGAAGGCTCAGATTGGGGTGCCTAAATGTGTGTGGATGTAACCAAGATGTGAAAAAAGGAGAGATAGGTAGTATGTTTGAGGAAAGGAACCTGGATGTTTTAGCTCTGAGTGAAACGAAGCTCAAGGGTAAAGGGGAAGAGTAGTTTGGGAATGTCTTGGGAGTAAAGTCAGGGGTTATTGAGAGGACAAGAGCAAGGGAAGGAGTAGCAGTACTCCTGAAACAGGAGTTGTGGGAGTATGTGATAGAATGTAAGAAAGTAAATTCTCGATAAATATGGGTAAAACTGAAAGTTGATGGAAAGAGATGAGTGATTATTGGTGCATATGCACCTGGGCATGAGTAGAAAGATCATGAGCGGCAAGTGTTTTGAGAGCAGCTGAATGAGTGTGTTATTGGTTTTGATGCACGAGACCGGGTTATAGTGATGGGTGATTTGAATGCAAAGGTGAGTAATGTGGCAATTGAGGGAATAATTGGTATACATGGGGTGTTCAGTGTTGTAAATGGAAATGGTGAAGAGCTTGTAGATTTTTGTGCTGTAAAATAACTGATGATTGGGAATACCTGGTTTAAAAAGCGAGATATACATAAGTATACTTATGTAAGTAGGAGAGATGGCCAGAGAGCGTTATTGGATTACGTGTTAATTGACAGGCGCGCGAAAGAGAGAATTTTGGATGTTAATGTGCTGAGAGGTGCAACTGGAGGGATGTCTGATCATTATCTTGTGGAGGCTAAGGTGAAGATTTGTATGGGTTTTCAGAAAAGAAGAGTGAATGATGGGGTGAAGAGGGTGGTGAGAGTAAGTGAGCTTGGGAAGGAGACTTGTGTGAGGAAGTACCAGGAGAGACTGAGTACAGAATGGAAAAAAGTGAGAACAATGGAAGTAAGGGGAGTGGCGGAGCAATGGGATGTATTAAGGGAATCAGTGATGGATTGCGCAAAAGATGCTTGTGGCATGAGAAGAGTGGGAGGTGGGTTGATTAGAAAGGGTAGTGAGTGGTGGGATGAAGTAAGAGTATTAGTGAAAGAGAAGAGAGAGGCATTTGGACGATTTTTGCAGGGAAAAAATGCAATTGAGTGGGAGATGTATAAAAGAAAGAGACAGGAGGTCAAGAGAAAGGTGCAAGAGGTGAAAAAAAGGGCAAATCAGAGTTGGGGTGAGAGAGTATCATTAAATTTTAGGGAGAATAAAAAGATGTTCTGGAAGGAGGTAAATAAAGTGCGTAAGACAAGGGAGCAAATGGGAACTTCAGTGAAGGGCGCAAATGGGGAGTAGTGGTGATGTGAGAAGGAGATGGAGTGAGTATTTTGAAGGTTTGTTGAATGTGTTTGATGATAGAGTGGCAGATATAGGGTGTTTTGGTCGAGGTGGCGTGCAAAGTGAGAGGGTTAGGGAAAATGATTTGGTAAACAGAGAAGAGGTAGTGAAAGCTTTGCGGAAGATGAAAGCCGGCAAGGCAGCAGGTTTGGATGGTATTGCAGTGGAATTTATTAAAAAAGGGGGTGACTGTATTGTTGACTGGTTGGTAAGGTTATTTAATGTATGTATGACTCATGGTGAGGTGCCTGAGGATTGGCGGAATGCGTGCATAGTGCCATTGTACAAAGGCAAAGGGGATAAGAGTAAGTGCTCAAATTTCAGAGGTATAAGTTTGTTGAGTATTCCTGGTAAATTATATGGGAGGGTATTGACTGAGAGGGTGAAGGCATGTACAGAGCATCAGATTGGGGAAGAGCAGTGTGGTTTCAGAAGTGGTAGAGGATGTGTGGATCAGGTGTTTGCTTTGAAGAATGTATGTGAGAAATACTTAGAAAAGCATATGGATTTGTATGTAGCATTTATGGATCTGGAGAAGGCATATGATAGAGTTGATAGAGATGCTCTGTGGAAGGTATTAAGAATATATGGTGTGGGAGGCAAGTTGTTAGAAGCAGTGAAAAGTTTTTATCGAGGATGTAAGGCATGTGTACGTGTAGGAAGAGAGGAAAGTGATTGGTTCTCAGTGAATGTAGGTTTGCGGCAGGGGTGTGTGATATCTCCATGGTTGTTTAATTTGTTTATGGATGGGGTTGTTAGGGAGGTGAATGCAAGAGTTTTGGAAAGAGGGGCAAGTATGAAGTCTGTTGGGGATGAGAGAGCTTGGGAAGTGAGTCAGTTGTTGTTCGCTGATGATACAGCGCTGGTGGCTGATTCATGTGAGAAACTGCAGAAGCTGGTGACTGAGTTTGGTAAAGTGTGTGGAAGAAGAGAGTTAAGAGTAAATGTGAATAAGAGCAAGGTTATTAGGTACAGTAGGGTTGAGGGTCAAGTCAATTGGGAGGTGAGTTTGAATGGAGAAAAACTGGAGGAAGTGAAGTGTTTTACATATCTGGGAGTGGATCTGGCAGCGGATGGAACCTTGGCAGCGGAAGTGGATCATAGGGTGGGGGAGGGGGCGAAAATTCGGGGAGCCTTGAAGAATGTGTGGAAGTCGAGAACATTATCTCGGAAAACAAAAATGGGTAAGTTTGAAGGAATAGTGGTTCCAGCAATGTTGTATGGTTGCGCGGCGTGGGCTATGGATAGAGTTGTGCGCAGGAGGATGAATGTGCTGGAAATGAGATGTTTGAGGACAATGTGTGGTGTGAGGTGGTTTGATCGAGTAAGTAACGTAAGGGTAAGAGAGATGTGTGGAAATAAAAAGAGCGTGGTTGAGAGAGCAGAAGAGGGTGTTTTGAAATGGTTTGGGCACATGGAGAGAATGAGTGAGGAAAGATTGACCAAGAGGATATATGTGTCGGAGGTGGAGGGAACGAGGAGAAGAGGGAGACCAAATTGGAGGTGGAAAGATGGAGTGAAAAAGATTTTGTGTGATCGGGGCCTGAACATGCAGGAGGGTGAAAGGAGGGCAAGGAATAGAGTGAATTGGATCGATGTGGTATACCGGGGTTGACGTGCTGTCAGTGGATTGAATCAAAGCATGTGAAGCGTCTGGGGTAAACCATGGAAAGCTGTGTAGGTATGTATATTTGCGTGTGTGGACGTATGTATATACATGTGTATGGGGGTGGGTTGGGCCATTTCTTTCGTCTGTTTCCTTGCGCTACCTCGCAAACGCGGGAGACAGCGACTAAAAAAAGAAAGAAAAAAAAATATGTATATATATATATATATATATATATGTACATTTGTTGGAAAGGATCACATTTTTCGCGTGATCAAAGTATTCCTAAGTCCACGGGGAAAATGTAACTCGATAAGTTCCCAAGTGCACTTTCGTGTATTAATCAAATCATCTGGGGAGGCACAAGAGAGAAATATAAGTCAGTTGATATACATCGAAGAGACGAAACTAGGACGCCATTTGGTAAACATGTGATTGTCCAAAACATAAACAAGCGTTCATAAACTCTTCATTTTACAAATTCTATCAATAATAAAATTATCCAATTTTAATAAACCATCACTAATATTAAGATTATAATTTTGTATGTATTCAGTAATAGAAGATTCAATGATATTTCTCTTGGTAATAGAGGTTGAGTTAATAACTGAGATGGCATTACTCCAGTCAATACAATGATCATAGTTATTAACGTGATTAAACAAGGCATTTGATTCTTGTCCCGTTCTTGTAGTCTTATAGTTGCTTAAGTCTAACACAAAGATCCTTACTAGTCTGACCTACATAAGATTTATCACAATTTCCACAAGGCACTTTATAGATGCATTCAAGATAATTTTCTGGTGAATTCCTGATTAACATATTCTTTATAGCATCATTGTTCCTAAAGATAACATTTACATTAAAGGATTTAAGCAACTTGGGAAGTAAAGTGAAATTATTATTTAAAGGGAAAACTAGAAGATTCTTTGTGTCAATGGGAGGTTTGGGCTCAACTCATTTCAATGATTTCTTTGCTAATTTAAGGAATTTATCAATGAAAGGTCAAAGGTACTTTAACTTAGATCCAATAGAATATATCTTCTCAAACTCATCATCAATAAACTCTGTACTGGAAATACGTAATGCCCTAAGGAGCATAGATTGAAATGATGATAATTTAACTCATATGTTAATGTTTCATTCATGAATCCCTTAAGATAGCAAAGTAATAAGGATATATGAGCATACATTGGTGGGTTTTCTGTATATGCTAAACTTAAACTTGTTTCCTCGCCTATGAATCACGCAATCTAAAAATTGTAACATACCATTATTTTCATTTTCTACAGTAAATTTGATGGAAGGTGCTGAATTACTAAGAAAGGGGAGACATATTTATGAATGCTCTTTTAATGCCCAAACACAAAGAACATCATCTACATACCTAAACCAAATGGCATTAGGGCATTTTGTATTTGTAGTCCAGAGTTTATTGATGATGAGTTTGAGAAGATATATTCTATTGGATCTAAGTTAAAGTACCTATATCTTTCATTCATGAATCCCTTAAGATAGCAAAGAAATCAGTTTATAGAGTTGAGCCCAAACCTACCATTGACACCAAGAATCGTTCAGTTCTCCCTTTTGATAATGATTACACTTTACTTCCCATGTTGCTTCAATTCTTTAATGTAGATGTTGCCTTTAACAACAATAATACTATAAAGAAAATACTAGTCAGGAGTTCACCAGAAACTTCTCTTGGATGCATCTTTAAAGTGCTTTGTGGAAATTGTGATAGCCATTATGCTGGTCAGACTGTTAAGGATCTTTCTGTTAGACTTAAGCAACATAAATATAGTATAGGAACAGGACAAGAAACTAGTGCCTTGTATAGTCACGTTAATAACTATAATCATCGTATTGACTGGAGTAGTGCCATCTAAGTTATTAACTCTAACTCTATTACCAAGAAATATATCATTGATTCTTCTACTGTCAAAAACACAAAGAATTATAATCCTCATTTTAGTGACGGTCTATAGAAATTAGAAAACTGTATTGTTGATGAAATTTGTAAAATGATTAGTTGATGAACGCTCATTGCATGTTTTGCACAACCACATGTTTATCAAATGGCGTCCTAGCTTCGTTTCTTCGATGCATATCAACTGACTTATATTTCTCACTTGTGTCTCCAATGATGATGTAATTATTACACGAAAGTGCACTTAGGAATTTTTCGCGTTTCATTTTCCCTGTGGACTCATAGGAATATATATATATATATATATATATATATATATATATATATATATATATATATATATATATATATATATATATATATATATATATATATATATATATATATATATATTTTTTTTTTTTTTTTTTTTTTTTTTTTTTTTTTTTTTTAAAGGAAGGAACAGAGAGGGGGGCCAGGTGAGGATATTCCCTCTAAGGCCCAGTCCTCTGTTGATAACGCTACCTCGCTAATGCGGGAAATGGCGAATAGTACAAAAGAAAGAAAGATATATATATATATATATATATATATATATATATATATATATATATATATATATATATATATATATATATATATATATATATATATGTGAAATGTGAAAAAAGGAGAGATAGGTAGTATGTTTGAGGAAAGGAACCTGGATGTTTTGGCTCTGAGTGAAACGAAGCTCAAGGGTAAAGGGGAAGAGTGGTTTGGAAATGTCTGGGGAGTGAAGTCAGGGATTAGTGAGAGGACAAGAGCAAGGGAAGGAGTAGCAATACTCCTGAAACAGGAGTTGTGGGAGTATGTGATAGAATGTAAGAAAGTAAATTCTCGATTAATATGGGTAAAATTGAAAGTTGATGGAGAGAGGTGGGTGATTATTGGTGCATATGCACCTGGGCATGAGAAGAAAGATCATGAGAGGCAAGTGTTTTGGGAGCAGCTAAATGACTGTGTTAGCGGTTTTGATGCACGAGACCGGGTTATAGTGATGGGTGATTTGAATGCAAAGGTGAGTAATGTGGCAGTTGAGGGAATAATTGGTATGCATGGGGTGTTCAGTGTTGTAAATGGAAATGGTGAAGAGCTTGTAGATTTATGTGCTGAAAAAGGACTGATGATTGGGAATACCTGGTTTAAAAAGCGAGATATACATAAGTATACTTATGTAAGTAGGAGAGATGGCCAGAGAGCGTTATTGGATTACGTGTTAATTGACAGGCGTGCGAAAGAGAGACTTTTGGATGTCAATATGCTGAGAGGTGCAACTGGAGGGATGTCTGATCATTATCTTGTGGAGGCTAAGGTGAAGATTAGTATGGGTTTTCAGAAAAGAAGAGTGAATGTTTGGGTGAAGAAGGTGGTGAGAGTAAGTGAGCTTGGGAAGGAGACCTGTGTGAGGAAGTATCAAGAGAGACTGTGTACAGAATGGAAAAAGGTGAGAACAATGGAAGTAAGGGGAGTGGGGGAGGAATGGGATGTATTTAGGGAATCAGTGATGGATTGCGCAAAAGATGCTTGTGGCATGAGAAGAGTGGGAGGTGGGCTGCTTAGAAAGGGTAGTGAGTGGTGGGATGAAGAAGTAAGAGTATTAGTGAAAGAGAAGAGAGAGGCATTTGGACGATTCTTGCAGGGAAAAAATGCAATTGAGTGGGAGAAGTTTAAAAGAAAGAGACGGGAGGTCAAGAGAAAGGTGCGAGAGGTGAAAAAAAGGGCAAATGAGACTTGGGGTGAGAGACTATCAGTAAATTTTAGGGAGAATAAAAAGATGTTCTGGAGGGAGGTAAATAGGGTGCGTAAGACAAGGGAGCAAATGGGAACTTCAGTGAAGGGCGTAAATGGGGAGGTGATAACAAGTAGTGGTGATGTGAGAAGGAGATGGAATGAGTATTTTGAAGGTTTGTTGAATGTGTCTGATGACAGAGTGGGAGATATAGGGTGTTTGGGTCGAGGTGGTGTGCAAAGTGAGAGGGTTAGGGAAAATGATTTGGTAAACAGAGAAGAGGTAGTAAAAGCTTTGCGGAAGATGAAAGCCGGCAAGGCAGCAGGTTTGGATGGTATTGCAGTGGAATTTATTAAAAAAGGGGGTGACTGTGTTGTTGACTGGTTGGTAAGGTTATTTAATGTGTGTATGACTCATGGTGAGGTGCCTGAGGATTGGCGGAATGCGTGCATAGTGCCATTGTACAAAGGCAAAGGGGATAAGAGTGAGTGCTCAAATTACAGAGGTATAAGTTTGTTGAGTATTCCTGGTAAATTATATGGGAGGGTATTGATTGAGAGGGTGAAGGCATGTACAGAGCATCAGATTGGGGAAGAGCAGTGTGGTTTCAGAAGTGGTAGAGGATGTGTGGATCAGGTGTTTGCTTTGAAGAATGTATGTGAGAAATACTTAGAAAAGCAAATGGATTTGTATGTAGCATTTATGGATCTGGAGAAGGCATATGAGAGAGTTGATAGAGATGCTCTGTGGAAGGTATTAAGAATATATGGTGTGGGAGGCAAGTTGTTAGAATCAGTGAAAGGTTTTTATCGAGGATGTAAGGCATGTGTACGTGTAGGAAGAGAGGAAAGTGATTGGTTCTCAGTGAATGTAGGTTTGCGGCAGGGGTGTGTGATGTCTCAATGGTTGTTTAATTTGTTTATGGATGGGGTTGTTAGGGAGGTAAATGCAAGAGTCTTGGAAAGAGGGGCAAGTATGAAGTCTGTTGGGGATGAGAGAGCTTGGGATCTGGAGAAGGCATATGAGAGAGTTGATAGAGATGCTCTGTGGAAGGTATTAAGAATATATGGTGTGGGAGGCAAGTTGTTAGAATCAGTGAAAGGTTTTTATCGAGGATGTAAGGCATGTGTACGTGTAGGAAGAGAGGAAAGTGATTGGTTCTCAGTGAATGTAGGTTTGCGGCAGGGGTGTGTGATGTCTCAATGGTTGTTCAATTTGTTTATGGATGGGGTTGTTAGGGAGGTAAATGCAAGAGTCTTGGAAAGAGGGGCAAGTATGAAGTCTGTTGGGGATGAGAGAGCTTGGGAAGTGAGTCAGTTGTTGTTCGCTGATGATACAGCGCTGGTGGCGGATTCATGTGAGAAACTGCAGAAGCTGGTGACGGAGTTTCGGTAAAGTGTGTGGAAGAAGAAAGTTAAGAGTAAATGTGAATAAGAGCAAGGTTATTAGGTACAGTAGGGTTGAGGGTCAAGTCAATTGGGAGGTGAGTTTGAATGGAGAAAAACTGGAGGAAGTGAAGTGTTTTAGATATCTGGGAGTGGATCTGTCAGCGGATGGAACCATGGAAGCGGAAGTGGATCATAGGGTGGGGGAGGGGGCGAAAATTTTGGGAGCCTTGAAAATGTGTGGAAGTCGAGAACATTATCCCGGAAAGCAAAAATGGGTATGTTTGAAGGAATAGTGGTTCCAACAATGTTGTATGGTTGCGAGGCGTGGGCTATGGATAGAGTTGTGCGCAGGAGGATGGATGTGCTGGAAATGAGATGTTTGAGGACAATGTGTGGTGTGAGGTGGTTTGATCGAGTAAGTAACGTAAGGGTAAGAGAGATGTGTGGAAATAGAAAGAGCGTGGTTGAGAGAGCAGAAGAGGGTGTTTTGAAATGGTTTGGGCACATGGAGAGAATGAGTGAGGAAAGATTGACCAAGAGGATATATGTGTCGAAGGTGGAGGGAACGAGGAGAAGAGGGAGACCAAATTGGAGGTGGAAAGATGGAGTGAAAAGGATTTTGTGTGATCGGGGCCTGAACATGCAGGAGGGTGAAAGGAGGGCAAGGAATAGAGTGAATTGGAGCGATGTGGTATACAGGGTTTGACGTGCTGTCAGCGGATTGAATCAAGGCATGTGAAGCGTCCGGGGTAAACCATGGAAAGCTGTGTAGGTATGTATATTTGCGTGTGTGGACGTGTGTATGTACATGTGTATGGGGGGGGGGGTTGGGCCATTTCTTTCGTCTGTTTCCTTGCGCTATCTCGCAAACGCGGGAGACAGCGACGAGGTATAAAAAAAAAAAAAGAAAATATATATATATATATATATATATATATATATATATATATATATATATATATATATATATATATATATATATATATATATATATATATATATATATATATATATATATATATATACATACATACATATATATATATATATATATATATATATATATATATATATATATATATATATATATATATATATATATATATATATATACATACATACAAATATATATATATATATATATATATATACATACATACAAATATATATATATATATATATATATATATATATATATATATATATATATATATATATATATATATATATATATATATATATATATATATATACATACATATATATATATATATATATATATACATATATATATATATATATATATATATATATATATATATATATATATATATATATATACATACATTTGGACGATTTTTGCAGGGAAAAAATGCAATTGAGTGGGAGAAGTATAAAAGAAAGAGACAGGAGGTCAAGAGAAAGGTGCAAGAGGTGAAAAAAAAGGGCAAATGAGAGTTGGGGTGAGAGACTATCAGTAAATTTTAGGGAGAATAAAAAGATGTTCTGGAAGGAGGTAAATAGGGTGCGTAAGACAAGGGAGCAAATGGGAACTTCAGTGAAGGGCGCAAATGGGGAGGTGATAACAAGTAGCGGTGATGTGAGAAGGAGATGGAATGAGTATTTTGAAGGTTTGTTGAATGTGTCTGATGACAGAGTGGCAGATATAGGGTGTTTTGGTCGAGGTGGTATGCAAAGTGAGAGGGTTAGGGAAAATGATTTGGTAAACAGAGAAGAGGTAGTAAAAGCTTTGCGGAAGATGAAAGCCGGCAAGGCAGCAGGTTTGGATGGTATTGCAGTGGAATTTATTAAAAAAGGGGGTGACTGTATTGTTGATTGGTTGGTAAGGTTATTTAATGTATGTATGACTCATGGTGAGGTGCCTGAGGATTGGCGGAATGCGTGCATAGTGCCATTGTACAAAGGCAAAGGGGATAAGAGTGAGTGCTCAAATTACAGAGGTATAAGTTTGTTGAGTATTCCTGGTAAATTATATGGGAGGGTATTGATTGAGAGGGTGAAGGCATGTACAGAGCATCAGATTGGGGAAGAGCAGTGCGGTTTCAGAAGTGGTAGAGGATGTGTGGATCAGGTGTTTGCTTTGAAGAATGTATGTGAGAAATACTTAGAAAAGCAAATGGATTTGTATGTAGCATTTATGGATCTGGAGAAGGCATATGATAGAGTTGATAGAGATGCTCTGTGGAAGGTATTAAGAATATATGGTGTGGGAGGCAAGTTGTTAGAAGCAGTGAAAAGTTTTTATCGAGGATGTAAGGCATGTGTACGTGTAGGAAGAGAGGAAAGTGATTGGTTCTCAGTGAATGTAGGTTTGCGGCAGGGGTGTGTGATGTCTCCATGGTTGTTTAATTTGTTTATGGATGGGGTTGTAAGGGAGGTAAATGCAAGAGTCCTGGAAAGAGGGGCAAGTATGAAGTCTGTTGAGGATGAGAGAGCTTGGGAAGTGAGTCAGTTGTTGTTCGCTGATGATACAGCGCTGGTGGCTGATTCATGTGAGAAACTGCAGAAGCTGGTGACTGAGTTTGGTAAAGTGTGTGGAAGAAGAAAGTTGAGAGTAAATGTGAATAAGAGCAAGGTTATTAGGTACAGTAGGGGTGAGGGTCAAGTCAATTGGGAGGTGAGTTTGAATGGAGAAAAACTGGAGGAAGTGAAGTGTTTTAGATATCTGGGAGTGGATCTGTCAGCGGATGGAACCATGGAAGCGGAAGTGGATCATAGGGTGGGGGAGGGGGCGAAAATTTTGGGAGCCTTGAAAAATGTGTGGAAGTCGAGAACATTATCTCGGAAAGCAAAAATGGGTATGTTTGAGGGAATAGTGGTTCCAACAATGTTGTATGGTTGCGAGGCGTGGGCTATGGATAGAGATGTGCGCAGGAGGATGGATGTGCTGGAAATGAGATGTTTGAGGACAATGTGTGGTGTGAGGTGGTTTGATCGAGTAAGTAACGTAAGGGTAAGAGAGATGTGTGGAAATAAAAAGAGCGTGGTTGAGAGAGCAGAAGAGGGTGTTTTGAAATGGTTTGGGCACATGGAGAGAATGAGTGAGGAGAGATTGACCAAGAGGATATATGTGTCGGAGGTGGAGGGAACGAGGAGAAGAGGGAGACCAAATTGGAGGTGGAAAGATGGAGTGAAAAAGATTTTGTGTGATCGGGGCCTGAACATGCAGGAGGGTGAAAGGAGGGCAAGGAATAGAGTGAATTGGAGTCATGTGGTATACAGGGGTTGACGTGCTGTCAGTGGATTGAATCAAGGCATGTGAAGCGTCTGGGGTAAACCATGGAAAGCTGTGTAGGTATGTATATTTGCGTGTGTGGACGTGTGTATGTACATGTGTATGGGGGGGGGGGGTTGGGCCATTTCTTTCGTCTGTTTCCTTGCGATACCTCGCAAACGCGGGAGACAGCGACAAAGTATAAAAAAAAAAAAAAAAAAAAAAAAAAAATATATATATATATATATATATATTTTTTTTTTCTTTTTTTTTTATTTTGCTTTGTCGCTGTCTCCCGTGTTTGCGAGGTAGCGCAAGGAAACAGACGAAAGAAATGGCCCAACCCACCCCCATACATATGTATATACATACACGTCCACAGACACACTCTCTTATCCTTACATTACTTACTCGATCAAACCACCTCACACCACACATTGCCCTCAAACATCTCATTTCCAGCACAATCAAAAGAGCGTGGTTGAAAGAGCAGAAGAGGGTGTTTTGAAATGGTTTGGGCACATGGAGAGAATGAATGAGGAAAGATTGACCAAGAGGATATATGTGTCGGAGGTGGAGGGAAAGAGGAGAAGTGGGAGACCAAATTAGAGGTGGAAAGATGGAGTGAAAAAGATTTTGAGTGATCGGGGCCTGAACATGCAGGATGGTGAAAGGCGGGCAAGGAATAGAGTGTATTGGATCGATGTGGTATACCGGGGTTGACGTGCTGTCAGTGGATTGAATCAGGGCATGTGAAGCGTCTGGGGTAAACCATGGAAAGCTGTGTGGGGCCTGGATGTGGAAAGGGAGCTGTGGTTTTGGGCATTACTGCATGACAGCTAGAGACTGAGTGTGAACGATGGAGGCCTTTGTTGTCTTTTCCTAGCGCTACCCCGCACACATGAGGGGGGGAGGGGGATGGTATTCCATGTGTGGGGAGGTGGCGATGGGATTGAATAAAGGCAGACAGTGTGAATTGTGTGCCTGGGTATATATGTATGTGTCTCTCTGTGTATATATATGTGTACATTGAGATGTATAGGTATGTATATTTGCGTGTGTGGACGTGTGTGTATATACATGTGTATGGGGGTGGGTTGGGCCATTTCTTTCGTCTGTTTCCTTGCGCTACCTCGCAAACGCGGGAGACAGCGACAAAGCAAGTAAGTGAGCTTGGGAAGGAGACTTGTGTGAGGAAGTACCAGGAGAGACTGAGTACAGAATGGAAAAAGGTGAGAACAATGGAAGTAACTGGAGTGGGGGAGGAATGGGATGTATTTAGGGAATCAGTGATGGATTGCGCAAAAGATGCTTGTGGCATGATAAGAGTGGGAGGTGGGTTGATTAGAAAGGGCAGTGAGTAGTGGGATGAAGAAGTAAGAGTATTAGTGAAAGAGAAGAGAGAGGCATTTGGACGATTTTTGCAGGGAAAAAATGAAATTGAGTGGGAGATGTATAAAAGAAAGAGACAGGAGGTCAAGAGAAACGTGCAAGAGGTGAAAAAAAGGGCAAATGAGAGTTGGGGTGAGAGAGTATCATTAAATTTTAGGGAGAATAAAAAGATGTTCTTGAAGGAGGTAAATAAAGTGCGTAAGACAAGGGAGCAAATGGGAACTTCAGTGAAGGGCGCAAATGGGGAGGTGATAACAAGTAGTGGTGATGTGAGAAGGAGATGGAGTGAGTATTTTGAAGGTTTGTTGAATGTGTTTGATGATAGAATGGCAGATATAGGGTGTTTTGGTCGAGGTGGTGTGCAAAGTGAGAGGGTTAGGGAAAATGATTTGGTAAACAGAGAAGAGGTAGTAAAAGCTTTGCGGAAGATGAAAGCCGGCAAGGCAGCAGGTTTGGATGGTATTGCAGTGGAATTTATTAAAAAAGGGGGTGACTGTATTGTTGACTGGTTGGTAAGGTTATTCAATGTATGTATGACTCATGGTGAGGTGCCTGAGGATTGGCGGAATACGTGCATAGTGCCATTGTACAAAGGCAAAGGTGATAAGAGTGAGTGCTCAAATTACAGAGGTATAAGTTTGTTGAGTATTCCTGGTTATTTGTATTGGAGGGTATTGATTGAGAGGGTGAAGGCATGTACAGAGCATCAGATTGGGGAAGAGCAGTGTGGTTTCAGAAGTGGTAGAGGATGTGTGGATCAGGTGTTTGCTTTGAAGAATGTATATGAAAATTACTTAGAAAAGCAAATGGATTTGTATGTAGCATTTATGGATCTGGAGAATGCGTATGATAGAGTTGATAGAGATGCTCTGTGGAACGTATTAAGAATATATGGTGTGGGAGGCAAGTTGTTAGATGCAGTGAAAAGTTTTTATCGAGTATGTAAGGCATGTGTACGTGTAGGAAGAGAGGAAAGTGATTGGTTCTCAGTGAATGTAGGTTTGCGGCAGGGGTGTGTGATGTCTCTATGGTTGTTTAATTTGTTTATGGATGGTGTTGTTAGGAAGGTAAATGCAAGAGTTTTGGAAAGAGGGGCAAGTATGAAGTCTGTTGGGGATGAGAGAGCTTGGGAAGTGAGTCAGTTGTTGTTCGCTGATGATACAGCGCTGGTGGCTGATTCATGTGAGAAACTGCAGAAGCTGGTGACTGAGTTTGGTAAAGTGTGTGAAAGAAGAAAGTTAAGAGTAAATGTGAATAAGAGCAAGGTTATTAGGTACAGTAGGGTTGAGGGTCAAGTCAATTGGGAGGTGAGTTTGAATGAAGAAAAACTGGAGGAAGTGAAGTGTTTTAGATATCTGGGAGTGGATCTGGCAGCGGATGGAACCATGGAAGCGGAAGTGGATCATAGGGTGGGGGAGGGGGCGAAAATTCTGGGAGCCTTGAAGAATGTGTGGAAGTCGAGAACATTATCTCGGAAAGCAAAAATGAGTATATTTGAAGGAATAGTGGTTCCAACAATGTTGTATGGTTGCGAGGCGTGGGCTATGGATAGAGTTGTGCGCAGGAGGATGGATGTGCTGGAAATGAGATGTTTGAGGACAATGTGTGGTGTGAGGTGGTTTGATCGAGTAAGTAACGTAAGGGTAAGAGATGTGTGGAAATAAAAAGTGCGTGGTTGAGAGAGCAGAAGAGGGTGTTTTGAAATGGTTCGGGCACATGGAGAGAATGAGTGAGGAAAGATTGACCAAGAGAATATATGTGTCGGAGGTGGAGGGATCGAGGAGAAGAGGGAGACCAAATTGGAGGTGGAAAGATGGAGTAAAAGATTTTGTGTGATCGTGGCCTGAACATGCAGGAGGGTGAAAGGAGGGCAAGGAATAGAGTGAATTGGAGCGATGTGGTATACCGGGGTTGACGTGCTGTCAGTGGATTGAATCAAGGCATGTGAAGCGTCTGGGGTAAACCATGGAAAGCTGTGTAGGTATGTATATTTGCGTGTGTGGACGTATGTATATACATGTGTATGGGGGTGGGTTGAGCCATTTCTTTCGTCTGTCTCCTTGCGCTACCTCGCAAACGCGGGAGACAGCGACAAAGCAAAAAAAGAAAAAAAAAATATATATATGTATATATATATATATATATATATATATATATATATATATATATATATATATATATATATATATATATATATATATACATATATATATATATATATATATATATATATATATATATATATATATATATATATATATATATATATATATATATATATATATATATATATATATATATATATATACACATATATATATATATATATATATATATATATATATATATATATATATATATATATATATATATATATATATATATATATATATATATATATATATATATATCCTCAAATTACAGAGGTACAAGTTTGGTTTCAGAAGTGGTAGAGGATGTGTGGATCAGGTGCT
Organism: Panulirus ornatus; assembly: GCF_036320965.1. Lineage (NCBI taxonomy): Eukaryota > Metazoa > Arthropoda > Malacostraca > Decapoda > Palinuridae > Panulirus > Panulirus ornatus. The sequence continues at coordinate 36,445,732 of NC_092237.1, forward strand.
TGCTTTGAAGAATGTATGTGAGAAATACTTAGAAAAGCAAATGGATTTGTATGTAGCATTTATGGATCTGGAGAAGGCATATGATAGAGTTGATAGAGATGCTATGTGGAAGGTATTAAGAATATATGGTGTGGGAGGAAAGTTGTTAGAAGCAGTGAAAAGTTTTTATCGAGGATGTAAGGCATGTGTACGTGTAGGAAGAGAGGAAAGTGATTGGTTCTCAGTGAATGTAGGTTTGCGGCAGGGGTGTGTGATGTCTCCATGGTTGTTTAATTTGTTTATGGATGGGGTTGTTAGGGAGGTAAATGCAAGAGTTTTGGAAAGAGGGGCAAGTATGAAGTCTGTTGGGGATGAGAGAGCTTGGGAAGTGATTCAGTTGTTGTTCGCTGATGATACAGCGCTGATGGCTGATTCATGTGAGAAACTGCAGAAGCTGGTGACTGAGTTTGGTAAAGTGTGTGGAAGAAGAAAGTTAAGAGTAAATGTGAATAAGAGCAAGGTTATTAGGTACAGTAGGGTTGAGGGTCAAGTCAATTGGGAGGTGAGTTTGAATGGAGAAAAACTGGAGGAAGTGAAGTGTTTTAGATATCTGGGAGTGGATCTGGCAGCGGATGGAACCATGGAAGCGGAAGTGGATCATAGGGTGGGGGAGGGGGCGAAAATTCTGGGGGCCTTGAAGAATGTGTGGAAGTCGAGAACATTATCTCGGAAAGCAAAAATGGGTATGTTTGAAGGAATAGTGGTTCCAACAATGTTGTATGGTTGCGAGGCGTGGGCTATGGATAGAGTTGTGCGCAGGAGGATGGATGTGCTGGAAATGAGATGTTTGAGGACAATGTGTGGTGTGAGGTGGTTTGATCGAGTGAGTAACGTAAGGGTAAGAGAGATGTGTGGAAATAAAAAGAGCGTGGTTGAGAGAGCAGAAGAGGGTGTTTTGAAGTGGTTTGGGCACATGGAGAGAATGAGTGAGGAAAGATTGACCAAGAGGATATATGTGTCGGAGGTGGAGTCAACGAGGAGAAGAGGGAGACCAAATTGGAGGTGGAAAGATGGAGTGAAAAAGATTTTGTGTGATCGGGGCCTGAACATGCAGGAGGGTGAAAGGAGGGCAAGTAATAGAGTGAATTGGAGCGATGTGGTATACCGGGGTTGACGTGCTGTCAGTGGATTGAATCAAGGCATGTGAAGCGTCTGGGGTAAACCATGGAAAGCTGTGTAGGTATGTATATTTGCGTGTGTGGACGTATGTATATACATGTGTATGGGGGGGGGGTTGGGCCATTTCTTTCGTCTGTTTCCTTGCGCTACCTCGCAAACGCGGGAGACAGCGACAAAGTATAAAAAAAAAAAAAAAGTTTGTTGAGTATTCCTGGAAAATTATATGGGAGGGTATTGATTGAGAGGGTGAAGGCATGTACAGAGCATCAGATTGGGGAAGAGCAGTGTGGTTTCAGAAGTGGTAGAGGATTTGTGGATCAGGTGTTTGCTTTGAAGAATGTATGTGAGAAATACTTAGAAAAGGAAATGGATTTGTATGTAGCATTTATGGATCTGGAGAAGGCATATGATAGAGTTGATAGAGATGCTCTGTGGAAGGTATTAAGAATATTTGGTGTGGGAGGCAAGTTGTTAGAAGCAGTGAAAAGTTTTTATCGAGGATGTAAGGCATGTGTATGTGTAGGAAGAGAGGAAAGTGAATGGTTCTCAGTGAATGTAGGTTTGCGGCAGGGGTGTGTGACGTCTCCATGGTTGTTTAATTTGTTTATGGATGGGGTTGTTAGGGAGGTGAATGCAAGAGTTTTGGAAAGAGGGGCAAGTATGAAGTCTGTTGGGGATGAGAGAGCTTGGGAAGTGAGTCAGTTGTTGTTCGCTGATGATACAGCGCTGGTGGCTGATTCATGTGAGAAACTACAGAAGCTGGTGACTGAGTTTGGTAAAGTGTGTGAAAGAAGAAAGTTAAAAGTAAATGTGAATAAGAGCAAGGTTATTAGGTACAGTAGGGTTGAGGGTGAAGTCAATTGGGAGGTGAGTTTGAATGGAGTAAAACTAGAGGAAGTGAAGTGTTTTAGATATCTGGGAGTGGATCTGGCAGCGGATGGAGACATGGAAGCGGAAGTGGATCATAGGGTGGGGGAGGGGGCAAAAATTCTGGGAGCCTTGAAGAATGTGTGGAAGTCGAGAACATTATCTCGGAAAGCAAAAATCGGTATGTTTGAAGGAATAGTGGTTCCAACAATGTTGTATGGTTGCGAGGCGTGGACTATGGATAGAGTTGTGCGCAGGAGGATGGATGTGCTGGAAATGAGATGTTTGAGGACAATGTGTGGTGTGAGGTGGTTTGCTCGAGTAAGTAACGTAAGGGTAAGAGAGATGTGTGGAAATAAAAAGAGCGTGGTTGAGAGAGCAGAAGAGGGTGTTTTGAAATGGTTTGGTCACATGGAGAGAATGAGTGAGGAAAGATTGACCAAGAGGATATATGTGTCGGAGGTGGAGGGAACGAGGAGAAGAGGGAGACCAAATTGGAGGTGGAAAGATGGAGTGAAAAAGATTTTGTGTGATCGGGGCCTGAACATGCAGGAGGGTGAAAGGAGGGCAAGGAACAGAGTGAATTGGAGCGATGTGGTATACCGGGGTTGACGTGCTGTCAGTGGATTGAATCAAGGCATGTGAAGCGTCTGGGGTAAACCATGGAAAGCTGTGTAGGTATGTATATTTGCGTGTGTGGACGTATGTATATATATGTGTATGGGGGTGGGTTGGGCCATTTCTTTCGTCTGTTTCCTTGCGCTACCTCGCAAACGCGGGAGACAGCGACAAAGCAAAAAAAAAAAAATATATATATATGTGTGTGTGTGTGTGTTAGTGGAATTTTGTGTTAATAAAGTAAACCTGGTTTGTTATCTCTCCCCTCCCCCCTCCTCTATTTTAAGATATCGCACAGATGTGAAGTATGAGAGAAGGTATTATGTTTTGCCCAAGAGAGAAAGCGGTTAAGGAATATGAGCTGAAGTATGTAGAATAGAATCATCATCCCAAGAGTGAATTTGGTCAGAGGTTGAGGAAAGGTTGTTAATGGAGAGAAGGAAAAGGGTAACCGGCAAGACCGAGCCTTGGGCGACGCCACTTTTGATAAGATAAGAGAGGGTAATCGCTGCATCAAAGACCGAGTTCTTACAGAATATGAATGACCGGATTACCTAGAGGAAAGAACTTTGAAAAGCATAGAAATGCGCCAAGCCCCCTTTAATGCCTTAGTGATTTCGAAGGTCACGGGAAAAGATTGCAATATCCCTGAGAATGGAGATCCAGGTTTGAGTCCTTCACGAGTGAATATCAGCAATAAACCTTTCGGCAACAAAGACGTATTAGTAATCTAAAAGAACGGAATGGGATTCTAAGTGTTTCAAAGAATGTGCGTTAAGGTAACACAAAACCTTGAAAACAGCAGAAGTTAAAACGATGGAGCGATATGCTACACCGAGATATTTCCAGGAAGGGAAAAATGGTATTTTAGGAGGGATACAAAATAGGCGAGTAAGGATCGGAGCTGTTTTAGAGGCACGCTCCTTATGCCTTCCTGACAGCACGCTTTGTGCACCTGTAGCTGCGAGAGTACTTGGAAGACCTTGCATGAGGAAAGTCAATAACCTCCTGCCTCTACTATAGTCCATATAAACCATATAGTCATAAGTTTTGGCTGCGATTGGAATCATTAAAGTTTTTTAAATATTTTTCTGTGTTCTATGCGCTACTATACCTACTTACGTGAGAAGCGAAGGAAACATTGTCGTGTGGACAGATGTAGCGACCATCACAAAGTGGCATCCAGCCAGGTGTTGCTCCACCACCTGACTCACTATCATGTCCACCTGCTGTGGAGAACCACCAACCACGTTACTCGCATGGCCTTCATCTCCATGTGATTCCCTTACAGCTATCATCCACTGGAGAAGCCACAATACAAGTAAAAACGGCGAGGAAGTCATCACTCTCGCTGAAAAGTAGACCAAGTGACCACCTAAACCAATTTACACACGCTGTTGTACACACACACACACACACACACACACACACACACACACACACATGTAAACGGAATGAAGTCTCAATCGTAATTTAAACTGTTTTATGTAACGAATTCTCATAGTAAGAGGCAGCAGTAAAGGAGTAGAAAATCATATCAATGGTATTTTTGAATCTTGGTTAAATATAGAAGATAGAGATTTCCTCTTCCATGTGCAAGCTCCATTGGATGGTGATACGGAATATGATACAGGCGGTGGTTTCTCTTTGTTAAAGCCGATCTTAATCCTGTGCTGAAAAATGTTTTAGGAGTTAATAACATCAGGACTAGTTTATAGGATCCCAGCACAGACGCCAGAGGTAAGCAAAAGACTTTACGATCAGAGATAAGAAATGTGTAATGATCAAGATTCTTACATAGTTGGAGATTATGTCAACTGTCACATTAGTGTGGAACCCTTAGCCAGTAAAATTAGGCGCGGACTCTACATGAATTGTCTTGATAGTGATGAACCTACTTGCAATGAGAATATATCAAATATAGTTCCAACTGCAACTGAGGGTGTCGTTAATAATATTGAAGTTGGAAAAATGTATTGTACCAGTGATCACCGACAAATTTCCTCTGAGGTGATTTCTAACATTGAATGTAAGGATCATCAACATGAGAGTCGAAACGAGATCAGATCATAGGCTTACAATTTTTGAAGATCCAGTCGACGGTCATTCTCCAAATCGAAGCCAAAATGGTGGAGCAATGACGCTTAGAGAGCATCACATAAGAAAGAGGCCAATAATCAACATGACAGAGTAATTCATGTAAGTCTTCGTAGAGAAACTAAAGGCCTTGTGCGTTAACGACGGTATGAAGCGACTATTTCTGAAAATAGCAGGTAACACCCTAAGAGATTTAGGGTAATTCTAGAAGCAAGGTAGTTAACACTTAATAAACTGATCCGTTAATAACATAAACTGGTTTATGACAACGAAGAAATGGCAGAAATTCTAAATCATCTTTCTTTTAATCTGTACCTAAAATTTAAATATTGTTGCTGAAAGCAACAATAATACTTTAATACTATAATACTATAATGATAATAATACCATAATACTATACTATAAAGAATGTCTTGATCAGAAACTCACCAGAAAATTCTCCTGGATGCATCTATAAAGTGCCATGTGGAAATTGTGATACGTTTTATGTTGGGCAGACTGGTAAGGATCTTTCTGTTACAATTAAGCAACATAGATTTGCTATAAGAACAGGACAAGAATCAAATGCCTTTTTTAATCACGTTAGAAACTATGATAATTGTGTTGACTGGAGAAATGCCATCTCAGTTACTAACTCTAACTGCAGTAAACGAGAAATATCATTTGGTCTGTTATTAAATACACAAAGAATTATGACCTTAAGTGAATTTCTATACAAATTCGATTATATTATTGTTGATAAAATTTCTAAAGAATTCCACTTCTTGTCCACATAAAAGGCTTATGATACGCTCGTTCTCTGTTTTGGACATGTTTGCCAAATGGGGTCCGAACTACGTCTCTTCAATGTATATAAGCTGACTTATATTATTTCTTGTATCTCCCCTGATGATGGGATTATTACACGAAAGTGCACTTGGGAACTTACCCTGCTTCATTTTGCCCATGGACTCATAACTATATATATATATATATATATATATATATATATATATATATATATATATATATATATATATATATATATATATATATATATATATATATATATATGTATATATATATATATATATATATATATATATTTGTATATATATATATATAGTTTTTAGTTTTCCAAGAGAGGGAACGGAGAAGGAGGCCAGGCGAGGATATTCCCTCAAAGGCCAAGTCTTCTGTTCTCAACGCTACCTCGCTAATGCGGGAAATGGCGAATAGTATGAAAGAAAGAAAGAAAATATATATATGAATATATATATATATATATATATATATATATATATATATATATATATATATATATATATATATATATATATATATATATATATATATATATAATATATATATATATATATATATATATATATATATATATATATATATATATATATATATAATATATATATATATATATATATATATATATATATATATATATATATATATATATATATATATGTACAGAGCATCAGATTGGGGAAGAGCAGTGTGGTTTCAGAAGTGGTAGAGGATGTGTGGATCAGGTGTTTGCTTTGAAGAATGTATGTGAGAAATACTTAGAAAAGCAAATGGATTTGTATGTAGCATTTATGGATCTGGAGAAGGCATATGATAGAGTTGATAGAGATGCTCTGTGGAAGGTATTAAGAATATATGGTGTGGGAGGCAAGTTGTTAGAAGCAGTGAAAAGTTTTTATCAAGGATGCAAGGCATGTGTACGTGTAGGAAGAGAGGAAAGTGATTGGTTCTCAGTGAATGTGGGTTTGCGGCAGGGTTGTGTGATGTCTCCATGGTTGTTTAATTTGTTTATGGATGGGGTTGTTAGGGAGGTGAATGCAAGAGTTTTGGAAAGAGGAGCAAGTATGCAGTCTGTTGTGGATGAGAGAGCTTGGGAAGTGAGTCAGTTGTTGTTCGCTGATGATACAGCGCTGGCGGTTGATTCATGTGAGAAACTGCAGAAGCTGGTGGCTAAGTTTGGTAAAGTGTGTGAAAGAAGAAAGTTAAGAGTAAATGTGAATAAGAGTAAGGTTATTAGGTACACTAGGATTGAGGGTCAAGTCCACTGAGAGGTAAGTTTGAATGGAGAAAAACTGGAGGAAGTAAAGTGTTTTAGATATCTGGGAGTGGATCTGGCAGCGGATGGAACCATGGAAGCGGAAGTGAATCATAGGGTGGGGGAGGGGGCGAAAATTCTGGGAGCCTTGAAGAATGTTTGGAAGTCGAGAACATTATCTCGGAAAGCAAAAATGGTTCTGTTAGAAGGAATAGTGGTTCCAACAATGTTGTATGGTTGCGAGGCGTGGTCTATGGATAGAGTTGTGCGCAGGAGGGTGGATGTACTGGAAATGAGATGTCTGAGGACAATCTGTGGTTTGAGGTGGTTTGAGCGAGTAAGTAATATAAGGGTAAGAGAGATGTGTGGAAATAAAAAGAGTGTGGTTGAGCAGAAGAGAGTGTTTTAAAAATGATTTGGTCACATGGAGAGAATTAGTGAAGAAAGATTGACCAAGAGGATATATGTGTCAGAGGTGCAGGGAACGAGGAGAAGTGGGAAACCAAATTGGAGGTGGAAAGATGGAGTGAAAAAGATTTTGAGTGATCGGGGCCTGAACATGAAGGAGAGTGAAAGGCGTGCAAGGAAAAGAGTGAATTGGAACGATATGGTATACCGGGGTCGACATGCTGTCAGTGGATTGAACCAGGGGATGTGAAGTGTCTGGGGTAAACCATGGAAAGTTCTGTGGGGCCTGGATGTGGAAAGGGAGCTGTGGTTTCGGTGCATTATTTCATGACAGCTAGAGACTGAGTGTGAACGAATGGGGCCTTTGTTGTCTTTTCCTAGCGCTACCTCGCACACATGAGGGGGGAGGGGGTTGTTATTCCATGTGTAGCGAGGTGGCGATGGGAATAAATAAAGGCAGACAGTATGAATTATGTACATTGGTTCTCAGTGAATGTAGGATTGCGGCAGGGGTGTGTGATGTGTCCATGGTTGTTTAATTTGTTTATGGATGGGATTGTTAGGGAGGTGAATGCAAGAGTTTTGGAAAGAGGGGCAAGTATGAAGTCTGTTGTGGATGAGAGAGCTTGGGAAGTGAGTCAGTTGTTGTTCGCTGATGATACAGCGCTGGTGGCTGATTCATGTGAGAAACTGCAGAAGCTGGTGGCTGAGTTTGGTAAAGTGTGTGAAAGAAGAAAGTTAAGAGTAAATGTGAATAAGAGCAAGGTGATTAGGTACAGTAGGGTTGAGGGTCAAGTCAATTGGGAGGTAAGTTTGAATGGAGAAAAACTGGAGGAAGTAAAGTGTTTTAGATATCTGGGAGTGGATCTGGCAGCGGATGGAACCATGGAAGCGGAAGTGGATTATAGGGTGGGGGAGGGGGCGAAAATCCTGGGAGCCTTGAAGAATGTGTGGAAGTCGAGAACATTATCTCGGAAAGCAAAAATGGCTATGTTTGAAGGAATAGTGGTTCCAACAATGTTGTATGGTTGCGAGGCGTGGGCTATGGATAGAGTTGTGCGCAGGAGCATGGATGTGCTGGAAATGAGATGCTTTGAGGACAATGTGTGGTGTGAGGTGGTTTGATCGAGTAAGTAACGTAAGGGTAAGAGAGATGTGTGGAAATAAAAAGAGCGTGGTTGAAAGAGCAGAAGAGGGTGTTTTGAAATGGTTTGTGCACATGGAGAGAATGAGTGAGGAAAGATTGACCAAGAGGATATATGTGTCGGAGGTGGAGGGAACGAGGAGAAGTGGGAGACCAAATTGGAGGTGGAAAGATGGAGTGAAAAAGATTTTGTGTGATCGGGGCCTGAACATGCAGGAGGGTGAAAGGAGGGCAAGGAATAGAGTGAATTGGATCGATGTGGTATACCGGGGTTGACGTGCTGTCAGTGGATTGAATCAGGGCATGTGAAGCGTCTGAGGTAAACCATGGAAAGCTGTGTAGGTATGTATATTTGCGTGTGTGGACGTATGTATATACATGTGTATGGGGGTGGGTTGGCCCATTTCTTTCGTCTCGCAAACGCGGGAGACAGCGACAAAGCAAAAAAAAAAAAATATATATATATGTGTATATATATATATATATATATATATATATATATATATATATATATATATATATATATATATATATATATATATATATATATATATACATATGTTTATCTAAGTATTCATTCATTTATTTATTATACTTTGTCGCTGTCTCCCTCGTTAGTGAGGTAGCGCAAGGAAACAGACGAAAGAATGGCCCAACCCCACCCACATACACATGTATATACATACACGTCCACACAAGCACATACACATGCCTATACACCTCCACGTATACACATATATATACAAACAGACATATACATGCATACATATGTACATAATTCATACTGTCTGCCCTTATTGATTCCGGTTGCCACATGAAATGACAACCCCTTCTCCCCGCATGTGCGCGAGGTAGCACTACGAGAAAACAACAAAGGCCACATTCGTTCACACTCAGTCTCTAGCTGTCATGTATAATGCACCGAAACTACAGCTCCCTTTCAACCTTCAGGCCCCACAAATTTTCCATAGTTTACCCCAGACGCTTCACATGCCCTAGTTCAATCCATTGACAGAACGTCGACCCCGGTATACCACATCGTTCCAATTCACTATTCCTTCCACGCCTTTCACCCTCATGCATATTCAGGCCCCGATCACTCAAAACTTTCTCCCCTTCCACACATTCTTCAACGCTCCCAGAACTTTCGCCCTCTCCCCCACCCTATGACTCACTTCCGCTTCCTTGGTTCCATCCGCTGCCAAATCCACTCCCAGATATCTAAAACACGTAACATCCTCTAGTTTTTCTCCATTCAAACATCCTCCCGATAGACTTGTTCCTCAACTCTACTGTACCTAAAAACCTTGCTCTTTTTCACATTTACTCTGAGCTTTCTTCTTTCACACACTTTACCAAACTCAGTCACCAGCTTCTGCAGTTTCTCACACGAATCAGCCACCAGCGCTGTATCATCACCGAACAACAACTGACTCACTTCCCAAACTCTCTCATCTACAACAGACTTCATATTTACCACTCTCTTCAAAACTTTTGCATTCACCTCCCTAACAACCCCATCCATAAACAAATTAAACAACCATGGAGACATCACGCAAACCGACATTCAACGAGAACCAATCACTTTCCTCTCCTCCTACTCGTTCACATTCCTTACATCCTCGATAAAAGCTTTTTACTGCTTGTAACATTTTACCTCCCACACCATTTATTCCTAATACCTTACACAGAGCATCTCTATCAACTCTATCATATTCCTTTTCCAGATCCATAAATGCTACATACAAATCCATCTGCTTTTCTAAGTATTTCTCACATACATTCTTCAAAGCAAACACCTGATCCACAAATCCTCTACCACTTCTGAAACCACACTGCTCTTCCCCAATCTAATGATTGGTACATGCTTTCACCCTCTCATTCAATACCCTCCCATATAATTTACCATTAATACTCAAAATACGTATAGCTATGTAATTTGAGAACTCACCTTTATCCCCTTTACCTTTGTACAATGACACTATGCAAGCATTCCACCAATCCTTAAGCTCCTCAGTATGAATCATACATACAATAAATAACCTTTCCAACCAGTCAACAATACAGTCACCCCCTTTTTTCATAAATTCCACTGGAATGCCATCCAAATCAGCTGCCTTGCCGGCTTTAATGTTCTGCAAAGCTTTCACTACCTCTTCTCTGTTTACCAAATCATTCTCCTTAACCCTCTCACTTTCCACACCACCTTGACCAACACCCTATATCTGCCACTCTATCATCAAACACATTCAACGAACCTCCAAAATACTCACTCCATCTCATTCTCATATCATCACTTCTTGTTATCACCTCCCGATTAGCCCCATTCACTGATGTTCCCATTTGTTCCCTTGTCTTACGCTCTTTATTTAGCTAATTCCAAAACATCTTTTTATTCTCCCTAGAATATAATGATACTCTCTCACCCCAACTCTCCTTTGCCCTCTTTTTCACCTCTTGCACCTTTCTCTTGACCCCTGTCTCTTCCTTTTATATATGTCCCTGTCATTTGCATTATTTCCCTGCAAAAATCGTTCAAATGCCTCACTCTTCTCTTTCACTAATAATCGTATTTCTTCATCCCACCACTTACTACCCGTTCTAATCAACCCACCTCCCACGCTTCTCATATCACAAGCATCTTCTGCGCAAACCATCACGTCTTCCGTAAAAACATCCCATTCTTCCACCACTCCCCTTACGTCCATGGTTCTCACCTTTTTCCATTCTGTACTCAGACTCTCATGGTACCTCCTCAAACAAGTCTCCTTCCCAAGCTCACTTACTCTCACCACTCTCTTCACCCTAACATTCCCTCATCTTTTCTGAAAACCTCTACAAATCTTCAACTTCGCCTAGACAAGATAATGATCAAACATCCCTCCAGTTGCACGTCTCAGCACATTAACATCCAAAAGTCTCTCTTTCGCGCGCCTATCAATTAACACGTAATCCAATAACGCTCTCTGGCCATCTTTCCTACTAACATACGTATACTTATGTAAATCTCTCTTTTTAAACCATGTATTCCAAATTAATAGTCCTTTTTTTACAAAAAATCTACAAAGTCCTCACCATTTACATTTACATCACTAAACATCCCATGTACATCAATTTTTCCCACAATGCCACATTACTCACCTTTGCATTCAAATCTCCCATCACTATAACCCGGTCTCGTGCATCAAAACTACTAACACACTCAATCAGCTGCACCCAAAACTCTTGCCTCTAGTGACCTTTCTTCTCATGCCCAAGTGCATATGCACCAATAATCACACATCTCTCTCCATCCACTTTCAGTTTTACACATATCAATCTAGAGTTTGCTTTCTTACACTCTATCACATACACCCACCACTCCTGTTTCCGGAGTACTGCTACTCCTTCCCTTACACTTGTCCTCTCAACAACCCCTAACATTACGCCCAAAACATTCCCAAACCACTCTTGCCCTTTGCCCTTGAGCTTCAAATCACTCAGAGCCAGAACCTCCAGGCTCCTTTCCTCAAAGATACTAACTATCTCTCCTTTTTCCTCATCTTGGTTACATCCATATATATTCAGACACCCCAATCAGAGCCTTCGAGGAGGATGAACACTCCCCGCGTGACTCCTGTTTACCATTTTAAGAAGTTGAAATATATATACATATATGTATATATATTTTTTTTTTCATACTTTGTCGCTGTCTCCCGCGTTTGCGAGGTAGCGCAAGGAAACAGACGAAAGAAATGGCCCAACCCCCCCCCCCATACACATGTATATACATACGTCCACACACGCAAATATACATACCTACACAGCTTTCCATGGTTTACCCCAGACGCTTCACATGCCCTGCTTCAATCCACTGACAGCACGTCAACCCCGGTATACCACATCGCTCCAATTCACTCTATTCCTTGCCCTCCTTTCACCCTCCTGCATGTTCAGGCCCCGATCACACAAAATCTTTTTCACTCCATCTTTCCACCTCCAATTTGGTCTCCCTCTTCTTCTTGTTCCCTCCACCTCCGACACATATATCCTCTTGGTCAATCTTTCCTCACTCATCCTCTCCATGTGCCCAAACCACTTCAAAACACCCTCTTCTGCTCTCTCAACCACGCTCTTTTTATTTCCACACATCTCTCTTACCCTTACGTTACTCACTCGATCAAACCACCTCACACCACACATTGTCCTCAAACATCTCATTTCCAGCACATCCATCCTCCTGCGCACAACTCTATCCATAGCCCACGCCTCGCAACCATACAACATTGTTGGAACCACTATTCCACTATATATATATATATATATATATATATATATATATATATATATATATATATATATATATATATATATATATATATATATATATATATATATTCTGCGCGTGATCAAGATATTCCTATGAGTCCACGGGGAAATGAAACACGAAAAGTTCCCAAGTACACTTTCGTGTAATAATCACATCATCAGGGGAGACACAAGGGAGAAATATGACAGTCAGTTGATATACATCGAAGAGACGAAGCTAGGACACCATTTGGTAAACATGTGATTGTCCAAAACATCACTTTTCAGTGCTTCTAACAACTTGCCTCCCACGCCATATATTCTTAATACCTTCCACAGAGCATCTCTATCAACTCTATCATATGCCTTCTCCAAATCCATAAATGCTACATACAAATCCATTTGCTTTTCTAAGTATTTCTCACATACATTCTTCAAAGCAAACACCTGATGCACACATCCTCTACCACTTCTGAAACCACACTGCTCTTCCCCAATCTGATGCTCTGTACATGCCTTAACCCTCTCAATCAATACCCTCCCATATAATGTACCAGGAATACTCAACAAACTCATACCTCTGTAATTTGAGCACTCACTCTTATCCCCTTTGCCTTTGTACAATGGCACTATGCACGCATTCCGCCAATTCTCAGGCACCTTACCATAAGTCATACATACATTAAATAACCTTACCAACCAGTCAACAATACAGTCACCCCCTTTTTTAATAAATTCCACTGCAATACCATCTAAACCTGCTGCCTTGCCGGCTTTCATCTTCCGTTATTTTCCGCAAAGATTTTACTACCTCTTCTCTGTTTACCAAATCATTTTCCCTAACCCTCTCACTTTGCACACCACCTCGACCAAAACACCCTATATCTGCCACTCTATCATCAAACACATTCAACAAACCTTCAAAATACTCACTCGATCTACTTCTCACATCACCACTACTTGTTATCACCTCCCCATTTGCGCCCTTCACTGAAGTTCCCATTTGCTCCCTTGTCTTACGCACTTTATTTACCTCCTTCCAGAACATCTTTTTATTCTCCCTAAAATTTAATGATACTCTCTCACCCCAACTCTCATTTGCCCTCTTTTTCACCTCTTGCACCTTTCTCTTGACCTCCTGTCTCTTTCTTTTATACATCTCCCATTGAATTGCATTTTTCCCTGCAAAAATCGTCCAAATGCCTCTCTCTCCTCGTTCACTAATAATCTTACTTCTTCATCCCACCACTCACTACCCTTTCTAATCAACCCACCTCCCACGCTTCTCATGCCACAAGCATCTTTTGCGCAATCCATCACAGCTTCCCCAAATACATCCTATTCCTCCCCCACTTCCCCTTACTTCCATTGTTCTTACCTTTTTCCATTCTGTACTCAGTCTCTCCTGGTACTTCCTCACACAAGTCTCCTTCCCAAGCTCACTCACTCCCACCACCCTCTTCACCCCAACATTCACTCTTCTTTTCTGAAAACCCATACAAATCTTCACCTTAGCCTCCACAAGATAATGATCAGACATCCCTCCAGTTGCACCTCTCAGCACATTATCATCCAAAAGTCTCTCTTTCGCGCGCCTGTCAATTAACACGTAATCCAATAACGCTCTCTGGCCATCTCTCCTACTTACATAAGTATACTTATGTATACCTCGCTTTTTAAACCAGGTATTCCCAATCACCAGTCCTTTTTCAGCACATAAATCTACAAGCTCGTCACCATTTCCATTTACAACACTGAACACCCCATGTATACCAATTATTCCCTCAACTGCCACATTAATCACCTTTGCATTCAAATCACCCATCACTATAACCCGGTCTCGTGCATCAAAACCACTAACACACTCATTCAGCTGCTCCCAAAACACTTGCCTCTCATGATCTTTCTTCTCATGCCCAGGTGCATATGCACCAATAATCACCCATCTCTCTCCATCAACTTTCAGTTTTACCCATATTAATCGAGAATTTACTTTCTTATATTCTATCACATACTCCCACAACTCCTGTTTCGGGAGTACTGCTACTCCTTCCCTTGCTCTTGTCCTCTCACTAACCCCTGACTTTACTCCCAAGACATTCCCAAACCACTCTTCCCCTTTACCCTTGAGCTTCGTTTCACTCAGAGCCAAAACAACCAGGTTCCTTTCCTCAAACATACTACCTATATACATATATATATATATATATATATATATATATATATATATATATATATATATATATATATATATATATATATATATATATATATATATATCCCTGGGGATAGGGGAGAAAGAATACTTCCCACGCATTCCTCACGTGTCGTAGAAGGCGACTAAAGGGGACGGAAGCGGGGGGCCAGAAACCCTCTCCTCCTTGTATTTTAACTTTCTAAAAGGGGAAACAGAAGGAGTCACGCGATGACTGCTCATCCTCCTCGAAGGCTCAGATTGGGGTGTCTAAATGTGTGTGGATGTAACCAAGATGAGAAAAAAGGAGAGATAGGTTGTATGTTTGAGGAAAGGAACCTGGATGTTTTGGCTCTGAGTGAAACGAAGCTCAAGGGTAAAGGGGAAGAGTGTTTTGGGAATGTCTTGGGAGTGAAGTCAGGGGTTAGTGAGAGGACAAGAGCAAGGGAAGGAGTAGCAATACTCCTGAATCAGGAGTTGTGGGGGTATGTGATAGAGAGTAAGAAAGTAAATTCTAGATTGAAAGTTGATGTGGAGAAAGGGGTGATTATTGGTGCATATGCACCTGGGCATGAGAAGAAAGATCATGAGAGGCAAGTGTTTTGGGAGCAGCTGAATGAATGTATTAGTGGTTTTGATGCACGAGACCGGGTTATAGTGCTGGGTGATTTGAATGCAAAGGTGACTAATGTGGCAGTTGAGGGAATAATTGGTATACATTGAGCGTTCATTGTTGTAAATGGAAATGGTGAAGAGCTTGTAGATTTTTGTTCTGAAAAAGGACTGGTAATTGGGAATACCTGGTTTGAAAAGCGAGATATATATAAGTATACGTATGTAAGTAGGAGAGATGGAAAGAGAGCGTTATTGGATTACGTGTTAATTGATAGACGCAAGAAAGAGAGACTTTTGGATATCATTGTGCTGAGAGGTGCAACTGGAGGGATGTCTGATCATTATCTTGTGGAGGCGAAGGTGAAGATTTGTGGGGGTTTTCAGAAACGAAGAAAGAATGTTGGGGTGAAGAGAGTGATGAGAGTAAGTGAGCTTGGAAAGGAGACTTGTGTGAGGAAGTACCAGGTGGGACTGAGTACAGAAAGGAAAAAGGTGAGAACAAAGGAGGTAAGAAGAGTGGGGGAGGAATGGGATGTATTTAGGAAAGCAGTGATGGCTTGCGCAAAAGATGCTTGTGGCATGAGAAGCGTGGGAGGTGGGTTGATTAGAAAAGGTAGTGAGTGGTGGGATGAAGAAGTAAGATTATTAGTGAAAGAGAAGAGAGAGGCATTTGGACAATTTTTGCAGGGAAAAAATGCAAATGAGTGGGAGAGGTATAAAAGAAAGAGACAGGAGGTCAAGAGAAAGGTGCAAGAGGTGAAAAAGAGAGCAAATGAGAGTTGGGTGAAAGAGTATCATTAAATTTTAGGGAGAATAAAAAGATGTTTCGGAAGGAGGTAAATAAAGTGCGTAAGACAAGGGAGCAAATGGGAACTTCACTGAACGGGGCTAATGGGAAGGTGATAACAAGTAGTGGTGATGTGAGAAGGAGATGGAGTGAGTATTTTGAAGGTTTGTTCAATGTGTTTGATGATAGAGTGGCAGATATAGGGTGTTTTGGTCGAGGTGGTGTGCAAAGTGAGATGGTTAGGGAAAATGATTTGGTAAATAGAGAAGAGATAGTAAAAGCTTTACGGAAGATGAAAGCCGGCAAGGCAGCAGGTTTGTATTGTATTGCAGTGGAATTTATCAAAAAGGGGGTGACTGTATTGTTGACTGGTTGGTAAGGTTATTTAATGTATGTATGATTTATGGTGAGGTGCCGAGGATTGGCGGAATGCTTGCATAGTGCCATTATACAAAGGCAAAGGGGATAAGAGTGAGTGCTCAGATTACAGAGGTATAAGTTTGATGATTATTCTTGGTAAATTATATGGGAGGGTATTGATTGAGAGAGTGAAGGCACGTACAGAGCATTAGATTGGGGAAGAGCTGTGTGGTTTCAGAAGTGGTAGAGAATGTGTGGATCAGGTGTTTGCTTTGAAGAATGTATGTGAGAAATTCTTAGAAAAATAAGTGGATTTGTATGTAGCATTTATGGATCTGGAGAAGCATATGATAGAGTTCGATAGAGATACTCTGTGGAAGGTTTTAAGAATATATGGTGTGGGAGGCAAGTTGTTAGAAGCAGTGAAAAGTTTTTATCGAGGATGTAAGGCATGTGTACGCGTAGGAAGAGAGGAAAGTGATTGGTTCTCAGTGAATGTAGGTTTGCGGCAGGGGTGTGTAATGTCTCCATGGTTGTTTAATTTGTTTATGGATGGGGTTGTTAGGGAGGTGAATGCAAGAGTTTTGGAAAGAGGGGCAAGTATGCAGTCTGTTCTGGATGAGTCAGTTGTTCTTCGCTGATGATACAGCGCTGGTGGCTGATTCATGTAAGAAACTGCAGAAGCTGGTGACTGAATTTGGTAAAGTGTTTGAAAGAAGAAAGGTGAGAGTAAATGTTAATAAGAGCAAGGTTATCAGGTACAGTATGGTTAAGGGTCAAGGCAATTGGGAGGTAAGTTTCAATGGAGAAAAACTGGAGGAAATAAAGTGTTTTAGATATCTGGGAGTGGATCTGGCAGCGGATGGAACCATGGAAGCGGAAGTGAATCATAGGGTGGGGGAGGGGGCGAAAATTCTGGGAGCAATGAAGAATGTTTGGAAGTCGAGAGCATTATCTCGGAAAGCAAAAATGGGTATGTTTGAAGGAATAGTGGTTTGAACAATGTTGTATGGCTGCGAGGCGTGGTCTATGGATAGAGTTGTGCGCAGGAGGGTGGATGTGCTGGAAATGAGATGTTTGAGGACAATATGTGGTGTAAGGTGGTTTGATTGAGTAATTAATGTAAGGGTAAGAGAGATGTGTGGAAATAAAAAGAGTGTGGTTGAGAGAGTAGAAGAGGGTGTTTTGAAATGGTTTGGTCACATGGAGAGAATGACTGAGGAAAGATTGACCAAGAGGATATATGTGTCGTAGGTGGAGGGAACGAAGAGAAGTGGGAGACCAAATTGGAGGTGGAAAAATGAAGTGAAAATGATTTTGAGTGATCGGGGCCTGAACATGCAGGAGGGTGAAAGGTGTGCAAGGAATAGAGTGAATTGGAACGATGTGGTATACCGGGGTCGACGTGCTGTCAATGGATTGAACCAGGGCATGTGAAGCGTCTGGGGTAAACCATGGAAAGTTCTGTGTGGCCTGGATGTGGAAAGTGAGCTGTGGTTTCGGTGCATTATTACATGACAGCTAGAGACTGTGTATGAACGAATGGGGCCTGTGTTGTCTTTTCCTAGCGCTACCTCGCACACATGAGGGGGGGAGGAGGTTTGTACCCCATGTGTGGTGGGATGACGAGGGGAAGAAATAAAGGCAGACAGTATGAACTACGTACATATGTATATATGTATGTGTCTGTGTATATATATATGTGTACATTGATATGTATAGGTGTGTATATTTGCGTGTGTAGACGTATATGTATATACCTGTGAATGTGGGTGGTTTGGGCCATTCTTTCGTCTGTTTCTTCCCACACCATATATTCTTAATACCTTTCACAAAGCATCTCTATGAACTCTATCATATGCCTTCTCCAGATCCATAAATGCTACATACAAATCCATTTGCTTTTCTAAGTATTTCTCACATACATTCTTCAAAGCAAACACCTTATCCACAAATCCTCTACCACTTCTGAAACCACACTGCTCTTCCCAATCTGATGCTCTGTACATGCCTTCACCCTCTCAATCAATACCCTCCCATATGATTTACCAGGAATACTCAACAAACTTATTCCTCTTAAATTTGAGTACTCACTCTTATCCCCTTTGCCTTTGTACAATGGCACTACGCAAGCATTCAGCCAATCCTCAGGCACCTCACCATCAATCATACATACATTAAATAACCTAACTAACCAGTCAACAATACAGTCACCCCCCTATTTAATAAATTCCACTACAATACCATCCAAACCTGTTGCCTTGCCGGCTTTCACCTTCCGCAAAGCTTTTACTACCTCTTCTCAGTTTACCAAATCATATTCCCTAACACTCTCACTTTGCACACCACCTCGACTAAAACACCTTATATCTGCCACTCTATCATTAAAAACATTGAACAAACCTTCAAAATACTCACTCCATCTTCTCACATCACCACTACTTCTTATCACCTCCCCATTAGCCCCCTTCACTAAAATTCCCATTTGCTACCTTGTCTTAGCACTTTATTTACCTCCTTCCAAAACATCTTTTTTATTCTCCCTAAAATTCAATGATACTCTCTCACCCCAACTCTCACTTGCCCTCTTTTTAAGCTTTATTTGCATTTATCTGCTCTTGGGTGTGCGGCCTGTGGTGAATCATGTGCTAACATCAAGAAATCCTGTACTAATGCTGTTAGAGTGACTGTGTGACAACACAAGCGGGTACTCTTATCTTCCGTCTCTGCATAAGATCCCCTGTGTTAATTGCAATTCCCTGACTGGAACAGCTGTCTTAACATCCAAGGAGGGCCATCTTCCTTCTAGAAATTCTATGACAGGACCCCAGATTGGGACAAGCCGTTGATGCTGTCTCAACCCCTCCATGTCAAAATCTACGAGGCTATTATCTACAGTGAATGCACCCACTCTGCGAGAGAGCGTGTCTGCAAACTACATTTGATGAGCCAGAAACAAAACGAAAATCTGGGTAAAAGGCTTGTATAGTTAGAAACCATCTCTGAAACTATTCTCTTGGACCTAGTCGTTGAAAAAGGCTGAACAATGCTCTGTGATCTGTATAAACTATGGTAAGGTAGCCATATACAAACCGAAAAATGCTTGCTTGCCGAAATTACTGCAAGGCCTTCTAACTCGGTTACTGAGTATTTCAATTCTGCTTTTGAACATGAGCGACGCACTTAAGCTATGGGAAAAAGTCTACCCTTATTTGACTCCTCCATAAGTGCACCTCCAAGACCCTGTTTACGAGCATCTGTGTGCAAAACGAAGGGTTTCTCAAAGTTAGGGAACCGAAGGATAGGCGCCTCAATCAAGTATAACGAGCAAATTAAAGGTGTCGTCCTACGCTCAAGTCCAATGTTTCAAAAGTGAAATGAGTGGGTGTGCGATCTTCACGAGTGGGTGTGCGATCTTCACGAGTGGGTGTGCGATCTTCACGAGTGGGTGTGCGATCTTCACGAGTGGGTGTGCGATCTTCACGAGTGGGTGTGCGATCTTCACGAGTGGGTGTGCGATCTTCACGAGTGGGTGTGCGATCTTCACGAGTGGGTGTGCGATCTTCACGAGTGGGTGTGCGATCTTCACGAGTGGGTGTGCGATCTTCACGAGTGGGTGTGCGATCTTCACGAGTGGGTGTGCGATCTTCACGAGATTAGCGATAAATCTTTGATAATATCCTGCTGAACCAAGGAAGGATTTGACCTTGTCTGTTGTGGAAGGGACTGGCCATTCCACAATTGTTTTTACTTGTCTGCATTAGGTTGAATACCATTTTCATCAACGGTGTGACCTATACAATAATCTTAATCTTTGTTTGCACAAAGGAGCATTTGGATAGTATCAGTTTTAAGTTTGCATCTTTGAGTCCTAGAAACACTCTATCAAGACTTGAAATGGAAGGAATGTCCGGAGACACAACAATTATATCATTCGATTAACCAATACTTCTTTGCCCAGCAGGTGGCAAAAAAAATGTCATTAACCTCGAGAACTGATCGCAGTCAGTGAGTGGCTTTCATCTGATAATGGGATCTGCCAAAACCCACTTAATAAATCCAAAGTGGAAAATACCTTATTCTTACCAAGGCTATCAAGAAGCTCTGATGCCACAGGTAATGGAAAGCGATCCTTCAACGTGATCTTGTTGAGTTTCCTATGATCTATGACTGGCCTAGAATTTCCGTCTTTCATCGGAACGAACAAAAGTAATGAATCCCATGATGACGGTAACTCTTCTATAACATTATCTTTCAACATGTCCTGAACAAGTTTGTTTGCTATGTCTCTGTGCGTGTGTGGCAATCGATAGGCTAGGACGTAAATGGGACTTAGGCGTTTTTCTCTAAGTTAGTAATGTGAACATCCAAATGAGTTCTACCGAGTGGTTCTGCTGATAAGGTAATAGTAGACCTATACTGATTAAGTAAGTTTGTTAACTGGTCAACATGCTTGGTTAATCCTACCTTGGATATCATGCCGGGGGTGATGGTGGGGAGCTGACTCGAGCCGTGCACTGCTGAGTCAGAGGTAGGAGCAGTAGGTGTTGAAGGGTTAGTTGAATCTGAGACTAGACAGGATGTTAAACTCATGCAACTCCTCGTCTTGACTTCCGAACTTCAAAACGGAGAATTCCACAAGCTTAGGTCCTCTACGGGGAGGGACAGAAGTGGGTCCCGTATTGGCAACGTATGTGGTGACCTCTCCATCTGCGGTCTCATGAATAGAGGCATCCATCGATAGTCCTTTGACAATTAGTGATGAAGGTTCAGCAAATATTCGAAGTGCCCAATTACCCTGACTATGTCTAAGTCAATTGCTGTGCATCCATGTTTGAGAAAGTGAGAGGAACGTTCGTCAACGTGTCACTATGCAAA
Organism: Panulirus ornatus; assembly: GCF_036320965.1. NCBI lineage: Eukaryota > Metazoa > Arthropoda > Malacostraca > Decapoda > Palinuridae > Panulirus > Panulirus ornatus. Next base: position 36,467,201 of record NC_092237.1, read on the forward strand.
GTAATGTTTGTTTTCAGTTTTCCTGGACAGTTAGTGGAAAAGTAGAAAGGATGTGTATTGTCCACCGTCGAGCACGGTGTGAGAGCAGATGCATTAATGAGTGACAACTCTTCTCCGACAATGGGAAGAAAGTATTATCAATACAGACCACATTTTCATGAATAGGACAGATCCTAAGTTATGCCACAATGTGGCGTCCTAGTAACAAGTTAGCAGGAAAAGTTACACCAAGAACAGTGTAAGGGGTTATGGTAATGACCGAGTCGCCTATGAGAATGTTTATTTCATTAGCACCTCTTACATAGAGAGTTTCACTCGAGATACTTTTAAGGGACGTTTGAATATTCGAACATTCAACAAATTGAGTTCGCATTGGTGGCTGAATAAAATCATGATGCTGACGTCCACAATACTGCTCGTACTTATAACAGCTGTATCCGTTTGTGGCGCCGTCTTGATCTACTGTATCGTCAATGCAAGATGTGGTAGGTGGCTCTTAAAGGTGGCCATTGGTTCGACCCTTAATGTCCCCAAAACGAACAGGCCAGGACTGTCGGTGTATCGAGTAAGCTTTCAGAAATGCCGGAAACTCTAGGCGTAAAAATGTAACACTTTGAAGAACTGTCGGCATGACGATCGTCAGGTACAACAGATATCACCAACAGTCACGTTCGTGGGACAAATACAGGAGTCAAGGTCTATCACTCAACACTATAACATCAGCACGTAGGTCCTTAACGCCGCAGCCACCACTTGTAAGGAGTAAGTTCTTTGTTTCCGTGGTGCTTAATAATGATCCGGTGGCTTTTTACAGTCTTATTAGACAAATAAATATGTACATTTATGGCACTCTGGGTCTAGTCTTAAGATATACAGCGACACACACATAAGTGATTCATCTGGCGTTGCTGGGCTGACTGGAAGTTAGCCGGCGCCAAACAGCGCCCGGCCCTATTTCTATTGATGTCAGCTCTACGTGATTAAGCACAAGTCAACAGTGAGGCAGCAGCAGATAAGCTTCATGTGTCCAAACATCCTGATTAGAAGACTACACCGTTAGCAGCGGGAACTCCTTATGTGATGTAACTAAGTATAAGTAACTCACAGTGAATAACAATAACATGTAGCTAATGGAAAACTAAATGCGCATGTACGTATGTCTTACATTATTGTTGAATACGCTGATGATAGCAGAGTGGTTAGCGTACCCAGCAATCACGCAAATGGCGCTGGGTTCCAGTCCTCGTTGGTGGAGGGCATTATGTGTTCTATGAAATATGCAAGTTCATATTCATTATATTTATGTTCATATACCTCCACGTGTGACAGTAAGTTCTGTAAAATTGCTGACTACTAGTAATGAAAAACGAGAGATATTCGATTACTATTAATCAATTAGTCATGTCCCCATTATGGGCGATCCTAGCCGGCTGGTTGGTGTACCAAGCATTCAACAAAATAGCTCCGGGTTCGAATCCTTGCTTTTAGAGAGCACTATATGTTCTATGAAAATTACGAGTTCACATATATATATATATATATATATATATATATATATATATATATATATATATATATATATATATATATATATATATATATATATATATAAAGGAGAGATAGGTAGTATGTTTGAAGAGAGGAATCTGGATGTTTTGGCTCTGACTGAAGCGAAGCTCAAGGGCAAAGGGGAAGAGTGGTTTGGGAATGTCTTGGGAGTAAAGTCAGGGGTTAGTGAGAGGACAAGAGCAAGGGAAGGAGTAGTTCTACTCCTGAAACAGGAGTGGTGGGAATGTATGATAGAGGGTAAGAAAGGAAATTCTTGACTGATATGGGTAAAACTGAAACTTGATGGAGAGAGATGGGTAATTATTGGTGCATATGCACCTGGGCATGAGAAGAAAGATCATGAGAGGCAACAGTCTTGGGAGCGTCTCAATGAGTGTGTCAGTAGTTATGATGCACAAGACCGGGTTATAGTGATATGTGATTTGAATGCAAAGGTGAGTAATGTGGCAGTTGAGGGAATAATTGGTATACATGGGGCGTTCAGTGTTGTAAATGGAAATGGTGAAGAGCTTGTAGATTTATGTGCTGAAAAAAGACTGGTGATTGGGAATACCTAGTTTAAAAAGAGAGATATACATAAGTATACGTATATAAGTAGGAGAGATGGCCATAGAGCGTTATTGGATTACGTGTTAATTGATAGGCGCGCGAAAGAGAGACTTTTGGATGTTAATGTGCTGAGAGGTGCAACTGGAGGTATGTCTGATCATTATCTTGTGGAGGCGAAGGTGAAGATTTGTAGAGGTTTTCAGAAAAGAAGAGAGAATGTTGGGGTGAAGAGAGTGGTGAGAGTAAGTGAGCTTGGGAAGGACACTTGTGTGAGGAAGTACCAAGAGAGACTAAGTACAGAATGGAAAAAGGTGAGAACAAAAGAGGTAAGGAGAGTGGGGGAGGAATGGGATGTATTTAGGGAATCAGTGATGGAGTGCGCAAAAGATGCTTGTGGCATGAGAAGCGTGGGAGGTGGGCAGATTAAAAAGGGTAGTGAGTGGTGGAATGAAGAAGTAAGAATATTAGTGAAAGAGAAGAAGAGGCATTTGGACGATTTTTGCAGGGAAGTAATACAAATGAGTGGGAGATGTATAAAAGAAAGAAGCAGGAAGTCAAGAGAAAGGTACAAGAGGTGAAAAAAAGGGCAAATGAGACTTGGGGTGAGAGAATATCATTAGATTTTAGGGAGAATAAAAATATTTTTGGAAGGAGGTAAATAAAGTGCATAAGACAAGGGAACAGATGGGAACTTCAGTGAAGGGGGCTAATGGGGAGGTGATAACAAGTAGTGGTGATGTGAGATGGAGATGGAGTGAGAATTTTGAAGGTTTGTTGAATGTCTTTGATGATAGAGTGGCAGATATAGGGTGTTTTGGTCGAGGTGGAGTGCAAGGTGAGAGGGTTAGGGAAAATGATTTGGTAAACAGAGAAGAGGTAGTAAAAGCTTTGCGGAAGATGAAAGCCGACAAGACAGCGGGTTTGAATGGTATTGCCGTGGAATTTATCAAAAAAGGGGATAACTGTATTGTTGACTGGTTGATAAGGTTGTTCAATGGATGTATAATTCATGGTGAGGTGCCTGAGGATTGGCGGAATGCTTGCATGGTGCCATTGTACAAAGGCAAAGGGGATAAGAGTGAGTGCTCAAATTACAGAGATATAAGTTTATTGAATATTCCTGGGAAATTATATGGGAGGGTATTGATTGAGAGGGTGAAGGCATGTACAGAGAATCAGATTGGGGAAGAGCAGTGTGGCTTCAGAAGTGGTAGAGGATGTGTGAATCAGGTGTTTGCTTTAAAGAATGTTTGTGAGAAATACTTAGAAAAGCAAATGGATTTGTAAGTAGCATTTATGGATCTGGAGAAGGCATATGATAGAGTTGATAGAGATGCTCTGTGGAAGGTATTAGGAATACATGCTGTAGGAGGGATGCTGTTAGAAGCAGTGAAAAGTTTTTATCGAGGATGTAAAGCATGTGTACGTGTAGGAAGAGAGGAAAGTGATTGGTTCTCAGTGAATGTAGGTGTGCGGCAGGGGTGTGTGATGTTTCGATGGCTGTTTGATTTGTATATGCATAGGATTGTCAGGGAGGTGAATGCAAGAGTTTTGGAAAGAGGGGCAAGTATGCAGTCTGTTGTGGATGAGAGAGCTTGGAAAGTGAGTCAGTTGTTGTTCGCTGATGATACAGCGCTGGTGGCTGACTCATGTGAGAAACAGCAGAAGCTGGTGACTGAGTTTGGTAGAGTGTGTGAAAGAAGAAAGTTGAGAGTAAATGTGAATAAGAGCAAGGTTATTATGTACAATAGGGTTGAGGGTCAAGTCAATTGGGAGGTAAGTTTGAATGGAGAAAAACTGGAGGAAGTAAAGTGTTTTAGATATCTAAGAGTGGATTTGGCAGCGGATGGAACCATGGAAGCGGAAGTGAGTCATAGGGTGGGGGAGGGGGCGAAAATTCTGGGAGCGTTGAATAATGTGTGGAAGTCGAGAACATTATCTTAGAAAGCAAAAATGGGTATGTTTGAAGGAATAGTGGTTCCAACAATGTTGTATGGTTGCGAGGCGTGGGCTATGGATAGAGTTGTGTGGAGGAGGGTGGATGTGCTGGAAATGAGATGTTTGAGGACAATATGTGGTGTGAGGTGGTTTGATCGAGTAAGTAATAATAGGGTAAGAGAGATGTGCGGTAATAAAAAGAGTGTGGTTGAGAGAGCAGAAGAGGGTGTTTTGGAATTGTTTGGTTACATGGAGGGAATGAGTGAGGAGAGGTTGACAAAGAGTATATGTCAGAGGTGGAGGGAACGAGGAGAAGTGGGAGACCAAATTGGAGGTGGAAGGATGGAGTAAAAAAGATTTTGAGTGATCGGGGCCTGAACATGCAGGAGAGTGAAAGACGTGCAAGGAATAGAGTGAATTGGAACGATGTAGTATACTGGGGTCGACGTGCTGTGAATGGATTGAACCAGGGCATGTGAAGCGTCTGGGGTAAACCATGGAATGTTCTGTGGGACCTGGATGTGGAAAGAGAGCTGTGGTTTCGGTGCATTATTACATGACAGCTAGAGACTGAGTGTGAACGAATGTGGCCTTCATTGTATTTTCCTAGCGCTACCTCGCACACAAGAGGGGGGAGGGGGCTGTTATTTTCATGTGTGGTGGTGTGGCGATGGTAATTAATAAGGGCAGACACTATGAATTATGTACATATGCATATATGTATATATCTGTGTGTGTATATATATGTATAGGTTGAGATGTGTAGGTATGTATATTTGCGTGTGTGGACGTGTATGTATATACATGTGTATGTGGGTATTTTGGGCCTACGTCTGTTTCCTTGCGCTACCTCGCTTACGGGGGAGACAGCGACAAACCAAATAAAAAAAGGAAAATGATATATATATATATATATATATATATATATATATATATATATATATATATATATATATATATATATATATATATATATATATATATATATATATATATATATATATATGTATATATAATATATATATATATATATATATATATATATATATATATATATATATATATATATATATATATAAATATATATATATATATATATATATATATATATATATATATATATATATATATATATATATATATATATATATATATATATATATATATATGTTTTCTTTTTTTTTTTTTTTTTTGCCGCTGTCTCCCGCGTTTGCGAGGTAGCGCAAGGAAACAGACGAAAGAAATGGCCCAACCCACCCCCATACACATGTATATACATACGTCCACACACGCAAATATACATACCTACACAGCTTTCCATGGTTTACCCCAGACGCTTCACACGCCTTGATTCAATCCACTGACAGCACGTCAACCCCGGTATACCACATCGCTCCAATTCACTCTATTTTTTGCCCTCCTTTCACCCTCCTGCATGCTCAGGCCTCGATCACACAAAATCTTTTTCACTCCATCTTTCCACCTCCAATTTGGTCTCCCACTTCTCCTCGTTCCCTCCACCTCCGACACATATATTCACTTGGTCAATCTTTCCTCACTCATTCTCTCTATGTGCCCGAACCATTTCAAAACACCCTCTTCTGCTCTCTCAACCACGCTCTTTTCATTTCCACACATCTCTCTTACCCTTACGTTACTTACTCGATCAAACCACCTCACACCACACATTGTCCTCAAACATCTCATTTCCAGCACATCCATCCTCCTGCGCACAACTCTATCCATAGCCCACGCCTCGCAACCATACAACATTGTTGGAACCACTATTCCTTCAAACATTCCCATTTTTGCTTTCCGAGATAATGTTCTCGACTTCCACACATTCTTCAAGGCTCCCAGAATTTTCGCCCCTCCCCCACCCTATGATCCACTTCCGCTTCCATGGTTCCATCCGCTGCCAGATCCACTCCCAGATATCTAAAACACTTCACTTCCTCCAGTTTTTCTCCATTCAAACTCACCTCCCAATTGACTTGACCCTCAACCCTACTGTACCTAATAACCTTGCTCTTATTCACATTTACTCTTAACTTTCACACACTTTAACAAACTCAGTCACCAGCTTCTGCAATTTCTCACATGAATCAGCCACCAGCGCTGTATCATCAGCGAACAACAACTGACTCACTTCCCAAGCTCTCTCATCCCTAACAGACTTCATACTTGCCCCTCTTTCCAAAACTCTTGCATTCACCTCCCTAACAACCCCATCCATAAACAAATTAATCAACCATGGAGACATCACACACCCCTGCCGCAAACCTACATTCACTGAGAACCAATCACTTTCCTCTCTTCCTACACGTACACATGCCTTACATCCTCGATAAAAACTTTTCACTGCTTCTAACAACTTGCCTCCCACACCATATAATATTAATACCTTCCACAGAGCATCTCTAACAACTCTATCATATGCCTTCTCCAGATCCATAAATGCTACATACAAATCCATTTGCTTTTCTAAGTATTTCTCACATACATTCTTCAAAGCAAACACCTGATCCACACATCCTCTAACACTTCTGAAACCACACTGCTCTTCCCCAATCTGATGCTCTGTACATGCCTTCACCCTCTCAATCAATATCCTCCCATATAATTTACCAGGAATACTCAACAAACTTATACCTCTATAATTTGAGCACTCACTCTTATCCCCTTTGCCTTTGTACAATGGCACTATGCACGCATTCCGCCAATCCTCAGGCACCTCACCATGAGTCATACATACATTAAATAACCTTACCAACCAGTCAACAATATATATATATATATATATATATATATATATATGTATATATATATATATATATATATATATATATATATATATATATATATATATATATATATATATAGATATATATATATAATATATATATATATATATATATATATATATATATATATAATATATATATATAAATATATATATATATATATTCATCATTCATTTATAATATTTTGTCGCTGTTTCCCGCGATCGCTAGGTAGCGCAAAGAAACAGGCGAAAAAATGGCCCAACCCACCCACATACCCATGTATATACATACACGTCTAAACATGAACATATACATACCTATACACCTCAACGTATACTTATACATGCACACAGACAGATATATATATATATATATATACACGTATACATAATTCATACTGTCTGCCCTTATTCATTTCCGTCGCAACCCCGCCACACATGAAATAAGAACCCCCCTTCCCCAGCAGATGCGGAAGGTAGCGCAAGGAAGAGACAACAAAGGCCACATTTGTTCACACTCAGTCTCTAGCTTTCATGTATAATGCTCTGAAACCACAGCTCCCATTCCACATCCAGGCCCCACAGAACTTTCCATGGTTTACCCCAGACGCTTCACGTGCTCTGGTTCAATCCATTAACAGCACGTCGACCACGGTATACCACATTGTTCCAATTCACTCGATTCCTTGAGCTCCTTTCACGTTCCTCCATGTTCAGGCCCCGATCACTCAAAAGCTTTTTCACTCCTACTTTCCACCTTCAATTTGGTCTTCCACTTCTCCTCATTCCCTCCACGTCTTTGTCAATCTTTCCTCGCTCATTCTCTCCATGTAACCAACCATTTCAAAACACCCACTTCTGCTCTCTCAACCACACTCATTTTATTACCACACATCTCTCTTACCCTTTCATTACTCAATCAAACCACCTCACACCATATATTGTCCTCAAACATCTCATTTCCAGCACATCCACTCTCCTCCGAGCAACTCTATCTATAGCCCACGCCTCGCAACCATATTACATTGCTGGAACCACTATTCCTTCAAACATACAGATTTTTGCTTTCCGAGATAATGTTCTCGACTTCCACACATTCTTCAACGCCAAAACGTTCGCCCCCTCTCCCACCCTATAGTTCCCTCCCGCTTCCATGGTTCCATCCGCTGCCAGATCCACTCCCAGATATCTAAAACACTTCACTTCCTCCAGTTTTTCTCCATTCAAATTTACCTCCCAACTGACTTGACCCTCAACCCTATTTTACCTAATAACCTTGCTCTTATTCACATTTACTCTCAACTTTCTTATTTCACACACTTCACCAAACTCAGTCACTAGCTTCTGCAATTGTAACCCGAATCGGTCAACAGCGTAGCGCTGTATCATCAGCGAACAACAACTGACTCACTTTCCAAGCTCTCTCATCCACAACAGACTGCATACTTGCCCCTCTTTCCAAAACTCTTATATTCACATCCCAAACAACCCCATCCATAGATATATTAAACAACCATGGAGACATCATGCACCCTTGCCACAGACCTACATTCACTGAGAACCGATCACTTTTCTCTCTTCCTATTCGTACACATGCCTTACATCCTCGATAAAATTTTTCACTGCTTCTAGCAACTTGCTCTCCACACCATATATTCTTAATACCTTCCACAGAGCATCTCTATCAACTCTATCATATGCCTTCTCCAGATCCATAAATGCGATATAAAAATCCATTTGCTTTTCTTACTATATCTCACATACATTCTTCAAAGCAAACACATGATCCACACATCCTCTACCACTCGTGAAACCACACTGCTCTTCCCCAATCTGATGCTCTGTACATGCCTTCACCCTCTCAATCAATACCCTCCCATATAATTTACCAGGAATACTCAACAAACTTACACCTCTGTAATTTGAGCACTCACTTTTATCCCCTTTGCCTCTGTACAATGGCACTATACAAGCATTCCTCCAATCCTTAATCACTTCACCATGAGTCATAAATACATCAAATAATCTTACCAACTAGTCAACAATACAGTCACACACTCTTTTAATAAATTCCACTGCAATGCCATCGAAACTCGCTGCCTTGCCAGGTTTCATCTTCTGCAAAACTTTTACTTCCTCATCTCTGTCTACCAAATCATTCTCCCTAAACCTCTCAATTTGCACACCACCTCGACCAAAACATGCCACTCTATCATCAAACGTATTCAACAAATCTTCAAAATACTCACTCCATCTCCTTACATCACCAATATTTGTTATCACCTCCCCATTAGCCCCCTTCATTGATGTTCCTTTGTCTTACGCACTTTATTTACCTCCTTCCAAAACATCTTTTACTCTTCATAAAATTTAATGATACTGTCTCACCGCAATTTTCATTTACCCTCTTTTTCACCTCTTGCACCTTTCTCTTGACCTCCTGCCTCTTTCATTTATACATCTCCCAGCCATTTGCATTATTTCCCTGCAAAAATCGTTGAAATGCCTCCCTCCTCTCTTTCATCGATAATCTTACCTCTTCATCCCACCACTCACTACCATTTCTAATCTGCCCACCTCCCACGCTTCTCATGCCACAAGCATCTTTTGCACAAGCCATCACTGCTTCCCTAAATGCATCCCATTCCTCCCCCACTCCCCTTACGTCCTTTGTTCTCATCGTCTTTCATTCTGTACTCAGTCTCTCCTGGTACTTCCTCACACAAGTCTCCTTCCCAAGCTCATTTACTCTCACCACTCTCTTCTCAGCAACATTCTCTCTTCTTTTCTGAAAACCTCTACAAATCTTCACCTTCCCATTCCACAAGATAATGATTAGACATCCCTCCAGGTGCACATCTCAGCACTTTAACATCCAAAAGTCTCTCTTTCGTGCACCTATCAATAAACACGTAATCCAATAACACTCTCTGGCCATCTTTCCTACATACGTGCGTATACTTATGTATATATCTCTTTTTAAACCAGATATTCCCAATCAACAGTCCTTTATCAGCACATAAATCTACAAGCTCTTTGCTATTTCCATTTACAACACTGAACACCACATGTACACCAATTATTTCCTCAACTACCACATTCCTCACCTTTGCATCCACATCACGCATCACTGTAACCCGGTCTCGTGCATCAAAACTACTAACACACCCAATCAGCTCCTCCCAAAACATTTGCCTCTCGTGATCTTTCTTCTCATGCCCAGGGGCATATGCACCAATAATCACCCATCTCTCTTTCTAAATTTTCAGTTTTGACCATATCAATCAAGAGTTTACTTTCTTACACTCTATCACATAATCCCACCACTCCTGTTTCAGGAGTAGTGTTACTCCTTCCCTTGCTCTTGTCCTCTCACTAACCACTGACTTCACTCCCAAGACATTCTCAAACCACTCTTCCCCTTTACCCTTGAGCTTCGTTTCACTCAGAGCCAAAACATCCAGGTTACTCTCCTCAAACATACTACCTATTGCTCCTTTTTTCTCATCTTGCGTACATTCACATACATTTAGACACCACAATCTGAGCCTTCGAGGAGGATGAGCACTGCCCTTTTAGAAAGTTAAAATACAAGGATATATATATATATATATATATATATATATATATATATATATATATATATATATATATATATATATATATATATATTGCTTTGTCGCTGTCTCCCGCGTTAGCGAGGTAGCGCAAGGAAACAAACGAAAAAATGGCCCAACCCGCCCACATACACATGTATATACATACACGTCCACACACGCAAATATACATACCTATACATCTCAATGTACACGTATATATGCACACACAGACATATACATATATACACATGTACATAATTCGTACTGTCTGCCTTTATTTGTTCCCATCGCCACCTCGCCACACATGGGATAACAACACCCTCCCCCCTCATCAGTGCGAGGTAGCGCTAGGAAACGACACCAAAGGCCCCATTCGTCCACACTCAGTCTCTAGCTGTCACGTAATAATGCTCCGAAACCACAGCTCCCTTTCCACATCAAGGCCCCACACAACTTTCCATGGTTTACCCCAGACGCTTCACATGCCCTGGTTCAATCCATTCACAGCACGTCAACCCCGGTGTACCACATCGTTCCAATTCACTCTATTCCTTGCACGCCTTACACTCTCCTGCATGTTCAGGCCCCAATCACTCAAAATCATTTTCACTTCATCTTTTCAACTCCAATTTGGTCTCCCACTTCTCCTCGTTCCCTCCACCTCTGATACATATATCCTCTTGGTCAATCTTTCCTCACTCATTCTCTCCATGTGACCAAACCATTTCAAAACACCCCCTTCTGCTCTCTCAACCATACTCTATTTATTTCCACACACCTCTCTTACCCTTACATTACTTACTCGATCAAACCACCTCACACCGCATATTGTCCTCAAACATCTCATTTCCAGCACATCCACCCTCCTGCGCACAACTCTATCCATAGCCCACGCCTCGCAACCATACAACATTGTTGGAACCACTATTCCTTCAAACATACACATTTTTGCTTTCCGAGATAGTGTTCTCAACTTCCAAACTTTCTTCAAGGCTCCCAGGATTTTCGCCCCCTCCCCCACCATATGATTCACTTCCGCTTCCATGGTTCCATCCGCTGCCAGATCCACTCTCAGATATCTAAAACACTTTACTTCCTCCAGTTTTTCTCCATTCAAACTTACCTCCCAATTGACTTGACCCTCAACCCTACTGTACCTAATAACCTTGCTCTTATTCACATTTACTCTTAACTTTCTCCTTTCACACACTTTACCAAACTCAGTCACCAGCTTCTGCAGTTTCTTACATGAAACTGCCACCAGCGCTGTATCATCAGCGAACAACAACTGACACACTCCCAAGCTCTCTCATCCACAACAGACTGCATACTTGCCCCTCTTTCCAAAACTCCTGCATTCACCTCCCTAACAACCCCATCCATAAACAAATTAAACAACCATGGAGACATCACACACCCCTGCCGCAAACCCACATTCACTGAGAACCAATCACTTTCCTATCTTCCTACACGTACACATGCCTTACATCCTCGATAAAAACTTTTCACTGCTTCTAACAACTTGCATCCCACACCATATATACTTAAAACCTTCCACAGAGCATCTCTATCAACTCCATCATATGCCTTCTCCAGATCCATAAATGCTACATACAAATCCTTTTGTTTTTCTAAGTATTTCTCACATACATTCTTCAAAGCAAACACCTGATCCACACATCCTCTACCACTTCTGAAACCACACTGCTCTTCACCAATCTGATGCTCTGTACATGCCTTCACCCTCTCAATCAATACCCTCCCATATAATTTACCAGGAATACTCAACAAACTTATACCTCTGTAATTTGAGCACTTACTCTTATCCCCTTTGCCTTTGTACAATGGCACTATGCAAGCATTCCGCCAATCCACAGGCACCTCACAATGAATCATACATACGTTAAATAACCTTACCAACCAGTCAACAATACAGTCACCCCCTTTTTTAATAAATTCCACTGCAATACCATCCAAACCTGCTGCCTTGCCGGCTTTCATCTTCCATAAAGCTTTTACTACCTCTTCTCTATTTACCAAATCATTTTCCCTAACCCTCTCACTTTGCACACCACCTCGACCAAAACACCCTATATCTTCCACTCTATCCTCAAACACATTCAACAAACCTTCAAAATACTCACTCCATCTCCTTCTCACATCATCGCTACTTGTTATCAACTCCCCATTAGCCCCCTTCATTGAAGTTCCCGTTTGCTTCCTTGCCTTACGCACTTTATTTACTTCCTTCCAAAACATCTTTTTATTCTCCCTAAAATTCGATGATACTCTCTCACCCCAACTCTCATTTGCCCTCTTTTTCACCTCTTGCACCTTTCTCTTGACCTCCTGTCTCTTTCTTTTATACCTCTTACACTCATTTGCATTTTTTCCCTGCAAAAACTGTCCAAATGCCTCTCTCTTCTCTTTCACTAATAATCTTACTTCTTCATCCCACCACTCACTACCTTTCCTAATGAACCCACCTCCCACTCTTCTCATACCACAAGCATCTTTTGCGCAAGGCATCACTGCTTCCCTAAATACATCCCATTCCTCCCCCCACTCCCCTCACTTCCATTGTTCTCACCTTTTTCCATTCTGTACTTAGTCTCTCCTGGTACTTCCTCAAACAAATCTGCTTCCCAAGCTCACTTACTCTCACAACTCTCTTCATTCCAACATTCTCTCTTCTTTTCTGAAAACCCCCACAAATCTTCACCTTTGTCTCCACAAGATAATGATCAGACATCCCTCGAGTTGTACCTCTCGGCACATTAACATCCAAAAGTCTCTCTTCCGTGCGTCTATCAATTAACACGTAATCCAATTAACGCTCTCTGGCCATCTCTCCTACTTACATACGTATACTTATGTATATCTCGCTTTTTAAACCAGGTATTCCCAATCACCAGTCCTTTTTCAGCACATAAATCTACAAGCTCGTCACCATTTCCATTTACAACACTGAACACTCCATGTATACCAATTATTCCCTCAACTGCCACATTACTCACCTTTGCATTCAAATCACCCATCACTATAACCTGGTGCTGTGCATGAAAACCACTAACACACTTATTCAGCTGCTCCCAAAACACTTGCCTCTCATGATCTTTCTTCTCATGCCCAGGTGCATATGCACCAATAATCACCCACCTCTCTCCATCAACTTTCAGTTTTACCCGTATCAATCTAGAATTTACTTTCTTACACTCTATCACATACTCCCACAACTCCTGATTCAGGAGTAGTGCTACTCCTTCCCTTGTTCTTGTCCTCTCACTAACCCCTGACTTTACTCCCAAGACATTCCCAAACCACTCTTCCCCTTTACCCTTTAGCTTCGTTTCACTCAGAGCCAAAACATCCAGGTTCCTTTCCTCAAACATAGTACTTATCTCTCCTTTTTTCTCATCTTGGTTACATCCACACACATTTAGACACCCCAATCTGAGCCTTCGAGGAGGATGAGCACTCCTCACGTGACTCCTTCTTCTGTTTCCCCTTTTAGAAGGTTAAAATACAAGAAGGGGAGGGTTTCTGGACCCCCCCGCTCCCGTCCCCTTTAGTTGCCTTCTATGACACGTGAGGAATCCGTAGGAAGTATTCTTAATCCCATATCCCCAGGGATATATATATATATATATATATATATATATATATATATATATATATATATATATATATATATATATATATATATATATATATATATATATATGTATATATATATATATATATATATATATATATTTATATATATATATATATATATATATATATATATATATATATATATATATATATATATATATATATATATATATATATATATATATATATATATATATTCATATATATATATATATGTGTGTGTGTGTGTGTGTGTGTATATATACTCTCCCAGGGGATAGTTGAGCGAGAATGCTTCCCACGTGTTCCCTGTGTGTCGTAGAAGGTGACTAAAAGGGAAGGGAGTGGGGGGTTGGAAATCCTCCCCTCTCATTTTTTTTTTTTTTCGAAAAGAAGGATCAAAGAAGGGGGCCAGGTGAGGATATTCCCTGAAAGGCCCAGTCCTCTGTTCTTAACGCTTCCTCGCTAATGCATGAAATGGCGAATAGTATGAAAGAAAAGAAAACGAAATATATATATATATATATATGTATATATATCTATATATATATATATATATATATATATATATATATATATATATATATATATATATATATATATATATATATATATATATATATATATATATATATATATATATATATTTTTTTTTTTCATACTATTCGCCATTTCCCGCATTAATGAGGTAGCGTTAAGAACAGAGGACTGAGCCTTTGAGGGAATATCCTCACTTGGCCCCCTTCTCTGTTCCTTCTTTTGGAAAATAAAAAAAACCGAGAGGGGAGGATTTCCAGCCCCCCGCTCCCTTCCCTTTTAGTTGCCTTCTACGACACGCAGAGAATACGAGGGAAGTATTCTTTCTCCCCTATCCCCAGGGACGATATATATATATATATATATATATATATATATATATATATATATATATATATATATATATATATATATATATATATATATATATATATATATATATATATATATTTATCTATTTTGCTTTCTCGCTGTCCCCCGCGTTAGTGAGGTCATTCCCATCGCCACCTCGCCATACTTGGAATACCATCACCCTCCCCCCTCATGTGTGCGAGGTAGCGCCAGAAAAAGACAACAAACGCCCCATTCGTTCACACCCAGTCTCTAGCTGTCATGCAATAATGCCCGAAACCACAGCCCCCTTTCCACATCCAGGCCCCACACAACTTTCCATGGTTTACCCAAGACGGTTCACATGCCCTGATTCAATCCATTGACAGCACGTCGACCCCGGTATACCACATCGATCCAATTCACTCTATTCCTTGCACGCCTTTCACCCTCCTGCATGTTTAGGCCCCGATCACTCAAAATCTTTTTCGCTCCATCTTTCCACCTCCAAATTGGTCTCCCACTTCTCCTCGTTCCCTCCACCTCCGACACATGTATCCTCTTGGTCAATCTTTCCTCACTCATTCTCTCCATGTGCCCAAACCATTTCAAAACACCCTCTTCTGCTCTCTCAACCACACTCTTTTTATTACCGCACATCTCTCTTACCCTTGCATTACTTACTCGATCAAACCACCACATACCACATATTGTCCTCAAACATCTCATTTCCAGCACATCCACCCTCCTGCGAACAACTCTATTAATAGCCCACGCCTCGCAACCATACAACATCGTTGGAACAACTATTCCTTCAAACATAGCCATTTTTGCTTTCCGAGATAATTTTCTCGACTTCCACACATTCTTCAAGGCACCCAGGATTTTCGCCCCCTTCCCCCACCCTATGATTCACTTCCGCTTCCGTGGTTCCATCCGCTGCCAGATCCACTCCCAGATATCTAAAACACTTTTTTTCCTCCAGTTTTTCTCCAAACTTACCTCCCAATTGACTTGACCCTCAAGCCTATATATATATATATATATATATATATATATATATATATATATATATATATATATATATATATATATATATATATATATATATATATATATATATATATATATATATATATATATATATATATATATATATATATATATATATATATATATATATATATATATATATATATATATTTTTTTTTTTTTTTTTTTTTTTTTTTTTTTTTTTTGCCGCTGTCTCCCGCGTTTGCGAGGTAGCGCAAGGAAACAGACGAGAGAAATGGCCCAACCCACCCCCATACACATGTATATACATACACGTCCACACACGCAAATATACATACTTACACAGCTTGCCATGGTTTACCCCAGACGCTTCACATGCCTGATTCAATCCACTGACAGCACGTCAACCCCGGTATACCACATCGACCCAATTCACTCTATTCCTTGCCCTCCTTTCACACTCCTGCATGTTCAGGCCCCGATCACTTAAATCTTTTTCACTCCATCTTTCCACCTCCAATTTGGTCTCCCACTTCTCCTCGTTCCCTCCACCTCCGACACATATATCCTCTTGGTCAATCTTTCCTCACTCATTCTCTCCATGTGCTCAAACCATTTCAAAATACCCTCTTCTGCTCTCTCAACCACGCTCTTTTTATTTCCGCACATCTCTCTTACCCTTACGTTACTTACTCGATCAAACCACCTCACACCACACATTGTCCTCAAACATCTCATTTCCAGCACATCCACCCTCCTGCGCACAACTCTATCCATAGCCCACGCCTCGCAACCATACAAAATTGTTGGAACCACTATTCCTTCAAACATACCCATTTTTGCTTTCCGAGATAATGTTCTCGACTTCCACACATTCTTCAGGGCTCCCAGGATTTTCGACCCCTCCCCCACCCTATGATCCACTTCCGCTTCCATGGTTCCATCCGCTGCCATATCCACTCCCAGATATCTAAAACACTTTACTTCCTCTAGTTTTTTCCATTCAAACGTACCTCCGAATTGACTTGACCCTCAACCCTACTGTACCTAATAACCTTGCTCTTGTTCACATTTACTCTTAACTTTCTTCTTTCACACAATTTACCAAACTCAGTCAGCAGCTTCTGCAGTTTCTCACATGAATCAGCCACCAGCGATGTATCATCAGCGAACAACAACTGACTCACTTCCCAAGCTCTCTCATCCACAACAGACTTCATACTTGCCCCTCTTTCCAAAACTCTTGCATTCACTTCCCTAACAACACCATCCATAATCAAATTAAACAACCATGGAGACATCACACACCCCTGCCGCAAACCTACATTCACTGAGAACCAATCACTTTCCTCTCTTCCTACAAGTACACATGCCTTACATCCTCGATAAAAACTTTTCTCTGCTTCTAACAACTTGCCTCCCACACCATATATTTTTAATACCTTCCACAGAGCATGTCTATCAACTCTATCATATGCCTTCTCCAGATCCATAAATGCTACAAACAAATCCATTTGCTTTTCTAAGTATTTCTCACATACATTCTTCAAAGCAAACACCTTATCCACACATCCTCTACCACTTCTGAAACCACACTGCTCTTCCCAATCTGATACTCTGTACATGCCTTCACCCTCTCAATCAATACCCTCCCATATAATTTACCAGGAATACTCAACAAACTTATACCTCTGAAATTTGAGCACTCACTCTTATCTCCTTTGCCTTTGTACAATGGCACTATGCACGCATTCCGCTAATCCTCAGGTACCTTACTATGAGTCATACATACATTAAATAACCTTACCAACCAGTCAATAATACAGTCACCCCCTTTTTTAATAAATTCCATTGCAATACCATCCAAACCTCCTGCCTTGCCGGCTTTCATCTTCCTCAAAGCTTTTACTACCTCTTCTTTGTTTACCAAATCATTTTCCCTAACCCTCTCACCTTGCACACCACCTCGACCAAAACACCCTATATCTGCCACTCTATCATCAAACACATTCAACAAACCTTCAAAATACTCGCTCCATCTCTTTCTCACATCACCACTACTTGTTATCACCTCCCCATTTGCGCCCTTCACTGAAGTTCCCATTTGCTCCCTTGTCTTACGCACTTTATTTACTTCCTTCCAGAACATCTTTTTATTCTCCCTAAAACTTAATGATACTCTCTCACCCCAACTCTCATTTGCCCTCTTTTTCACCTGTTGCACCTTTCTCTTGACCTCCTGTCTCTTTCTTTTATACATCTGCCACTCAACTGCATATATATATATTTATATATATATATATATATATATATATATATATATATATATATATATATATATATATATATATATATATATATATATATATATATATATATATATATATATATATATATATATATGTTTATTTGTTTATTTATTCATCATATTTAATTGCCGTCCTCCGCGTCAGCGAGGTAACGCAAGGAAACAAATGAGGAGTGGGCCAACCCACCCGCAGACACATACATATACATAAGCGCCCATACACGCACATACACGTACATGTACATTCTAACGCATACATACATATAGATACAGAGAGATATAGATATATACACATATACATATTCATATTTTCTGCCTTCATCGAATCCCGTCACCCCCCCCCTACACACACACACACACACACACACATACAAACACATGAAAATAGTATTCCCCCCCCTCCAGCGAGGTAGTGCCAGGAAAAGACAAAAAAGGCCACTTTCGTTCACGCTTCGTCTGTAGCTCTCATGTGTAATGCACCGAAACCACAGCTCCCTTTCCGCATCCAGGCCCCACAAACCTTTCCATGATTTACCCCAGACACTTCACATACCCTGGTTCAATCCATTGACAACACGTCGACTACGGTATACCGGTATACTCTATTCCTTGCACGCCTTTCACCCTCCAGTATGCTCAGGTTACGATCGCTCAAAATCTTTTTCAATCCATCCTTCCACCTCCATCTTGATCTCCCGCTTCTCCTTCTTCCCTCCTCCTCTGACGTATATATATCTTCTTTGTCAATCTTTCCTCACTCGTTTTCTCCATATGACCAAACCATTTCAACACACCCTCTTCTACTCTCTCAGCCACACTCTTTCTATTACCACACATCTCTCTTACCCTTTCATTACTTACTGAATCAAACCACCAAACATCACATATTGTCTCCTCAAGCATTTCATTTCCAATATATCACCCTCTTCCGCACAACTCTATCTATAGCCATTGCTTCGCAACCATATAACATTGTTGGAACCACTGTTCTTTCAAACATACCCATTTTTGCCCTCCGAGATATCATTCTTGCCTTCCACACATTCTTCAACCTTCCCAGAAACTTCGTCCCCTACTCCTTCCTGTGAACCACTTCCGTTTCCATGGTTCCATCCACTACTAGGTCCACTACAGATATCTAAAACACTTCACTTCCTCCAGTTTTACTCCATTCGAACATTACCTCCCAATTAACTTGTCTCTCAACCCTGCTGAATCTAGTAACCTTGCTCTTATTTACATTTACTCTCGCCTTTTGTTTTTCTCAAACTTTACTAAACTCATCCCCAACTTCTGCAGTTTCTCACCCGAAATAGCCACCAGCGGTCTACCATCAGCGAACAACAACTGACTCACTTCCCATGTCCTCTCATCCACAACAGACGGCATATTGCCCCTCTCTCCAAAACTCTTGCATTCACTTTCCTAACAACCCCATCCATAAGCAAATTAAACAACCATGAAGACATCACTCACTCCTGCCGCAAACCGACATTCACTGGGAAACAATTACTTTCCTCTCTTCCTACTCTTACATATGCATTACATCCTTGGTAAAAACTTTTCACTGCTTCTAGCAATATACCTCCCACACCTCATAACCTTAACACCTTCCACAAACCTTCTCTATCAACTCTATCGTATGCCTTCTCCAGATCCATAAATTCCGCAAACAAATCTATTTGTTTTCCTAAGTATTTCTCGCATGCATTCTTCAAAGCAAACACCTGATCCACACATCCTCTACCACTTCTGAAACCACCCTGCTCATCCTCAATTTGATGCTCTATACATGCCTTTACCCTCTCAATCAATACATTTCCATAAAATTTCCCTGGAATACTCAAAAACTTATGCCTCTGCAATTTGAACCCTCTCCTTTATCCTCTTTCTGTTTCTACTATGCATGCATTCCGCTAATCCTCAAGCATTTCACCATGATCCATACATACATTTAATATCCTGACCAGCCATTCACAACAGAGTCATTACATATTTCAATAAATTTAACTCAATACCTATCCAAACACGCTATCTTGCCGGCTTTTATCTTCCGTACAGTTTTCACTACGTCTTCTCTGTTTACCAAACCATGTACACAATTCACACTTGCTGCCTTTATTCATTCCGTCGCCACCCCGCCACACATGAAGTGACAAACCCCTTCCCTCACAGGCGCGCGAGGTAACGCTAGGAAAAGACAACAAAGGCCACATTCGTTCACACTCACTCTCTAGCTGTCATGTATAATGCACCAAAACCACAGCTTCCTTTCCACATCCAGGCCCCACAAAACTTTCCATGGTTTACCCCAGATGCTTCACATGCTCTGGTTCAATCCATTGACAGCACGTCGACCCCGGTATACCACATCGTTCCAATTCACTCTATTCCTTGCGCGCCTTTCACCCTCCTGTATGTTCAGGCACCCGATCGCTCAAAATCTTTTTCACTCCAACCTTCCATCTCCAGTGTGGTCCTCCACTTCATCTTCTTCCCTCCACCTCTGACACATATATCATCTTTGTCAATCTTTCCTCACTCGTTCTATCCATGTGACCAAACCATTTCAAAACACCTTCTGCTCTCTTTATATTACCAGACATCTATCTTACCCTAACACATCTTACTCGATCAAACCACCTCACACCACATGTTGTCCTCAAACGTTTCATTTCCAATACCACCACCCTCATCCGCACAACCCTGTCCATAGCCCGTGCCTCAGCAAAAATATAACATTGTTGGAACCACTATTCCTTCAAACATACCCATTTTTACATTCCGAGATAACGTTCTCGCCTTCCACACATTCTTCAACACTCCCAGAACCTTCGTCCTCTCCCCCACCCTGTGACTCACTTCCTCTTCCATGGCTGCATCCAATGCAAAATCCACTCCCAGATACCTAAAACACTTCACTTCTTCCAGTTTTTCCATTCAAACTTACTGCCCAGTTTACTTGTCCTTCGACCCTACTAAACCTAATTGACTTGCTTTTATCAACATTTAATCTCATCTTTCTTCGTTCACACACTTTACCAAACTAAGTCGCCAGCTTCTGCAATTTCTCACTCGAATCAGCCACCAACGCTGTATCATCAGCAAACAACAATGACTCACTTCCCAAGCCTTTTCATCCACAACATACTGTATACTTGCCCCACTCTTCAAAACTCTTGCATTCACCTCCCTAACAACCCCATCGATAAACAAATTAAACAACCATGGAGACATCACGCAACCCTGCCGCAAACCGACATTCACTGGGAACTTTTCATTGCTTCTAGCAGTTTACCTCCCACACCACATACTCTTGATACCTTCGACAGAGCATCTCTATCAACTCTATCATATGCCTTATCCAGATCCATGAAATCTGCCGACGGCCATCTGCTTTTCTAAGTATTTCTCACAAACATTCTTCAAAGCAAACACTTGATCCACACATCCTCTACCACTTCTGAAATCACACTGCTCTTCCCATATCTGATGCTCTGTACATGCTTTTACCCTCTCAGTCAATACTCTTCCATAAAATATCCCAGAAATACTCAACAAACTTTTACCTCTGTAATTTGAACATTCACCTGTATCCCCTTTGCATTTGTACAATAGCACTATGCATGCATTCCGCCAATCCTCAGGCACTTCACCATGAACCATACAAACATTGAATATCCTTACCAACCAGTCAACAACACAGTCACCCCCTTTTTTGATAGATTCAACATGCGATTGTCCAAGACATATGTCTTGGACAATCGCATGTTTACCAAATGGCGTCCTAGCTTTGTCTATTCTATGTATATCAACTGACTTATATTTCTCTCTTGTGTCTCCCCTGATGATATATAATTACACATCGTGTTTCATTTTTCCCGCGGACTCATAGGAATATCTTGATCACGCGCAAAATTGTGATCCTTTCCAATATACATACATACATACATATATATATGTATATATATATATATATATATATATATATATATATATATATATATATATATATATATATATATATATATATATATATATATATATATATATATATATATATATATATATATATATATATATATATATATATATATATATATATATATATATATATATATATATATATAAGGGGATAAGAGTGAGTGCTCAAATTACAGAGGTATAAGTTTGTTGAGTATTCCTGGTAAATTATATGGGAGGGTATTGATTGAGAGGGTGAAGGCATGTACAGAGCATCAGATTGGGGAAGAGCAGTGTGGTTTCAGAAGTGGTAGAGGATGTGTGGATCAGGTGTTTGCTTTGAAGAATGTATGTGAGAAATACTTAGAAAAGCAAATGGATTTGTATGTAGCATTTATGGATCTGGAGAAGGCATATGATAGAGTTGATAGAGATGCTCTGTGGAAGGTATTAAGAATATATGGTGTGGGAGGAAAGTTGTTAGAAGCAGTGAAAAGTTTTTATCGAGGATGTAAGGCATGTGTACGTGTAGGAAGAGAGGAAAGTGATTGGTTCTCAGTGAATGTAGGTTTGCGGCAGGGGTGTGTGATGTCTCCATGGTTGTTTAATTTGTTTATGGATGGGGTTGTTAGGGAGGTAAATGCAAGAGTTTTGGAAAGAGGGGCAAGTATGAAGTCTGTTGGGGATGAGAGAGCTTGGGAAGTGAGTCAGTTGTTGTTCGCTGATGATACAGCGCTGGTGGCAGATTCATGTGAAAAACTGCAGAAACTGGTGACTGAGTTTGGTAAAGTGTGTGGAAGAAGAAAGTTAAGAGTAAATGTGAATAAGAGCAAGGTTATTAGGTACAGTAGGGTTGAGGGTCAAGTCAATTGGGAGGTGAGTTTTTTTCTTTTTGCTTTGTCGCTGTCTCCCGCGTTTGCGAGGTAGCGCAAGGAAACAGACGAAAGAAATGGCCCAACCCACCCCCATACACATGTATATACGTACGTCCCCACACGCAAAAATACATACCTACACAGCTTTCCATGGTTTACCCCAGACGCTTCACATGCCCTGATTCAATCAACTGACATCACGTCAATCCCGGTATACCACATCGATCCAATTCACTCTATTCCTTGCCCTCCTTTCACCCTCCTGCATGTTCAGGCCCCGATCACTAAAAATCTTTTTCACTCCATCTTTCCACCTCCAATTTGGTCTCCCGCTTCTCCTCGTTCCCTCCACCTCCGACATATATATCCTCTTGGTCAATCTTTCCTCACTCATTCTCTCCATGTGCCCAAACCATTTCAAAACACACTCTTCTGCTCTCTCAACCACGCTCTTTTTATTTCCACACATCTCTCTTACCCTTACGTTACTTACTCGATCAAACCACCTCACACCACACATTGTCCTCAAACATCTCATTTCCAGCACATCCATCCTCCTGCGCAGATCTCTATCCATAGCCCACGCCTCGCAACCATACAACATTGTTGGAACCACTATTCCTTCAAACATACCCATTTTTGCTTTCCGAGATAATGTTCTCGACTTCCACACATTCTTCAAGGCTCCCAGGATTTTCGCCCCCTCCCCCACCCTATGATCCACTTCCGCTTCCATGGTTCCATCCGCTGCCAGATCCACTCCCAGATATCTAAAACACTTTACTTCCTCTAGTTTTGCTCCATTCAAACTTACCTCCCAATTGACTTGACCCTCAACCCTACTTTACCTAATAACCTTGCTCTTATTCACATTTACTCTTAACTTTCTTCTTTCACACACTTTACCAAACTCAGTCACCAGCTTCTGCAGTTTCTCACATGAATCTGCCACCAGCGCTGTATCATCAGCGAACAACAACTGACTTACTTCCCAAGCTCTCTCATCCCCAACAGACTTCATACTTGCCCCTCTTTCCAAAACTCTTACATTTACCTCCCTAACAACCCCATCCATAAACAAATTAAACAACCATGGAGACATCAAACACCCTGCCGCAAACCAACATTCACTGAGAACCAATCACTTCCTCTCTTCCTACACGTACACATGTCTTACATCCTCGATAAAAACTTATCTCTGCTTCTAACAACTTGCCTCCCACACCATATATTCTTAATACCTTCTACAGAGCATCTCTATCAACTCTATCATATGCCTTCTCCAGATCCATAAATGCTACATACAAATCCATTTGCTTTTCTAAGTATTTCTCACTTACATTCTTCAAAGCAAACACCTGATCCACACATCCTCTACCACTTCTGAAATCACACTGCTCTTCCCCAATCTGATGCTCTGTACATGCCTTCACCCTCTCAATCAATACCCTCCCATATAATTTACCAGGAATACTCAACAAACTTATACCTCTGTAATTTGAGCACTCACTCTTATCCCCTTTGCCTTTGTACAATGGCACTATGCACGCATTCCGCCAATCCTCAGGCACCTCACCATGAGTCATACATACATTAAATAACCTTACCAACCAGCCAACATTACAGTCACCACCTTTTTAATAAATTCCACTGCAATACCATCCAAACCTGCTGCCTTGCCGGCTTTCATCTTCCGCAAAGCTTTTACTACCTCTTCTCTGTTTACCAAATCATTTTCCTTAACCCTCTCACTTTCTACACCACCTCAACCAAAACACTCTATATCTGCCACTCTATCATCAAACACATTCAACAAACCTACAAAATACTCACTCCATCTCCTTCTCACATCACCACTACTTGTTATCACCTCCCCATTTGCGCCCTTCACTGAAGTTCACATTTGCTCCCTTGTCTTACGCACTTTATTTACCTCCTTCCAGAACATCTTTTTATTCTCCCTAAAATTTAATGATACTCTCTCACCCCAACTCTCATTTGCCCTCTTTTTCACCTCTTGCACCTTTCTCGACCTCCTGTCTCTTTCTTTTATACATCTCACACTCAATTGTATTTTTTCCTGCAAAAATCGTCCAAATGCCTCTCTCTTCTCTTTCACTAATACTCTTACTTCTTCATCCCACCACTCACTACCCTTTCTAATCAACCCACCTCCCACTCTTCTCATGCCACAAGCATCTTTTGCGCAATCCATCACTGATTCCCTAAATACATCCCATTCCTCCCCCACTCCCCTTACTTCCATTGTCCTCACCTTTTTCCATTCTGTACTCAGTCTCTCCTGGTACTTCCTCACACAAATCTCCTTCCCAAGCTCACTTACTCTCACCACCTTCTTCACCCCAACATTCACTCTTATTTTCTGAAAACCCATACAAATCTTCACCTTAGCCTCCACAAGATAATGACCAGACATCCCTCCAGTTGCACCTCTCAGCACATTAACATCCAAAAGTCTCTCTTTCGCGCGCCTGTCAATTAACATTTAATCCAATAACGCTCTCTGGCCATCTCTCCTACTTACATACGTATACTTATGTATATCTCGCTTTTTAAACCATGTATTCCCAATCACTAGTCCTTTTTCAGCACATAAATCTCCAAGCTCTTCACCATTTCCATTTACAACGCTGAACACCCCATGTATACCAATTGTTTCCTCAACTGCCACATTACTCACTTTTGCATTCAAATCACCCATCACTATAACCCGGTCTCGTGCATCAAAACCACTAACACACTCATTCTCCCAAAACACTTGCCTCTCATAATCTTTCTTCTCATGCCCAGGTGCATATGCACCAATAATCACCCATCTCTCTCTCTATCAACTTTCAGTTTTACCAATATTAATCGAGAATTTACTTTCTTACATTCTATCACATACTCCCACAACTCCTGTTTCGGGAGTACTGCTACTCCTTCCCTTGCTCTTGTCCTCTCACTAACCCCTGACTTTACTCCCAAGACATTCCCAAACCACTCTTCCCCTTTACCCTTGAGCTTCGTTTCACTCAGAGCCAAAACATCCAGGTTCCTTTCCTCAAACATACTACCTATCTCTCCTTTTTTCACATCTTGGTTACATCCACACACATTTAGACACCCCAGTCTGAGCCTTCGAGGAGGATGAGCACTCCCCGCGTGACTCCTTCTTCTGTTTCCCATTTTAGAAAGTTAAAAGAAATACAAGGAGGGGAGGATTTCTGGCCCCCCGCTCCCGTCCCCTATAGTCGCCTTCTACGACACGCGAGGAATGCGTGGGAAGTATTCTTTCACCCCTATCCCCAGTGATGATATATATATATATATATATATATATATATATATATATATATATATATATATATATATATATATATATATATATATATATATTATCCCTGGGGATAGGGGAGAAAGAATACTTCCCACGTATTCCCTGCGAGTCGTAGAAGGCGACTAAAAGGGGAGGGAGCGGGTGGCTGGAAATCCTCCCCTCTCGTTTTTTTTTTTTTTTTCCAAAAGAAGGAACAGAGAAGGGGGCCAGGTGAGGATTTTCCCTCTAAGACCCAGTCCTCTGTTCTTAACGCTACCTCGCAAACGCGGGAAATGGCGAATAGTATGAAAAAAAAAAAAAAAAAAAAAATATATATATATATATATATATATATATATATATATATATATATATATATATATATATATATATATATATATATATATATATATATATATATATATATATATACATACACATACATACGCACATATACACACACACATACAAATATACATATATATACATATGAAAAATGTAAGAAATAATTTAGAAAACTGAAACTTCTAGCTTGAAATGAAATGAAAAAATGAATGTCACATAATGGTTCAACCTCTGGCTATGGAAAAAGGGAAATGTATAATTTATTTACACAAACGTCAATAGTAGTTCTCATCAGTTTAACCACTGTATCAATAAGCTTCAATGTCTAAGCTACATTTTTTCCAATTTCGCTATTTTCTTGTCAAAGCACCATGTATGAAAACTATCATTCCAGTAACACAACTATAAACATTTATATATATATGTATATATATATATATATATATATATATATATATATATATATATATATATATATATATATATATATATATATATATATATATATATATATATATATCGGTAGAGATAATGTACGAGGATCGAGACTGAATAAGAAAAGAGCAGATGGAAATTCCAGTGAGAGACAGAAGTCCATATCAAGTAAGATCCTTAATTGAAATATAGCGAAATCTATGAATGCGAAGAAATAAAAGACGGGGAAAAGTATTTACGAATTCTAGTAGAATTAAAACACCTGTTTTTTAAAAAGTTCCTCGTCATAATTACTGGGAAAGACGCGAGATAGTGAGGAGTTCCATAGCTTTGAGTTGTATGGAGGGACACAATTATCAAAACGGCCCACTCTTTAATTGCCAAAGGCCACACAGTAATAATGTGACACTGTAGCTTTCCAAATATTACAAGTGGTGGGAGTACACAAGCAGCTATCTCTCGGGAGTTGAATAATATGTAAGACTGGGATTATTATGTCACTAATATATCATACCCATAGTCCGAATCGTAGTAAGGTAAATTTCTAGAAGACAGTGCTACATATGATCTTAATGTTCTTATGACTATCTATCTTTACTCATCGAGACAGAATATATCTCCGGTAGTAGACGATGTCTAAAGTTTGGATTTGGTTGATGCTGACCACATAGCATGAGAGTTGATGCTGCTTATCACCACAAGTTATCAAGGACACTGAAAGACGACCAGTATTTGATCATTCTTTAATATGTTTGAGTAGGGTGAGATGATCACATATAGTGTTGTTTCCAATAGAAATACGTTAGCAAAGTCCTAACATACTATGCAGTATCCGTACTGTAATGTTCGTCATTGCTGTTTTAGTGGATTTGGATCATATATTTCATTTCCACTTTTATTACTTTTTACAGTTGTATGAGAACTGAAACTCCATCTGTGACAGGAAATGATAATTCACTATGCTGATCATAATGTTTACTAGATTACGTTCTACACTCAGAGCGTTGTCTCCCACCACTGTGTAGGGTTTCTAATGCAAAGTCCCCTACGACCATCCTTATCTTAGTACAACTGCAAGGACGCAGTCAAGCATCAATACTTTACTACAACACCAAATTTCTCTCCAAAAATTCTTATCTTACCTAAATGTTGATGTTTTTTCAATCTTCTTAACATTTGAGTCAGTCCTTTCAACTTTTTTCGTGCATCTTTTTTTTCTCTCCTGCCGTCCATCTACCTGATATATACTCCTTTATTCAGCCATGGACCTAAACCATGGCAACACTATTTTCTCCTTGTATGACCAATCACTTATCTGTTCCACAAAACAATATGACACTGTTATTACAGACTCTATCCTCTCTATATACTCCACACCTAAACAGTAGATAATCCGTCTTTATAGTCTGCTACATTAGTTATGTTATTGATAATCCTTGATACGTACAGTTCTTCCATCTAGACAAGCTGAAGTTTGTCGTCTAAACAGCAACGTCGTGCTATGTTAACTGACGTGTTTTCCCCTAAAAGTCTTTCTTAGAAGCATCTTGAATATCTTTTGGGATGACTCGGCATATGGTCTTGCATTTTATCAGAAATACTCACTAGAATCTCATCATCCGTTCAGATTTCATACTAGTATTCACTCTCAGCTCCCAAGTCTTGCATACTCTTGAGAAGTCCCTCATGAAACCAAATCCTCATCCTCCATCTCCTTTAGTAACGCAGGGTCACCTTTATATAATACCTTCATCGTCCACACTTCTCTATCCTTTTTCAGCTGTTCTTCCTTACATTATTTGGTCTATTTTCTAGAAATCTCCCTCGAAGAGTCATCCAGAAGACATTAAACAAGCAGAACATAACAATGTTCTCCGTGAATCCTGTCACAACTGAAAGCCACTCACATCCTTTCACTTGTCCTGAATCATGCTTTATTTTCTTTACAGAAATACTTAGGTACCCGAAGTGGACTTCATTTATTTGCTAAATATCATCAGACCATACAGGGCAGTCCAATTATCTCTACTACGTATATCTATCATACATACATCCCTATGACACATTTGCCCTCACATTAAAGTAAAGCTGTTTACTCAGCTCTGTTCCTTGTTAATCTATCTTCATGTAAGTCCGTGAAAACTTGAATGCACCAGTACATGGGCCTCCCTTTCCATTCTTCTGTCTGCAAAGTTACCTAAAGCTGGTTTATCGGATTTCCTTACTGATAACCACCATAACCTCTATGTACACTTTCGATGCTAAGTATTCACAAACATGAACAATGAAATCAAAAAGATGCAAACATTTAGATATTATTGAGAGCTTCGCAATGTCCTCTGATCCTTACTTAGCTATCCTTTGCATCGAAAATTGACAGAATATTGCTACAATGCTGTCAAAGGCTCTTCATTAATGTAGCCATTGCTAGAAAAGGTAATATCAATTGGCTTGTGATAGTATGGAGAGGAGTGGTACGGTTGGTCTAAGAATATCTTTGAAGTCCTAATGGCACTTATAGCGTTACGTGAATTTGCGTCCCTTGCTTGTAGTGTTTGATATATGTAATTACAAGGTCTGCCACAACGAGGCTTTGTACACACATTGCCTTCTCGTCTCCATCTTTTTATCCATCTTCTCACAGTCGTCGAACTACTGCCAGTTTGCTGCGCAATTTCGCGTGAAGATTTGCCACATAACCACATCAATACGAATTGCGCACGATCATTCATATCAGTTGGCCGAATTGCTCGGCGCTGCTTCATGTTTCTGTACAAAAGTAGATATACATTTACTTATGAACAAGTAACTGAAGTCGATATACATTTACTTATGAACAAGTAACTGAAGTAGATATACATTTACTTATGAACAAGTGACTAAAGTAGATATATATTTACTTATGAACAAGTAACTGAAGTAGATATACATTTACTTATGAACAAGTGACTGAAGTAGATATATATTTACTTATGAACAAGTAACTGAAGTAGATATATATTTACTTATGAACAAGTAAGTGAAGTAGATATACATTTACTTATGAACAAGTGACTGAAGCAAATATATACTTATGAACAAGTAACTGAAGTAGATATACATTTACTTATGAACAAGTTACTGAAGTAGATATACATTCACTTATGAACAAGTAACTGAAGTAGATATATATTTACTTATGAACAAGTAACTGAAGTAGATATACATTTACTTATGAACAAGTAACTGAAGTAGATATATATTTACTTATGAACAAGTAACTGAAGTAGATATACATTTACTTATGAACAAGTGACTGAAGTAGATATACATTTACTTATGAACAAGTGACTGAAGTAGATATATATTTACTTATAAACAAGTAACTGAAGTAGATATATATTTACTTATGAACAAGTGACTAAAGTAGATATATATTTACTTATGAACAAGTAACTGAAGTAGATATATATTTACTTATGAACAAGTAACTGAAGTAGATATACATTTACTTATGAACAAGTAAGTGAAGTAGATATACATTTACTTATGAACAAGTGACTGAAGCAAATATATATTTACTTATGAACAAGTAACTGAAGTAGATATACATTTACTTATGAACAAGTAAATGAAGTAGATATACATTTACTTATGAACAAGTGACTGAAGGAGATATACATTTACTTATGAACAAGTGACTGAAGGAGATGTACATTTACTTATGAACAAGTAACTGAAGTTGATATCAAATGAAACCAGTCTGAGAACATGATATTGATGACATCCACGTGCCTCGTCATAAGATCAGTTAGCTATCTAGAACTTATATATTGACGTCATAAAGTACGCAGTATGGTTGCTCTGGATACTAACACTAAGTTATATGGCAACCTTTATGTCAAAGCCACTCACAATGGCTTCACCACTAAACAATTGAAACTCTAAAATGAAGTTTTTCAAGGAGCAGTCCCTCTCCAACTCTCATCAGCCTGTACCAGTGTGACCTCTCATCACCTCCAGGAAACCATAACATGAAGGCCCTTTCGTGTGCAGACGACGTTACAATTACATCGATATACTCTGACACAACAACAGTAACATTAAACATGCATCGCTAAATTACAAAATTGGAACAATGGCTCATCCAGAACAAAGTGTCTGCATTTACACAGAAGTCAACAGACACTCTTGTAACCCTCGACAGACATTAATCCAGATCACACCCTCCAGTCACCTTGAGAGTACAGTTATCCCCACTGAACAGAACGTGCACCGTTCTAGGTCATCACACGCTACACACAAATGACCTTTAGTCCCCTCAACAAAAACATCAACACAAAATAACACACAAAATATATGCAATCAGAACACAAAATAGCACAGATAAACAGTTCCTCAACATCCTAAACAAGCATTTCACCCGCTATACTACGACTCACCTTCCTAGTTCTCCACCCTTTCAAAATCAAATAAAACAAATCTTCAAACCACACAAAACATTGCACCCAGAACTATTACTGGTTGCGCCATAACCACTAACAATCATCACCTTCACAATAAAACAAAGATCCTCCCAATACAGACCTATCTCATCATGCTTGGCAACCAGTAACGTATAAAAGCACAAGACTCCTGCTATTCAAAACACTCTATGATCATCCACCAACCCTCAGCAGATCCAAAATGCTTGTCCCTGCCTCACACTTAACCAACTTATATCTACAGTTCCCAGCTCCCATAACAAATGTAACAGACGAAAAACATACGTGCAGATATAATCCAACAAGCATTAAACAAACGATATTCCAAACTCAGTCTTAAGGTCCAACCAACCAGATATACAACCATCAGAAACCACACCCCATAAAAACACAAGTCACGCTCTCCCGTCCACGTTTTGACCATCATCCATCCATCCACACAATACTACAAACACTGTTCCAGCATATCAAAACCCTTCATGCCTACAGCGCAACTATGACAACGAAGACGCCTAGCACTTACAACTCAAGCAGGTAGACATATACCTATGGTCTCGACCATAAGCAAAGAAGGGACTCTCTCTCTCTCTCTCTCTCATATATATATATATATATATATATATATATATATATATATATATATATATATATATATATATATATATCATCAGCGAAAAACAACTGACTCACTTCCCAAGCTCTCTCATCCACAACAGACTTCATACTTGCCCCTCTTTCCAAAACTCTTGCATTCACCTCCCTAACAACCCCATCAATAAACAAATTAAACAACCATGGAGACATCAAACACCCCTGCCGCAAACCTACATTCAATGAGAACCAATCACTTTCCTCTCTTCCTACACGTACACATGCCTTAAATCATCGATAAAAATTTTTCACTGCTTCTAACAACTTGCCTCCCACACCATATATTCTTAATACCTTCCACAGAGCATCTCTATCAACTCTATCATATGCCTTCTCCAGATCGATAAATGCTACATACAAATCCATTTGCTTTTCTAAGTATTTCTCACATACATTCTTCAAAGCAAACACCTGATCCACACATCCTCTACCACTTCTGAAACCACACTGCTCTTCCCCAATCTGATGCTCTGTACATGCCTTCACCCTCTCAATCAATACCCTCCCATATAATTTACAAGGAATACTCAACAAACTTATACCTCTGTAATTTGAGCACTCACTCTTATCCCCTTTGCCTTTGTACAATGGCACTATGCACGCATTCCGCCAATCCTCAGGCACCTCACCGTGAGGAAGTGAGTCAGTTGTTGTTCGCTGATGATACAGCGCTGGTGGCTGATTCATGTGAGAAACTGCAGAAGCTGGTGACTGAGTTTGGTAAAGTGTGTGAAAGAAGAAAGTTAAGAGTAAATGTGAATAAGAGCAAGGTTATTAGGTACAGTAGGGTTGAGGGTCAAGTCAATTGGGAGGTGAGTTTGAATGGAGAAAAACTGGAGGAAGTGAAGTGTTTTAGATATCTGGGAATGGATCTGGCAGCGGATGGAACCATGGAAGCGGAAGTGGATCATAGGGTAGGGGAGGGGGCGAAAATTCTGGGAGCCTTGAAGAATGTGTGGAAGTCGAGAACATTATCTCGGAAAGCAAAAATGGGTATGTTTGAAGGAATAGTGGTTCCAACAATGTTGTATGGTTGCGAGGCGTGGGCTATGGATAGAGTTGTGCGCAGGAGGATGGATGTGCTGGAAATGAGATGTTTGAGGACAATGTGTGGTGTGAGGTGGTTTGATCGAGTAAGTAACGTAAGGGCAAGAGAGATGTGAGGAAATAAAAAGAGCGTGGTTGAGAGAGCAGAAGAGGGTGTTTTGAAATGGTTTGGGCACATGGAGAGAATGAGTGAGGAAA
>NC_092237.1:36500861-36535861 GCF_036320965.1 Panulirus ornatus
ACTGGAAGTTAGCCGGCGCCAAACAGCGCCCGGCCCTATTTCTATTGATGTCAGCTCTACGTGATTAAGCACAAGTCAACAGTGAGGCAGCAGCAGATAAGCTTCATGTGTCCAAACATCCTGATTAGAAGACTACACCGTTAGCAGCGGGAACTCCTTATGTGATGTAACTAAGTATAAGTAACTCACAGTGAATAACAATAACATGTAGCTAATGGAAAACTAAATGCGCATGTACGTATGTCTTACATTATTGCTGAATACGCTGATGATAGCAGAGTGGTTAGCGTACCCAGCAATCACACAAATGGCGCTGGGTTCCAGTCCTCGTTGGTGGAGGGCATTATGTGTTCTATGAAATATGCAAGTTCATATGCATTATATTTGTGTTCATATACCTCCACGTGTGACAGTAAGTTCTGTAAAATTGCTGACTACTAGTAATGAAAAACGAGAGATATTCGAATACTATTAATCAATTAGTCATGTCCCCATTATGGGCGATCTTAGCCGGGTGGTTGGTGTACCAAGCATTCAACAAAATAGCTCCGGGTTCGAATCCTTGCTTTTAGAGAGCACTATATGTTCTATGAAAATTACGAGTTCACATATATATATATATATATATATATATATATATATATATATTTTATTTTCTTATTATACTTTTGTCGCTGTCTCCCGCGTTTGCGAGGTAGCGCAAGGAAACAGACGAAAGAAATGGCCCAACCCCCCCCATACACATGTATATACATACGTCCACACACGCAAATATACATACCTACACAGCTTTCCATGGTTTACCCCAGACGCTTCACATGCCCCGATTCAATCCACTGACAGCACGTCAACCCCGGTATACCACATCGCTCCAATTCACTCTATTCCTTGCCCTCCTTTCACCCTCCTGCATGTTCAGGCCTCGATCACACAAAATCTTTTTCACTCCATCTTTCCACCTCCAATTTGGTCTCCCTCTTCTCCTCGTTCCCTCCACCTCCGACACATATATCCTCTTGGTCAATCTTTCCTCACTAATTCTCTCCATGTGCCCAAACCACTTCAAAACACCCTCTTCTGCTCTCTCAACCACGCTCTTTTTATTTCCACACATCTCTCTTACCCTTACGTTACTCACTCGATCAAACCACCTCACACCACACATTGTCCTCAAACATCTCATTTCCAGCACATCCATCCTCCTGCGCACAACTCTATCCATAGTCCACGCCTCGCAACCATACAACATTGTTGGAACCACTATTCCTTCAAACATACCCATTTTTGCTTTCCGAGATAATGTTCTCGACTTCCACACATTCTTCAAGGCCCCCAGAATTTTCGCCCCCTCCCCCACCCAATGATCCACTTCCGCTTCCATGGTTCCATCCGCTGCCAGATCCACTCCCAGATATCTAAAACACTTCACTTCCTCCAGTTTTTCTCCATTCAAACTCACCTCCCAATTGACTTGACCCTCAACCCTACTGTACCTAATAACCTTGCTCTTATTCACATTTAC
The DNA here is from genome assembly GCF_036320965.1 of Panulirus ornatus. Classification (NCBI taxonomy): domain Eukaryota; kingdom Metazoa; phylum Arthropoda; class Malacostraca; order Decapoda; family Palinuridae; genus Panulirus; species Panulirus ornatus. The sequence goes on from NC_092237.1 coordinate 36,502,384, forward strand.
TCTTAACTTTCTTCTTCCACACACTTTACCAAACTCAGTCATCAGCTTCTGCAGTTTTTCACATGAATCAGCCACCAACGCTGTATCATCAGCGAACAACAACTGACTCACTTCCCAAGCTCTCTCATCCCCAACAGACTTCATACTTGCCCCTCTTTCCAAAACTCCTGCATTTACCTCCCTAACAACCCCATCCATAAACAAATTAAACAACCATGGAGACATCACACACCCCTGCCGCAAACCTACATTCACTGAGAACCAATCACTTTCCTCTCTTCCTACACGTACACATGCCTTACATCCTCGATAAAAACATTTCACTGCTTCTAACAACTTTCCTCCCACACCATATATTCTTAATGCCTTCCACAGAGCATCTCTATCAACTCTATCATATGCCTTCTCCAGATCCATAAATGCTACATACAAATCCATTTGCTTTTCTAAGTATTTCTCACATATATTCTTCAAAGCTAACACCTGATCCACACATCCTCTACCACTTCTGAAACCACACTGCTCTTCCCCAATCTGATGCTCTGTACATGCCTTCACCCTCTCAATCAATACCCTCCCATATAATTTACCAGGAATACTCAACAAACTTATACATCTGTAATTTGAGCACTCACTCTTATCTCCTTTGCCTTTGTACAATGGCACTATGCACGCATTCCGCCAATCCTCAGGCACCTCACCATGAGTCATACATACATTAAATAACCTTACCAACCAGTCAACAATACAGTCACACCCTTTTTTAATAAATTCCACTGCAATACCATCCAAACCTGCTGCCTTGCTGGCTTTCATCTTCCGCAAAGCTTTCACTACCTCTTCTCTGTTTACCAAATCATTTTCCCTAACCCTCTCACTTTGCACACCACCTCGACCAAAACACCCTATATCTGCCACTCTACCATCAAACACATTCAACAAACCTTCAAAATACTCACTCCATCTCCTTCTCACATCACCACTACTTGTTATCACCTCCCCATTTGAGCCCTTCACTGAAGTTCCCATTTGCTCCCTTGTCTTACGCACTTTATTTACCTCCTTAAAGAACATCTTTTTATTCTCCCTAAAATTTAATGATACTCTCTCTCCCCAACTCTCATTTGCCCTTTTTTTCACCTCTTGTACCTTTCTCTTGACCTCCTGTCTCTTTCTTTTATACATCTCCCACACAATTGCATTTTTTCCCTGCAAAAATCGTCCAAATGCCTCTCTCTTCTCTTTCACTAATACACTTACTTCTTCATCCCACCACTCACTACCCTTTCTAATCACCCCACCTCCCACTCTTCTCATGCCACAAGCATCTTTTGCGCAATCCATCACTGATTTCCTAAATACAATTCATTCCTCCCCCACTCCCCTTATTTCCATTGTTCTCACCTTTTTCCATTCTCTACTCAGTCTCTCCTGGTACTTCCTCACACAGGTCTCCTTCCCAAGCTCACTTACTCTCACCACCCTCTTCACCCAACATTCACTCTTCTTTTCTGAAAACCCATACAAATCTTCACCTTAGCCTCCACAAGATAATGATCAGACATCCCTCCAGTTGCACCTCTCAGCACATTAACATCCAAAAGTCTCTCTTTCCCACGCCTGTCAATTAACACGTAATCCAATAACGCTCTCTGGCCATCTCTCCTACTTACATAAGTATACTTATGTATATCTCGCTTTTTAAACCAGGTTTTCCCAATCATCAGTCCTTTTTCAACACATAAATCTAGAAGCTCTGCACCATTTCCATTTACAACACTGAACACCCTATGTATACCAATTATTCCCTCAACTGCCACATAACTCACCTTTGCATTCAAATCACATATCACTATAACCCGGTCTCGTGCATCAAAACCACTAACACACTCATTCAGCTGCTCCCAAAACACTTGCCTCTCATGATCTTTCTTCTCATGCCTAGGTGCATATGCACCAATAATCACCCACCTCTCTCCATCAACTTTCAGTTTTACCCATATTAATCGAGAATTTAATTTCTTACATTCTATCACATACTCCCACAACTCCTGTTTCAGGAGTATTGCTACTCCTTCCCTTGCTCTTGTCCTCTCACTAACCCCTGACTTTACTCCCCAGACATTCCCAAACCACTCTTCCCCTTTACCCTTGAGCTTCGTTTCACTCAGAGCCAAAACATCCTGGTTCCTTTCCTCAAACATACTACCTATCTCTCCTTTTTTCACATCTTGGTTACATCCACACACATTTATACACCCCACTCTGAGCCTTCGAGGAGGATGAGCACTCCCCGCGTGACTCCTTCTTCTGTTTCCCATTTTTAGAAAGTTAATACAAGGAGGGGAGGATTTCTGGCCCCCCGCTCCCGTCCCCTCTAGTCGCTTTCTACGACACGCGAGGAATACGTGGGAAGTATTCTTTCACCCCTATCCCGAGGGATAATATACATATATGTATACATATACACATACACACACATACACATACATACGCACATATATACACACACACACATACATATATATACATATGAAAAATGTAAGAAACAATTTAGAAAACTGAAACTTCTAGCTTGAAATGAATGAAAAAAAAAAAAATGAATGTCACATATATATAAGGGAGAGATAGGTAGTATGTTTCAGGAGAGGAACCTGGATGTTTTGGCTCTGACTGAAGCGAAGCTCAAGGGCAAAGGGGAAGAGTGGTTTGGGAATATCTTGGGAGTAAAGTCAGGGGTTAGTGAGAGGACAAGAGCAAGGGAAGGAGTAGTTCTACTCCTGAAACATGAGTGGTGGGAGTGTATGATAGAGGGTAAGAAAGGAAATTCTTGATTGATATGGGTAAAACTGAAACTTGATGGAGAGAGATGGGTAATTATTGGTGCATATGCACCTGGGCATGAGAAGAAAGATCATGAGAGGCAACAGTCTTGGGAGCGTCTCAATGAGTGTGTCAGTCGTTATGATGCACAAGATCGGGTTATAGTGATATGTGATTTGAATGCAAATGTGAGTAATGTGGCAGTTGAAGGAATAATTGGTATACATGGGTTGTTCAGTGTTGTAAATGGAAATGGTGAAGAGCTTGTAGATTTATGTGCTGAAAAAGGACTGGTGATTGGGAATACCTGGTTTAAAAAGAGAGATATACATAAGTATACGTATGTAAGTAGGAGAGATGGCCATAGAGCGTTATAGGATTACGTGTTAATTGATAGGCGCGCGAAAGAGAGACTTTTGGATGTTAATGTGCTGAGAGGTGCAACTGGAGGGATGTCTGATTATCATCTTGTGGAGGCGAAGGTGAAGATTTGTAGAGGTTTTCAGAAAAGAAGAGAGAATGTTGGGGTGAAGAGAGTGGTGAGAGTAAGTGAGCTTGGGAAGGACACTTGTGTGAGGAAATACCAAGAGAGACTAAGTACAGAATGGAAAAAGGTGAGAACAAAAGAGGTAGTGGGGGAGGAATGGGATGTATTTAGGGAATCAGTGATGAAGTGCGCAAAAGATGCTTGTGGCATGAGAAGCGTGGGAGGTGGGCAGATTAAAAAGGGTAGTGAGTGGTGGGATGAAGAAGTAAGAATATTAGTGAAAGAGAAGAAGAGGCATTTGGACGATTTTTGCAGGGAAATAATACAAATGAGTGGGAGATGTACAAAAGAAAGAAGCAGGAAGTCAAGAGAAAGGTACAAGAGGTGAAAAAAAAGGGCAAATGAAAGTTGGGGTGAGAGAATATCATTAGATTTTAGGGAGAATAAAAAGATTTTTGGAAGGAGGTAAATAAAGTGCATAAGACAAGGGAACAGATGGGAACTTCAGTGAAGGGGGCTAATGGGGAGGTGATAACAAGTAGTGGTGATGTGAGAAGGAGATGGAGTGAGAATTTTGAAGGTTTGTTGAATGTGTTTGATGAGAGAGTGGCAGATGTAGGGTGTTTTGGTCGAGGTGGTGTGCAAAGTGAGAGGGTTAGGGAAAATGTTTTGGTAAACAGAGAAGAGGTAGTAAAAGCTTTGCGGAAGATGAAAGCCGACAAGACAGCGGGTTTGAATGGTATTGCCGTGGAATTTATCAAAAAAGGGGGTAACTGTATTGTTGACTGGTTGATAAGGTTATTTAATGGATGTATAATTCATGGTGAGGTGCCTGAGGATTGGCGGAATGCTTGCATGGTGCCATTGTACAAAGGCAAAGGGGACAAAGGTGCGTGCTCAAATTACAGAGATATAAGTTTGTTGAATGTTCCTGGGAAATTAAATGGGAGGGTATCGATTGAGAGGGTGAAGGCATGTACAGAGAATCAGATTGGGGAAGAGCAGTGTGGCTTCAGAAGTGGTAGAGGATGTGTGAATCAGGTGATTGCTTTAAAGAATGTTTGTGAGAAATACTTAGAAAGCAAATGGATTTGTATGTAGCATTTATGAATCTGGAGAAGGCATATGATAGAGTTGATAGAGATGCTCTGTGGAAGGTATTAGGAATACATGCTGTGGGAGGGATGCTGTTAGAAGCAGTGAAAAGTTTTTATCGAGGATGTAAGGCATGTGTACGTGTAGGAAGAGAGGAAAGTGATTGGTTCTCAGTGAATGTAGGTTTGCGGCAGGGGTGTGTGATATCTCGATGGCTGTTTAATTTGTATATGCATAGGATTGTCAGGGAGGTGAATGCAAGAGTTTTGGAAAGAGGGGCAAGTATGAAGTCTGTTGTGGATGAGAGAGCTTGGAAAGTGAGTCAGTTGTTGTTCGCTGATGATACAGCGCTGGTGGCTGACTCATGTGAGAAACAGCAGTAGCTGGTGACTGAGTTTGGTAGAGTGTGTGAAAGAAGAAAGTTGAGAGTAAATGTGAGTAAGAGCAAGGTTATTATGTACACTAGGGTTAAGGGTCAAGTCAGTTGGGAGGTAAGTTTGAATGGAGAAAAACTGGAGGAAGTAAAGTGTTTTAGATATCTGGGAGTGGATTTGGCAGCGGATGGAACCATGGAAGCGGAAATGAGTCATAGGGTGGGGGAGGGGGCGAAAATTCTGGGAGCGTTGAATAATGTGTGGAAGTCGAGAACATTATCTTAGAAAGCAAACATGGGTATGTTTGAAGGAATAGCGTTTCCAACAATGTTGTATGGTTGCGAGGCGTGGGCTATGGATAGAGTTGTGTGGAGGAGGGTGGATGTGCTGGAAATGAGATGTTTGAGGACACTATGTGGTGTGAGGTGGTTTGATCGAGTAAGTAATAATAAGGTAAGAGAGATGTGTGGTAATAAAAAGAGTGTGGTTGAGAAAGCAGGAGAGGGTGTTTTGAAATTGTTTGTTTACATGGAGGGAATGAGTGAGGAGAGGTTGACAAAGAGTATATATGTGTCGGAGGTGGAGGGAACGAGGAGAAGTGGGAGACCAAATTGGAGGTGGAAGGATGGAGTGAAAAAGATTTTGAGTGATCGGGGCCTGAACATGCAGGAGAGTGAAAGACGTGCAAGGAATAGAGTGAATTGGAACGATGTGGTATACTGGGGTCGACGTGCTGTGAATGGATTGAACCAGGGCATGTGAAGCGTCTGGGGCAAACCATGGAAAGTTCTGTGGGACCTGGATGTGGAAAGAGAGCTGTGGTTTCGGTGCATTATTACATGACAGCTAGAGACTGAGTGTGAACGAATGTGGCCTTCATTGTATTTTCCTAGCGCTACCTCGCACACATGAGGGGGGAGGGGGCTGTTATTTTCATATGTGGTGGTGTGGCGATGGGAATTAATAAGGGTAGACACTTGAATTATGTACATGTGCATATATGTATATATCTGTGTGTGTATATATATGTATAGGTTGAGATGTATAGGTATGTATATTTGCGTGCGTGGACGTGTATGTATATACATGTGTATGTGGGTATTTTGGGCCTACGTCTGTTTCCTTGCGCTACCTCGCTTACGCGGGAGACAGCGACAAACCAAATAAAAAAAGGAAAATGATATATATATATATATATATATATATATATATATATATATATATATATATATATATATATATATATATATATATACCTAGCGATCGCGGGAAACAGCGACAAAATATTATAAATGAATGATGAATATTTTTTTTTTTTTTCAAACTATTCGCCATTTCCCGCATTAGCGAGGTAGCGTTAAGAACAGAGGACTGGGCCTTTTTCGGAATATCCTCACCTGGCCCCCTCTGTTCCTTCTTTTGGAATATTAAAAAAAAAAAAAAAAAAAAAAAAACGAGAGGGGAGGATTTCCAGCCCCCCGCTCCCTCCCCTTTTAGTCGCCTTCTACGACACGCAGGGAATACGTGGGAAGTATTCTTAATCCCCTATCCCCAGGGATAAAATGATGAATATATATATATATATATATATATATATATATATATATATATATATATATATATATATATATATATATATATATATATATATATATGGATTTGTATGTAGCATTCATGGATCTGGAGAAGGCATATGATAGAGTTGATAGAGATGCTCTGTGGAAGGTATTAAGAATATATGGTGTGGGAGGCAAGTTGTTAGAAGCAGTGAAAAGTTTTTATCGAGGATGTAAGGCATGTGTACGTGTAGGAAGAGAGGAAAGCGATTGGTTCTCAGTGAATGTAGGTTTGCGGCAGGGGTGTGTGATGTCTCCATGGTTGTTTAATTTGTTTATGGATGGGGTTGTTAGGGAGGTAAATGCAAGAGTTTTGGAAAGAGGGGCAAGTATGAAGTCTGTTGGGGATGAGAGAGCTTGGGAAGTGAGTCAGTTGTTGTTCGCTGATGATACAGCGATCGTGGCTGATTCATGTGAGAAACTGCAGTAGCTGGTGACTGAGTTTGGTAGAGTGTGTGAAAGAAGAAAGTTGAGAGTAAATGTGAATAAGAGCAAGGTTATTATGTACACTAGGGTTAAGGGTCAAGTCAGTTGGGAGGTAAGTTGGAATGGAGAAAAACTGGAGGAAGTAAAGTGTTTTAGATATCTGGGAGTGGATCTGGCAGTGGATGGAACCATGGAAGCTGAAGTGGATCATAGGGTGGGGGAGGGGGCGAAAATTCTGGGGGCCTTGAAGAATGTGTGGAAGTCGAGAACATTATCTCGGAAAGCAAAAATGGGTATGTTTGAAGGAATAGTGGTTCCAACAATGTTGTATGGTTGCGAGGCGTGGGCTATGGATAGAGTTGTGCGCAGGAGGATGGATGTGCTGGAAATGAGATGTTTGAGGACAATGTGTGGTGTGAGGTGGTTTGATCGAGTGAGTAACGTAAGGGTAAGAGAGATGTGTGGAAATAAAAAGAGCGTGGTTGAGAGAGCAGAAGAGGGTGTTTTGAAGTGGTTTGGGCACATGGAGAGAATGAGTGAGGAAAGATTGACCAAGAGGATATATGTGTCGGAGGTGGAGGGAACGAGGAGAAGAGGGAGACTAAATTGGAGGTGGAAAGATGGAGTGAAAAAGATTTTGTGTGATCGGGGCCTGAACCTGCAGGAGGGTGAAAGGAGGGCAAGGAATAGAGTGAATTGGAGCGATGTTGTATACCGGGGTTGACGTGCTGTCAGTGGATTTAATCAAGGCATGTGAAGCGTCTGGGGTAAACCATGGAAAGCTGTGTAGGTATGTATATTTGCGTGTGTGGACGTATGTATATACATGTGTATGGGGGGGGTTGGGCCATTTCTTTCGTCTTTTTCCTTGCGCTACCTCGCAAACGCGGGAGACAGCGACAAAGTATAATAAATAAAAATAAATAAATATATATATATATATATATATATATATATATATATATATATATATATATATATATATATATTTATATATATATATATATATTCATCATTCATTTATAATATTTTGTCGCTGTTTCCCGCGATCGCTAGGTAGCGCAAAGAAACAGACGAAAAAATGGCCCAACCCACCCACATACACATGTATATACATGCACGTCTAAACATGAACATATACATACCTATACACCTCAACGTATACATATACATGCACACAGACAGATATATACATATATACACGTATACATAATTCATACTGTCTGCCCTTATTCATTTCCGTCGCAATCCCGCCACACATGAAATAAGAACCCCCCTTCCCCAGCAGATGCGCAAGGTAGCGCAAGGAAGAGACAACAAAGGCCACATTTGTTCACACTCAGTCTCTAGCTTTCATGTATAATGCTCTGAAACCACAGCTCCCATTCCACATCCAGGCCCCACAAAACTTTCCATGGTTTACCCCAGACGCTTCACATGCTCTGGTTCAATCCATTAACAGCACGTCGACCACGGTATACCACATTGTTCCAATTCACTCGATTCCTTGAGCTCCTTTCACGTTCCTCCATGTTCAGGCCCGATCACTCAAAAGCTTTTTCACTCCTACTTTCCACCTTCAATTTGGCCTTCCACTTCTCCTCATTCCCTCCATGTCTTTGTCAATCGTTCCTCGCTCATTATCTCCATGTAACCAACCATTTCAAAACACCCACTTCTGCTCTCTCAACCACACTCATTTTATTACCACACATCTCTCTTACCCTTTCATTACTCAATCAAACCACCTCACACCATATATTGTCCTCAAACATCTCATTTCCAGCACATCCACTCTCCTCCGCACAACTCTATCTATAGCCCACGCTTCGCAACCATATTACATTGCTGGAACCACTATTCCTTCAAACATACAGATTTTTGCTTTCCGAGATAATGTTCTCGACTTCCACACATTCTTCAACGCCAAAACGTTCACCCCCTCTCCCACCCTATAATTCCCTCCCGCTTCCATGGTTCCATCTTCTGCCAAAGCCACTCCCAGATATCTAAAACACTTTACTTCCTCCAGTTTTTCTCCATTTAAACTTACCTCCCAACTGACTTGACCCTCAACCCTACTTTACCTAATAACCTTGCTCTTATTCACATTTACTCTCAACTTTCTTGTTTCACACACTTCACCAAACTCAGTCACCAGCTTCTGCAATTGTAACCCGAATCGGTCAACAGCGTAGCGCTGTATCATCAGCGAACAACAACTGACTCACTTTCCAAGCTCTCTCATCCACAACAGACTGCATACTTGCCCCTCTTTCCAAAACTCTTATATTCACATCCCAAACAACCCCATCCATAGATAAATTAAACAACCATGGAGACATCATGCACCCTTGCCACAAACCTATATTCACTGAGAACCAATCACTTTTCTCTCTTCCTATTCGTACACATGCCTTACATCCTCGATAAAATTTTTCACTGCTTCTAGCAACTTGCCCTCCACACCATATATTCTTAATACCTTCCACAGAGCATCTCTATCAACTCTATCATATGCCTTCTCCAGATTCATAAATGCGATATAAAAATCCATTTGCTTTTCTTACTATGTCTCACATACATTCTTCGAAGCAAACACATGATCCACACATCCTCTACCACTCGTGAAACCACACTGCTCTTCACCAATCTGATGCTCTGTACATGCCTTCACCCTCTCAATCAATACCCTCCCATATAATTTACCAGGAATACTCAACAAACTTATACCTCTGTAATTTGAGCACTCACTTTTATCCCCTTTGCCTCTGTACAATAGCACTATACAAGCATTCCTCCAATCCTTAATCACTTCACCATGAGTCATAAATACATCAAATAATCTTACCAACTAGTCAACAATACAGTCACACACTCTTTTAATAAATTCCACTGCAATGCCATCGAAACTCGCTGCCTTGCCAGGTTTCATCTTCTGCAAAGCTTTTACTACCTCATCTCTGTTTACCAAATCATTCTCCCTAAACCTCTCAATTTGCACACCACCTCGACCAAACATGCCACTCTATCATCAAACGTATTTAACAAATCTTCAAAATACTAACTCCATCTCCTTACATCACCAATATTTGTTATCACCTCCCCATTAGCCCCCTTCATTGATGTTCCTTTGTCTTACGCACTCTATTTACCTCATTCCAAAACATCTTTCATTCTCCATAAAATTTAATGATACTCTCACCGCAACTCTCATTTACCCTCTTTTTCACCTCTTGCACCTTTCTCTTGACCTCCTGCCTCTTTCTTTTATACATCTCCCGGCCATTTGCATTATTTCCCTGCAAAAATCGTTCAAATGCCTCCCTCCTCCCTTTCATCGATAATCTTACCTCTTCATCCCACCACTCACTACCATTTCTAATCTGTCCACCTCCCACGCTTCTCATGCCACAAGCATCTTTTGCGCAAGCCATCACTGCTTCCCTAAATGCATCCCATTCCTCCCCCACTCCCCTTACGTCCTTTGTTCTCATCGTCTTTCATTCTGTACTCAGTCTCTCCTGGTACTTCCTCACACAAGTCTCCTTCCTAAGCTCATTTACTCTCACCACTCTCTTCTCAGCAACATTCTCTCTTCTTTTCTGAAAACCTCTACAAATCTTCACCTTCCCATGGGAATTCCACAAGATAATGATTAGACATCCCTCCAGGTGCACATCTCAGCACTTTAACATCCAAAAGTCTCTCTTTCGTGCGCCTATCAATAAACACGTAATCCAATAACACTCTCTGGCCATCTTTCCTACATACATGCGTATACTTATGTATATATCACTTTTCAAACCAGATATTCCCAATCAACAGTCCTTTCTCAGCACATAAATCTACAAGCTCTTTGCTATTTCCATTTACAACACTGAACACCCCATGTACACCAATTATTTCCTCAACTACCACATTCCTCACCTTTGCATTCACATCACGCATCACTGTAACCCGGTCTCGTGCATCAAAACTACTAACACACCCAATCAGCTCCTCCAAAAACATTTGCCTCTCGTGATCTTTCTTCTCATGCCCAGGGGCATATGCACCAATAATCACCCATCTCTCTTTCTAAATTTTCAGTTTTACCCATATCAATCAAGAGTTTACTTTCTTACACTCTATCACATAATCCCACCACTCCTGTTTCAGGAGTAGTGTTACTCCTTCCCTTGCTCTTGTCCTCTCACTAACCGCTGACTTCACTCCCAAGACATTCTCAAACCACTCTTCCCCTTTACCCTTGAGCTTCGTTTCACTCAGAGCCAAAACATCCAGGTTACTCTCCTCAAACATGCTACCTATTGCTCCTTTTTTCTCATCTTGGTTACATTCACATACATTTAGACACCACAATCTGAGCCTTCGAGGAGGATGAGCACTGCCCTTTTAGAAAGTTAAAATACAAATATATATATATATATATATATATATATATATATATATATATATATATATATATATTTATTTTGCTTTGCCGCTGTCTCCCGCGTTAGCGAGGTAGCGCAAGGAAACAAACGAAAAAATGGCCCAACCCGCCCACATACACATGTATATACATACACGTCCACACACGCAAATATACATACCTATACATCTCAATGTACACGTATATATGCACACACAGACATATACATATATACACATGTACATAATTCGTACTGTCTGCCTTTATTTGTTCCCATCGCCACCTCGCCACACATGGGATAACAACACCCTCCCCCTTCATCTGTGCGAGGTAGCGCTAGGAAACGACACCAAAGGCCCCATTCGTTCACACTCAGTCTCTAGCTGTCACGTAATAATGCTCCGAAACCACAGCTCCCTTTCCACATCAAGGCCCCACAAAACTTTCCATGGTTTACCCCAGACGCTTCACATGCCCTGGTTCAATCCATTCACAGCACGTCGACCCCGGTATACCACATCGTTCCAATTCACTCTATTCCTTGCACGCCTTACACCCTCCTGCATGTTCAGGCCCCAATCACTCAAAATCTTTTTCACTCCATCTTTTCAACTCCAATTTGGTCTCCCACTTCCCCTCGTTCCCTCCACCTCTGATACATATATCCTCTTGGCCAATCTTTCCTCACTCATTCTCTCCATGTGACCAAACCATTTCAAAACACCCCCTTCTGCTCTCTCAACCACACTCTATTTATTTCCACACACCTCTCTTACCCTTACATTACTTACTCGATCAAAACACCTCACACCAAATATTGTCATCAAACATCTCATTTCCAGCACATCCACCCTCCTGAGCACAACTCTATCCATAGCCCACGCCTCGCAACAATACAACATTTTTGGAACCACTATTCCTTCAAACATACCCATTTTTGCTTTCCGAGATAATGTTCTCGACTTCCAAACTTTCTTCAAGGCTCCCAGGATTTTCGCCCCCTCCCCCACCATATGATTCACTTCCGCTTCCATGTTTCCATCCGCTGCCAGATCCACTCCCAGATATCTAAAACACTTTACTTCCTCCAGTTTTTCTCCATTCAAACTTACCTCCCAATTGACTTGACCCACAACCCTACTGTACCTAATAACCTTGCTCTTATTCACATTTACTCTTAACTTTCTTCTTTCACACACTTTACCAAACTCAGTCACCAGCTTCTGCAGTTTCTTACATGAAACTGCCACCAGCGCTGTATCATCAGCGAACAACAACTGACTCACTTCCCAAGCTCTCTCATCCACAACAGACTGCATACTTGCCCCTCTTTCCAAAACTCTTGCATTCACCTCCCTAACAACCCCATCCATAAACAAATTAAACAACCATGGAGACATCACACACCCCTGCCGCAAACCCAAATTCACTGAGAACCAATCACTTTCCTCTCTTCCTACATGTACACATGCCTTTCATCCTCGTTATAAACTTTCCACTGCTTCTAACAACTTGCCTCCCACACCATATATTCTTAATACCTTCCACAGAGCATCTCTATCAACTCTATCATATGCCTTCTTCAGATCCATAAATGCTACATACAAATCCTTTTGTTTTTCTAAGTATTTCTCACATACATTCTTCAAAACAACCACCAGATCCACACATCCTCTACCACTTCTGAAACTACACTGCTCTTCCCCAATCTGATGCTCTGTACATGCCTTCACCCTCTCAATCAATACCCTCCCATATAATTTACCAAGAATACTCAAAAAACTTATACCTCCGTAATTTGAGCACTCACTCTTATCCCCTTTGCCTTTGTACAATGGCACTATGCAAGCATTCCGCCAATCCACAGGCACCTCACAATGAAACATACATACGTTAAATAACCTTACCAACCAGTCAACAATACAGTCACCCCCTTTTTTAATAAATTCGACTGCAGTACCATCCAAACCTGCTGCCTTGCCGGCTTTCATCTTCCGTAAAGCTTTTACTACCTCTTCTCTATTTACCAAATCATTTTCCCTAACCCTCTCACTTTGCACACCACCTCGACCAAAACACCCTACATCTTCCACTCTATCCTCAAACAGATTCAACAAACCTTCAAAATACTCACTCCATCTCCTTCTCACATCATCGCTACTTGTTATCACCTCCCCATTAGTCCCCTTCACTGAAGTTCCCATTTGCTCCCTTGCCTTACGCACTTTATTTACCTCCTTCCAAAACATCTTTTTATTCTCCCTACAATTCAATGATACTCTCTCACCCCAACTCTCATTTGCCCTCTTTTTCACCTCTTGCACCTTTCTCTTGACCTCCTGCCTCTTTCTTTTAAACCTCTTACACTCATTTGCATTTTTTCCCTGCAAAAATCGTCCAAATGCCTCTCTCTTCTCTTTCACTAATAATCTTACTTCTTCATCCCACCACTCACTACCTTTTCTAATCAACCCACCTCCCACGATTCTCATACCACAAGCATCTTTTGCGCAAGGCATAACTGCTTCCCTAAATACATCCCATTCCTCCCCCACTCCCCTCATTTCCACTGTTCTCACCTTTTTCCATTCTGTACTCAGTCTCTCCTGGTACTTCCTCACACAAGTCTCCTTCCCAAGCTCACTTACTCTCACAACTCTCTTCATTCCAACATTCTCTCTTCTTTTCTGAAAACCACCACAAGTCTTCACCTTTGTCTCCACAAGATAATGATCAGACATCCCTCCAGTTGTACCTCTCAGCACATTAACATCCAAAAGTCTCTCTTCCGTGCGTCTATCAATTACCACGTAATCCAATAACGCTCTCTGGCCATCTCTCCTACTTACATACGTATACTTATGTATATTTCGCTTTTTAAACCAGGTATTCCCAATCACCAGTCCTTTTTCAGCACATAAATCTACAAGCTCTTCACCATTTCCATTTACAACACTGAACACTCCATGTATACCAATTATTCCCTCAACTGCCACATTACTCACCTTTGCATTCAAATCACCCATCACTGTAACCTGGTGTTGTGCATGAAAACCACTAACACACTCATTCAGCTGCTCCCAAAACACTTGCCTCTCATGATCTTTCTTCTCATGCCCAGGTGCATATGCACCAATAATCACCCACCTCTCTCCATCAACTTTCAGTTTTACCCGTATCAATCTAGAATTTACTTTCTTACACTCTATCACATACTCCCACAACTCCTGATTCAGGAGTAGTGCTACTCCTTCCCTTGCTCTTGTCCTCTCACTAACCCCTGACTTTACTCCCAAGACATTCCCAAACCACTCTTCCCCTTTACCCTTGAGCTTCGTTTCACTCAGAGCCAAAACATCCAGGTTCCTTTCCTGGGGATAGGGGATTAAGAATACTTCCTACGGATTCCTCACGTGTCATAGAAGGCGACTAAAGGGGACGGGAGCGGGGGGCCAGAAACCCTCCCCTTCTTGTATTTTAACCTTCTAAAAGGGGAAACAGAAGAAGGAGTCACGTGAGGAGTGCTCATCCTCCTCGAAGGCTCAGATTGGGGTGTCTAAATGTGTGTGGATGTAACCAAGATGACAAAAAAGGAGAGATAAGTATTATGTTTGAGGAAAGGAACCTGGATGTTTTGGCTCTGAGTGAAACGAAGCTAAAGGGTAAAGGGGAAGAGTGGTTTGGGAATGTCTTGGGAGTAAAGTCAGGGGTTAGTGAGGGGACAAGAGCAAGGGAAGGAGTAGCAGTACTCCTGAAACAGGAGTTGTGGAAGTATGTGATAGAATGTAAGAAAGTAAATTCTCGATTAATATGGGTAAAACTGAAAGTTGATGGAGAGAGATGGGTGATTATTGGTGCATATGCACCTGGGCATGAGAAGAAAGATCATGAGAGGCAAGTGATTTGGGAGCAGCTGAATGAGTGTGTTAGTGGTTTTGATGCACGAGACCGGGTTATAGTGTTGGGTGATTTGAATGCAAAGTGAGTAAAGTGGCAGTTGAGGGAATAATTGGTATACATGGGGTGTTCAGTGTTGTAAATGGAAATGGTGAAGAGCTTGTAGATTTATGTGCTGAAAAAGGACTAATGATTGGGAATACCTGGTTTAAAAAGCGAGATATACATAAGTATACTTATGTAAGTAGGAGAGATGGCCAGAGAGCGTTATTGGATTACGTGTTAATTGACAAGCGCGCGAAAGAGAGACTTTTGGATGTTAATGTGCTGAGAGGTGCAACTGGAGAGATTTCTGATCATTATCTTGTGGAGGCTAAGGTGAAGATTTGTATGGGTTTTCAGAAAAGAAGAGTGAATGTTGGGGTGAAGAGGGTGGTGAGAGTAAGTGAGCTTGGGAAGGAGACCTGTGTGAGGAAGTACCAGGAGAGACT
Organism: Panulirus ornatus; assembly: GCF_036320965.1. Lineage (NCBI taxonomy): Eukaryota > Metazoa > Arthropoda > Malacostraca > Decapoda > Palinuridae > Panulirus > Panulirus ornatus. Next base: position 36,518,010 of record NC_092237.1, read on the forward strand.
GAGTACAGAATGGAAAAAGGTGAGAACAATGGAAGTAAGGGGAGTGGGGGAGGAATGGGATGTATTTAGGGAATCAGTGATGGATTGCGCAAAAGATGCTTGTGGCATGAGAAGAGTGGGAGGTGGGTTGATTAGAAAGTGTAGTAAGTGGTGGGATGAAGAAGTAAGAGTATTAGTGAAAGAGAAGAGAGAGGCATTTGGACGATTTTTGCAGGGAAAAAATGAAATTGAGTGGGAGACGTATAAAAGAAAGAGACAGGAGGTCAAGAGAAAGGTGCAAGAGGTGAAAAAAGGGCAAATGAGAGTTGGGGTGAGAGAGTATTATTAAATTTTATTGAGAATAAAAAGATGTTCTGGAAGGAGGTAAATAAAGTGCGTAAGTCAAGGGAGCATATGGGAACTTCAGTGAAGGGCGCAAATGGGGAGGTGATAACAAGTAGTGGTGATGTGAGAAGGAGATGGAGTGAGTATTTTGAAGGTTTGTTGAATGTGTTTGATGATAGAGTGGCAGATATAGGGTGTTTTGGTCGAGGTGGTGTGCAAAGTGCGAGGGTTAGGCAAAATGAGTTGGTAAACAGAGAAGAGGTAGTAAAAGCTTTGCGGAAGATGAAAGCCGGCAAGGCAGCAGGTTTGGATGGTATTGCAGTGGAATTTATTAAAAAAGGGGGTGACTGTATTGTTGACTGGTTGGTAAGGTTATTTAATGTATGTATGACTCATGGTGAGGTGCCTGAGGATTGGCGGAATGCGTGCATAGTGCCATTGTACAAAGGCAAAGGGGATAAGAGTGAGTGCTCAAATTACAGATGTATAAGTTTGTTGAGTATTCCTGGCAAATTATATGGGAGGATATTGATTGAGAGGGTGAAGGCATGTACAGAGCATCAGATTGGGGAAGAGCAGTGTGGTTTCAGAAGTGGTAGAGGATGTGTGGATCAGGTGTTTGCTTTGAAGAATGTATGTGAGAAATACTTAGAAAATCAAATGGATTTGTATATAGCATTTATGGATCTAGAGAAGGCATTTGATAGAGTTGATAGAGATGCTCTGTGGAAGGTATTAAGAATATATGGTGTGGGAGGCAAGTTGTTAGAAGCAGTGAAAAGTTTTTATCGAGGATGTAAGGCATGTGTACGTGTAGGAAGAGAGGAAAGTGATTGGTTCTCAGTGAATGTAGGTTTGCGGCAGGGGTGTGTGATGTCTCCATGGTTGTTTAATTTGTTTATGGATGGGGTTGTTAGGGAGGTAAATGCAAGAGTTTTGGAAAGAGGGGCAAGTATGAAGTCTGTTGGGGATGAGAGAGCTTGGGAAGTGAGTCAGTTGTTGTTCGCTGATGATACAGCGCTGGTGGCTGATTCATGTGAGAAACTGCAGAAGCTGGTGACTGAGTTTGGTAAAGTGTGTGAAAGAAGAAAGTTAACAGTAAATGTGAATAAGAGCAAGGTTATTAGGTACAATAGGGTTGAGGGTCAATTCAATTGGGAGGTGAGTTTGAATGGAGAAAAACTGGAGGAAGTGAAGTGTTTTAGATATTTGGGAGTGGATCTGGCAGCGGATGGAACCATGGAAGCGGAAGTGGATCATAGGGTGGGGGAGGGGGCGAAAATTCTGGGAGCCTTGAAGAATGTGTGGAAGTCGAGAACATTATCTCGGAAAGCAAAAATGGGTATGTTTGAAGGAATAGTGGTTCCAACAATGTTGTATGGTTGCGAGGCGTGGACTATGGATAGAGTTGTGCGCAGGAGGATGGATGTGCTGGAAATGAGATGATTGAGGACAATGTGTGGTGTGAGGTGGTTTGATCGAGTAAGTAACGTAAGGGTAAGTGAGATGTGTGGAAATAAAAAGAGCGTGGTTGAGAGAGCAGAAGAGGGTGTTTGGAAATGGTTTGGTCACATGGAGAGGATGAGTGAGGAAAGATTGACCAAGAGGATATATGTGTCGGAGGTGGAGGGAACGAGAAGAGGGAGACCAAATTGGAGGTGGAAAGATGGAGTGAAAAAGATTTTTAGTGATCGGGGCCTGAACATGCAGGAGGGTGAAAGGAGGGCAAAGAATAGAGTGAATTGGAGCGATGTGGTATACCACGGTTGACGAGTGCTGTCAGTGGATTAAATCAAGGCATGTGTATGGGGGTGGGTTGGGCCATTTCTTTCGTCTGTTTCCTTGCGCTACCTCGCAAACGCGGGAGACAGCGACAAAAAAAAAAGTATATACATATATATATATATATATATATATATATATATATATATACATATATATATATATATATATATATATATATATATATATATATATATATATATATATATATATATATATATATATATATATATATATATATATATATATATTTATATTTGTGTGTGTGTGTGTGTGTGTGTGTGTGTATATATACTCTCCCAGGGGACAGGGGAGAAAGAATACTTCCCACGTGTTCCCTGTGTGTCGTAGAAGGCGACTAAAAGGGAAGGGAGTGGGGGGTTGGAAATCCTCCCCACTCATTATTCTTTTTTTTTTTTTTTCGAAAAGAAGGATCAGAGAAGGGGGCCAGGTGAGGATATTCCCTGAAAGGCCCAGTCCTCTGTTCTTAACGCTTCCTCGCTAATGCATGGAATGGCGAATAGTATGAAAGACAAGAAAACGAAATATATATATATATATATATATATATATATATATATATATATATATATATATATATATATATATATATATATATATATATATATATATATATATCATTTTTTTTTTTTATTATACTTTGTCGCTGTCTCCCGCGTTTGCGAGGGAGCGCAAGGAAACAGACGAAAGAAATGGCCCAACCCCCCCCCCCATGCATATGTATATACATACGTCCACACACGCAAATATACATATCTACACAGCTTTCCATGGTTTACCCCAGACGCTTCACATGCCTTGATTCAATCCACTGACAGCACGTCAACCCCGTATACCACATCGCTCCAATTCACTCTATTCCTTGCTCACCTTTCACACTCCTGCATGTTCAGGCCCCGATCACACAAAATCTTTTTCACTCCATCTTTCCACCTCCAATTTGGTCTCCCTCTTCTCCTCGTTCCCTCCACCTCCGACACATATATCCTCATGGTCAATCTTTCCTCACTCATTTTCTCCATGTGCCCAAACCACTTCAAAACACCCTCTTCTGCTCTCTCAACCACTCTCTTTTTATTTCCACACATCTCTCTTACCCTTACGTTACTTACTCGATCAAACCACCTCACACCACACATTGTCCTCAAACATCTCATTTCCAGCACATCCATCCTCCTGCGCACAACTCTATCCATAGCCCACGCCTCGCAACCATACAACATTGTTGGAACCACTATTCCTTCAAACATACCCATTTTTGCTTTGCGAGATAATGTTCTCGACTTCCACACATTCTTCAAGGCCCCCAGAATTTTCGCCCCCTCCCCCACCCTATGATCCACTTCCGCCTCCATGTTTCCATCCGCTGCCAGATCCACTCCTAGACATCTAAAACATTTCACTTCCTCCAGTTTTTCTCCATTCAAACTCACCTCCCAATTGACTTGACCCTCAACCCTACTGAACCTAATAACCTTGCTCTTATTCACATTTACTCTTAACTTTCTTCTTCCACACACTTTACCAAACTCAGTCACCAGCTTCTGCAGTTTCTCACATGAATCAGCCACGAGCGCTGTATCATCAGCGAACAACAACTGACTCACTTTCCAAGCTCTCTCATCCCCAACAGACTTCATACTTGCCCCTCTTTCCAAAACCCTTGCATTCACCTCCCTAACAACCCCATCCATAAACAAATTAAACAACCATGGAGACATCACACACCCCTGCCGCAAACCTACATTCACTGAGAACCAATCACTTTCCTCTCTTCCTACACGTACACATGCCTTACATCCTCGATAAAAACTTTTCACTGCTTCTAACAACTTGCCTCCCACACCATATATTCTTAATACCTTCCACAGAGCATCTCTATCAACTCTATCATATGCCTTCTCCAGATCGATAAATGCTACATACAAATCCATTTGCTTTTCTAAGTATTTCTCACATACATTCTTCAAAGCAAACACCTGATCCACACATCCTCTACCATTTCTGAAACCACACTGCTCTTCCCCAATCTGATGCTCTGTAGATGCCTTCACCTTCTCAATCAATACCCTCCCATATAATTTGCCAGGAATAGTCAACAAACTTGTTTATTTATTCATCATATTTAATTGCCGTCCTCCGCGTCAGCGAGGTAGCGCAAGGAAACAAATGAGGAGTGGGCCAACCCACCCGCAGACACATACACATACATAAGCGCCCATACACGCACATACACGTACATGTACATTCTAACGTATACATACATATAGATACAGAGAGATATAGATATATACACATATACATATTCATATTTTCTGCCTTCATCCAATCCCGTACCTCCCCCCTACACACACACACACACACACACACACACACACATGAAAATAGTATTCCCCCCCCCCCTCCAGCGAGGTAGCGCCAGGAAAAGACAAAAAAGGCCACTTTCGTTCACACTTCGTCTGTAGCTCTCATGTGTAATGCACCGAAACCACAGCTCCCTTTCCCCATCCAGGCCCCACAAACCTTTCCATGATTTACCCCAGACACTTCACATACACTGGTTCAATCCATTTACAACACGTCGACTACGGTATACCGGTATACTCTATTCCTTGCACGCCTTTCACCCTCCAGTATGCTCAGGTTACGATCGCTCAAAATCTTTTTCAATCCATCCTTCCACCTCCATCTTGATCTCCCGCTTCTCCTTCTTCCCTCCTCCTCTGACGTATATATATCTTCTTTGTCAATCTTTCGTCACTCATTTTCTCCATATGACCAAACCATTTCAACACACCCTCTTCTACTCTCTCAACCACACTCTTTCTATTACCACACATCTCTCTTACCCTTTCATTACTTACTGAATCAAACCACCAAACATCACATATTGTCCTCAAACATTTAATTTCCAATACATCACCCTCTTCCGCACAACTCTATCTATAGCCATTGCTTCGCAACCATATAACATTGTTGGAACCACTGTTCTTTCAAACATACCCATTTTTGCCCTCCGAGATATCATTCTTGCCTTCCACACATTCTTCAACCTTCCCAGAAACTTCGTCCCCTACTCCATCCTGTGAGCCACTTCCGTTTCCATGGTTCCATCCACTACTAGGTCCACTACAGATATCTAAAACACTTCACTTCCTCCAGTTTTCCTCCATTCGAACATACCTCCCAATTAACTTGTCTCTCAACCCTGCTGAATCTAGTAACCTTGCTCTTATTTACATTTACTCTCGCCTTTTGTTTTTCTCAAACTTTACTAAACTCATCCCCAACTTCTGCAGTTTCTCACCCGAAATAGCCACCAGCGGTCTACCATCAGCGAACAACAACTGACTCACTTCCCAAGTCCTCTCATCCACAACAGACGGCATATTGCCCCTCTCTCCAAAACTCTTGCATTCACTTTCCTAACAACCCCATCTATAAGCAAATTAAACAACCATGAAGACATGACTCACTCCTGCCGCAAACCGACATTCACTGGGAAACAATTACTTTCCTCTCTTCCTACTCTTACATATGCATTACATCCTTGGTAAAAACTTTTCACTGCTTCTAGCAACATACCTCCCACACCTCATAACCTTAACACCTTCCACAAACCTTCTCTATCAACTCTATCGTATACCTTCTCCAGATCCATAAATTCCGCAAACAAATCTATTTGTTTTCCTAAGTATTTCTCGCATGCATTCTTCAAAGCAAACACCTGATCCACACATCCTCTACCACTTTTGAAACCACCCTGCTCATCCACAATTTGATGCTCTATACATGCCTTTACCCTCTCAATCAATACATTTCCATAAAATTTCCCAGGAATACTCAAAAACTTATGCCTCTGCAATTTGAACCCTCTCCTTTATCCTCTTTCTGCTTCTACTATGCATGCATTCCGCTAATCCTCAAGCATTTCACCATGATCCATACATACATCTAATATCCTGACCAGCCATTCACAACAGAGTCATTACATATTTCAATAAATTTTACTGCAATACCTATCCAAACACGCTATCTTGCCGGCTTTTATCTTCCGTACAGATTTCACTACGTCTTCTCTGTTTACCAAACCATGTACACAATTCACACTTGCTGCCTTTATTCATTCCGTCGCCACCCCGCCACACATGAAGTGACAAACCCCTTCCCCCACAGGCGCGCGAGGTAACGCTAGGAAAAGACAACAAAGGCCACATTCGTTCACACTCACTCTCTAGCTGTCATGTATAATGCACCAAAACCACAGCTCCCTCTCCATATCCAGGCCCCACAAAACTTTCCATGGTTTACCCCAGATGCTTCACATGCTCTGGTTCAATCCATTGACCGCACGTCGACCCCGGTATACCACATCGTTCCAATTCACTCTATTCCTTGCGCGCCTTTCACCCTCCTGTATGTTCAGGCACCCGATCACTCAAAATCTTTTTCACTCCAACCTTCCATCTCCAGTGTGGTCCTCCACTTCATCTTCTTCCCTCCACCTCTGACACATATATCCACTTTGTCAATCTTTCCTCACTCGTTCTATCCATGTGACCAAACCATTTCAAAACACCTTCTGCTCTCTTTATATTACCAGACATCTCTCTTACCCTCTCATATCTTACTCGATCAAACCACCTCACACCACAGGTTGTCCTCAAACGTTTCATTTCCAATACCACCACCCACATCCGCTCAACCCTGTCCATAGCCCGTGCCTCAGCAAAAATATAACATTGTTGGAACCACTATTCCTTCAAACATACCCATTTTTACGTTCCGAGATAACGTTCTCCCTTCCACACATTCTTCAACACGCCCAGAACCTTCGTCCTCTCCCCCACCCTGTGACTCACTTCCTCTTCCATGGCTGCATCCACTGCAAAATCCACTCCCAGATACCTAAAACACTTCACTTCTTCCAGTTTTTCCATTCAAACTTACCTACCAGTTTACTTGTCCTTCGACCCTACTGAACCTAATTGCCTTGCTTTTATCAACATTTAATCTCAGCTTTCTTCGTTCACACACTTTACCAAACTCAGTCGCCAGCTTCTGCAATTTCTCACTCGAATCAGCCACCAACGCTGTATCATCAGCAAACAACAATGACTCACTTCCCAAGCCTTTTCATCCACAACATACTGTATACTTGCCCCACTCTTCAAAACTCTTGCATTCACCTCCCTAACAACCCCATCCATAAACAAATTAAACAACCATGGAGACATCAAGCAACCCTGCCGCAAACCGACATTCACTGGGAACTTTTCATTGCTTCTAGCAGCTTACCTCCCACACCACATACTCTTCATACCTTCCACAGAGCATCTCTATCAACTCTATCATATGCCTTATCCAGATCCATGAAATCTACCGACGGCCATCTGCTTTTCTAAGTATTTCTCACAAACATTCTTCAAAGCAAACACTTGATCCACACATCCTCTACCACTTCTGAAATCACACTGCTCTTCCCATATCTGATGCTCTGTACATTCTTTTACCCTCTCAATCAATACTCTCCCATACAATATCCCAGAAATACTCAACAAACTTTTACCTCTGTAATTTGAACATTCACCTGTATCCCCTTTGCATTTGTACAATAGCACTATGGATGCATTCCGCCAATCCTCAGGCACTTCACCATGAACCATACATACATTGAATATCCTTACCAACCAGTCAACAACACAGTCACCCCCTTTTTTGATAGATTCAACATGCAATTCTCCAAGACATATGTCTTGGACAATCGCATGTTTACCAAATGGCGTCCTAGCTTTGTCTATTCTATGTATATCAACTGACTTATATTTCTCTCTTGTGTCTCCACTGATGATATATAATTACACGAAAGTGCACTTGGAAACTTATGGTGTTTCATTTTTCCCGTGGACTCATAGGAACATCTTGATCACGCGCAAAATTGTGATCCTTTCCAATATACATACATACATACATATATATATATATATATATATATATATATATATATATATATATATATATATATATATATATATATATATATATATATATATATATATATATATATATATATATATATATATATATATATATATGTATATATAAATATATATATATATATATATATATATATATATATATATATATATATATATATATATATATATATATATATATATATATATATATATATATATATCTATATATATATATATATATATATATATATATATATATATATATATATATATATATATATATATATATATATATATATATATATATATGTATATATATATATATATATATATACATATATAAATATATATATATTTTTTTTTTTTTTTTTTTTTTTTTTATACTTTGTCGCTGTCTCCCGCGTTTGCGAAGTAGCGCAAGGAAACAGACGAAAGAAATGGCCCAACCCCCCCCCCCCCCATACACATGTACATACACACGTCCACACACGCAAATATACATACCTACACAGCTTTCCATGGTTTACCCCAGACGCTTCACATGCCTTGATTCAATCCACTGACAGCACGTCAACCCCTGTATACCACATGACTCCAATTCACTCTATTCCTTGCCCTCCTTTCACCCTCCTGCATGTTCAGGCCCCGATCACACAAAATCTTTTTCACTCCATCTTTCCACCTCCAATTTGGTCTCCCTCTTCTCCTCGTTCCCTCCACCTCCGACACATATATCCTCTTGGTCAATCTCTCCTCACTCATTCTCTCCATGTGCCCAAACCATTTCAAAACACCCTCTTCTGCTCTCTCAACCACGCTCTTTTTATTTCCACACATCTCTCTTACCCTTACGTTACTTACTCGATCAAACCACCTCACACCACACATTGTCCTCAAACATCTCATTTCCAGCACATCCATCCTCCTGCGCACATCTCTATCCATAGCCCACGCCTCGCAACCATACAACATTGTTGGAACCACTATTCCCTCAAACATACCCATTTTCGCTTTCCGAGATAATGTTCTCGACTTCCACACATTTTTCAAGGCTCCCAAAATTTTCGCCCCCTCCCCCACCCTATGATCCACTTCCGCTTCCATGGTTCCATCCGCTGACAGATCCACTCCCAGATATCTAAAACACTTCACTTCCTCCAGTTTTTCTCCATTCAAACTCACCTCCCAATTGACTTGACCCTCACCCCTACTGTACCTAATAACCTTGCTCTTATTCACATTTACTCTCAACTTTCTTCTTCCACACACTTTACCAAACTCAGTCACCAGCTTCTGCAGTTTCTCACATGAATCAGCCACCAGCGCTGTATCATCAGCGAACAACAACTGACTCACTTCCCAAGCTCTCTCATCCCCAACAGACTTCATACTTGCCCCTCTTTCCAGGACTCTTGCATTTACCTCCCTTACAACCCCATCCATAAACAAATTAAACAACCATGGAGACATCACACACCCCTGCCGCAAACCTACATTCACTGAGAACCAATCACTTTCCTCTCTTCCTACACGTACACATGCCTTACATCCTCGATAAAAACTTTTCACTGCTTCTAACAACTTGCCTCCCACACCATATATTCTTAATACCTTCCACAGAGCTTCTCTATCAACTCTATCATATGCCTTCTCCAGATCCATAAATGCTACATACAAATCCATTTGCTTTTCTAAGTATTTCTCACATACATTCTTCAAAGCAAACACCTGATCCACACATCCTCTACCACTTCTGAAACCGCACTGCTCTTCCCCAATCTGATGCTCTGTACATGCCTTCACCCTCTCGATCAATACCCTCCCATATAATTTACCAGGAATACTCAACAAACTTATACCTCTGTAATTTGAGCACTCACTCTTATCCCCTTTGCCTTTGTACAATGGCACTATGCACGCATTCCGCCAATCCTCAGGCACCTCACCATGAGTCATACATACATTAAATAACCTTACCAACCAGTCAACAATACAGTCACCCCCTTTTTTAATAAATTCCACTGCAATACCATCCAAACCTGCTGCCTTGCCGGCTTTCATCTTCCGCAAAGCTTTTACTACCTCTTCTCTGTTTACCAAATCATTTTCCCTAACCCTCTCACTTTGCACACCACCTCGACCAAAACACCCTATATCTGCCACTCTGTCATCAGACACATTCAACAAACCTTCAAAATACTCATTCCATCTCCTTCTCACATCACCGCTACTTGTTATCACCTCCCCATTTGCGCCCTTCACTGAAGTTCCCATTTGCTCCCTTGTCTTACGCACCCTATTTACCTCCTTCCAGAACATCTTTTTATTCTCCCTAAAATTTACTGATAGTCTCTCACCCCAACTCTCATTTGCCCTTTTTTTCACCTCTTGCACCTTTCTCTTGACCTCCTGTCTCTTTCTTTTATACTTCTCCCACTCAATTGCATTTTTTCCCTGCAAAAATCGTCCAAATGCCTCTCTCTTCTCTTTCACTAATACTCTTACTTCTTCATCCCACCACTCACTACCCTTTCTAAACAGCCCACCTCCCACTCTTCTCATGCCACAAGCATCTTTTGCGCAATCCATCACTGATTCCCTAAATACATCCCATTCCTCCCCCACTCCCCTTACTTCCATTGTTCTCACCTTTTTCCATTCTGTACACAGTCTCTCCTGGTACTTCCCCACACAGGTCTCCTTCCCAAGCTCACTTACTCTCACCACCTTCTTCACCCCAACATTCACTCCTCTTTTCTGAAAACCCATACTAATCTTCACCTTAGCCTCCACAAGATAATGATCAGACATCCCTCCAGTTGCACCTCTCAGCACATTAACATCCAAAAGTCTCTCTTTCGCGCGCCTGTCAATTAACACGTAATCCAATAACGCTCTCTGGCCATCTCTCCTACTTACATAAGTATACTTATGTATATCTCGCTTTTTAAACCAGGTATTCCCAATCATCAGTCCTTTTTCAGCACATAAATCTACAAGCTCTTCACCATTTCCATTTACAACACTGAACACCCCATGCATACCAATTATATATATATATATATATATATATATATATATATATATATATATATATATATATATATATATATATATATATATATATATATATATATATATGTATATATATATATATATATATATATATATATATATATTTATTTTTCTTTTTCTTTTTTTTTTTTTGCTTTGTCAGTGTCTCCCGCGTTTGCGAGGTAGCGCAAGGAAACAGACGAAAGAAATGTCCCAACCCACCCCCATACACATGTATATACGTACGTCCACACACGCAAATATACGTACATACACAGCTTTCCATGGTTTACCCCAGACGCTTCACATGCCCTGATTCAATCCACTGACAGCACGTCAACCCCGGTATACCACATCGATCCAATTCACTCTATTCCTTGCCCTTCTTTCACCATCGTGCATGTTCAGGCCCCGATCACTAAAAATCTTTTTCACTCCATCTTTCCACCTCCAATTTGGTCTCCCACTCATCCTCGTTCCCTCCACTTCCGACACATATATCCTCTTGGTCAATCTGTCATCACTCATTCTCTCCATGTGCCCAAACCATTTCAAAACACCCTCTTCTGCTCTCTCAACCACGATCTTTTTATTTCCACACATCTCTCTTACCCTTACGTTACTTACTCGATCAAACCACCTCACACCACACACTGTCCTCAAACATCTCATTTCCAGCATATCCATCCTCCTGCGCACAACTCTATCCATAGCCCACGCCTCGCAACCATACAACATTGTTGGAACCACTATTCCTTCAAACATACCCATTTTTGCTTTGCGAGATAATGTTCTCGACTTCCACACATTCTTCAGGGCTCCCAGGATTTTCGCCCCCTCCCCCACCTTATGATCCACTTCCGCTTCCATGGTTCCATCCGCTGCCAGATCCACTCGAAGATATCTAAAACACTTTACTTCCTCTAGTTTTGCTCCATTCAAACTTACCTCCCAATTGACTTTCTCACATGAATCAGCCACCAGCGCTGTGTCATCAGCGAACAACAACTGACTCACTTCCCAAGCTCTCTCATCCCCAACAGACTTCATACTTGCCCCTCTTTCCAAAACTCTTGCATTTACCTCCCTAACAACCCCATCCATAAACAAATTAAACAACCATGGAGACATCAAACACCCCTGCCGCAAACCAACATTCACTGAGAACCAATCACTTTCCTCTCTTCCTACACGTACACATGCCTTACATCCTCGATAAAAACTTTTCACTGCTTCTAACAACTTGCCTCCCACGCCATATCTTCTTAACACCTTCCACAGAGCATCTCTATCAACTCTATCATATGCCATCTCCAGATCCATAAATGCTACATACAAATCCATTTGCTTTTCTAAGTATTTCTCACATACATTCTTCAAAGCAAACACCTGATCCACACATCCTCTACCACTTCTGAAACCACACTGCTCTTCCCCAATCTGATGCTCTGTACATACCTTCACCCTCTCAATCAATACCCTCCCATATGATTTACCAAGAATACTCAACAAACTTATACCTCTGTAATTTGAGCACTCACTCTTATCCCCTTTGCCTTTGTACAATGGCACAATGCACGCATTCCGCCAATCCTCAGGCGCCTCACCATGAGTCATACATACATTAAATAACCTTACCAACCAGTCAATAATACAGTCACCCCCTTTTTAATAAATTCCACTGGAATATTATCCAAACCTGCTGCCTTGCCGGCTTTCAGCTTCCGGAAAGCTTTTACTACCTCTTCTCGGTTTACCAAATCATTTTCCCTAACCCTCTCACTTTGCACACCACCTCGACCAAAACATCCTATATCTGCCACTCTATCGTCAAACACATTCAACAAACCTTCAAAATACTCACTCCATCTCCTTCTCACATCACCACTACTTGTTATCACCTCACCATTTGCGCCCTTCACTGAAGTTCCCATTTGCTCCCTTGTCTTAGGGACTTTATTTACCTCCTTCCAGAACATCTTTTTATTCTCCCTAAAATTTAATGATACTCTCTCACCCCAACTCTCATTTGCCCTCTTTTTCAGCTTTGCACCTTTCTCTTGACCTCCTGTCTCTTTCTTTTATACATCTCCCACTCAATTGTATTTTTTCCTGCAAAAATCGTCCAAATGCCTCTCTCTTCTCTTTCACTAATAATCTTACTTCTTCATTCCACCACTCACTACCCTTTCTAATCAACCCACCTCACACTCTTCTTATGCCACAAGCATATTTTGCGCAATCCATCACTGATTCCCTAAATACATCCCATTCCTCCCCCACTCCCCTTACTTCCATTGTTCTCACCTTTTTCCATTCTGTACTCAGTCTCTCCTGGTACTTCCTCACACAAATATCCTTCCCAAGCTCACTTACTCTCACCACCCTCTTCACCCCAACATTCACTCTTATTTTCTGAAAACCCATACAAATCTTCACCTTAGCCTCCACAAGATAATGATCAGACATCCCTCGAGTTGCACCTCTCAGCACATTAACATCCAAAAGTCTCTCTTTCGCGCGCCTGTCAATTAACACGTAATCCAATAACGCTCTCTGGCCATCTCTCCTACTTACATACGTATACTTACGTATATCTCGCTTTTTAAAACAGGTATTCACAATCACCAGTCCTTTTTCAGCACATAAATCTACAAGCTCTTCACCATTTCCATTTACAACGCTGAACACCCCATGTATACCAATTATTTCCTCAACTGCCACATTACTCACTTTTGCATTCAAATCACCCATCACTATAACCCGGTCTCGTGCATCAAAACCACTAACACAATCATTCAGCTGCTCCCAAAACACTTGCCTCTCATGATCTTTCTTCTAATGCCCAGGTGCATATGCACCAATAATCACCCATCTCTCTCTATCAACTTTCAGTTTTACCCATATTAATCGAGAATTTACTTTCTTACATTCTATCACATACTCCCACAACTCCTGTTTCGGGAGTACTGCTACTCCTTCCTTTGCTCTTGTCCTCTCACTAACCCCTGACTTTACTCCCCAGACATTCCCAAACCACTCTTCCCCTTTACCCTTGAGCTTCGTTTCACTTAGAGCCAAAACATCCAGGTTCCTTTCCTCAAACATACTACCTATCTCTCCTTTTTTCACATCTTGGTTACATCCACACACATTTATACACCCCAGTCTGAGCCTTCGAGGACGATGAGCACTCCCCGCGTGACTCCTTCTTCTGTTTCCCATTTCAGAAAGGTAAAAAAAATGCAATGAAGGGATAATTACTGGCCCCCCGCTACCGTCCTCTTTCGTAGCCTTCTACGACACGCGAGGAATGCGTGGGAAGTATTCTTTCACCCCTATCCCCGGTGATGATATATATATATATATATATATATATATATATATATATATATATATATATACATATATATATATATATATATATATATATATATATATATATATATTTTTTTTTTTTTTTCAAACTATTCGCCATTTCCCGCGTTAGCGAGGTAGCGTTTAGAACAGAGAACTGGGCTACTGAGGGAATATCCTCACCTGGCCCCCTTCTCTGTTCCTTCTTTTGGAAAATTAAAAAAAATTGAGAGGGGAGGATTTCCAGCCCCCCGCTCCCTCCCCTTTTAGTCGCCTTCTACGACACGCAGGGAATACGTGGGAAGTATTATTTCTCCCCTATCCCCAGGGATAATATATATATATATATATATATATATATATATATATATATATATATATATATATATATATATATATATATATATATATATATATATATATATATGTATATTTTTTTTTTTTTTTTACTTTGTCGCTGTCTCCCGCGTTTGCGAGGTAGCGCAAGGAAACAGACGAAAGAAATGGCCCAACCCCCCCCCCATACACATGTATATACATACGTCCACACACGCAAATATATATACCTACACAGCTTTCCATGGTTTACCCCAGACGCTTCACATGCCTTGATTCAATCCACTGACAGCACGTCAGCCCCGGTATACCACATCGCTCCAATTCACTCTGTCCCTTGCCCTCCTTTCGCCCTCCTGCATGTTCAGGCCCCGATCACACAAAATCCTTTTCACTCCATCTTTCCACCTCCAATTTGGTATCCCTCTTCTCCTCGTTCCCTCCACCTCCGACACATATATCCTCTTGGTCAATCTTTCCTCACTCATCCTCTCTATTTGCCCAAACCACTTCAAAACACCCTCTTCTGCTCTCTCAGCCACGCTCTTTTTATTTCCACACATCTCTCTTACCCTTACGTTACTCACTCGATCAAACCACCTCACACCACACATTGTTCTCAAACATCTCATTTCCAGCACATCCATCCTCCTGCGCACAACTCTATCCATAGCCCACGCCTCGCAACCATACAACATTGTTGGAACCACTATTCCTTCAAACATACCCATTTTTGCTTTCCGAGATAATGTTCTCGACTTCCACACATTCTTCAAGGCCCCCAGAATTTTCGCCCCCTCCCCCACCCTATGATCCACTTCCGCTTCCATGGTTCCATCCGCTGCCAGATCCACTCCCAGATATCTAAAACACTTCACTTCGTCCAGTGTTTCTACATTCAAACTCACCTCCCAATTGACTTGACCCTCAACCCTACTGTACCTAATAACCTTGCACTTATTCACATTTACTCTTAACTTTCTTCTTCCACACACTTTACCAAACTCAGTCACCAGCTTCTGCAGTTTCACACATGAATCAGCCACCAGCGCTGTGTCATCAGCGAACAACAACTGACTCACTTCCCAAGCTCTCTCATCCCCAACAGACTTCATACTTGCCCCTCTTTCCAAAACTCTTGAATTTACCTCCCTAACAACCCCATCCATAAACAAATTAAACAACCATGGAGACATCACACACCCCTGCCGCAAACCTACATTCACTGAGAACCAATCACTTTCCTCTCTTCCTACACGTACACATGCCTTACATCCTCGATAAAAACTTTTCACTGCTTCTAACAACTTTCCTCCCACACCATATATTCTTAATACCTTCCACAGAGCATCTCTATCAACTCTATCATATGCCTTCTCCAGATCCATAAATGCTACATACAAATCCATTTCCTTTTCTAAGTATTTCTCACATACATTCTTCAAAGCAAATAAATTATACATTTCCTTTTTTCCGTAGCCAGAGGTTGAACCATTATGAGACATTTATTTTTTTCATTCATTTCAAGCTAGAAGTTTCAGTTTTCTAAATTGTTTCTTACATTTTTCACCTGTATATATATTGTATGTGTGTGTGTGTGTGTATGTGCGTATGTATGTGTATGTGTGTGTATGTGTATATGTATATATATATGTATATTATCCCTAGGGATAGGGGTGAAAGAATACTTCCCACGTATTCCTTGCGTGTCGTAGAAAGCGACTAGAGGGGACGGGAGCGGGGGGCCAGAAATCCTCCCCTCCTTGCATTAACTTTCTAAAATGGGAAACAGAAGAAGGAGTCACGCGGGGAGTGCTCATCGTCCTCGAAGGCTCAGAGTGGGGTGCCTAAATGTGTGTGGATGTAACCAAGATGTGAAAAAAGGAGAGATAGGTAGTATGTTTGAGGAAAGGAACCTGGATGTTTTGGCTCTGAGTGAAACGAAGCTCAAGGGTAAAGGGGAAGAGTGGTTTGGGAATGTCTTGGGAGTAAAGTCAGGGGTTAGTGAGAGGACAAGAGCAAGGGAAGGATTAGCAATACTCCTGAAACAGGAGTTGTGGGAGTATGTGATAGAGTGTAAGAAAGTAAATTCTCGATTAACATGGGTAAAACTGAAACTTGATGGAGAGAGGTGGGTCATTATTGGTGCATATGCACCTGGGCATGAGAAGAAAGATCATGAGAGGCAAGTGTTTTGGGAGCAGCTGAATGAGTGTGTTAGTGGTTTTGATGCACGAGACCGGGTTATAGTGTTGGGTGATTTGAATGCAAAGGTGAGTAATGTGGCAGTTGAGGGAATAATTGGTATACATGGGGTGTTCAGTGTTGTAAATGGAAATGGTGAAGAGCTTGTAGATTTATGTGCTGAAAAAGGACTGATGATTGGGAATACCTGGTTTAAAAAGCGAGATATACATAAGTATACTTATGTAAGTAGGAGAGATGGCCAGAGAGCGTTATTGGATTGTGTGTTAATTGACAGGCGTGCGAAAGAGAGACTTTTGGATGTTAATATGATGAGAGGTGCAACTGGAGGGATCTCTGATCATTATCTTGTGGAGGCTAAGGTGAAGATTTGTATGGGTTTTCAGAAAAGAAGAGTGAATGTTGGGTGAAGAGGGTGGTGAGAGTAAGTGAGCTTGGGAAGGAGACCTGTGTGAGGAAGTACCAGGAGAGACTGAGTACAGAATGGAAAAAGGTGAGAACAATGGAAGTAAGGGGAGTGGGGGAGGAATGGGATGTATTTAGGGAATCAGTGATGGATTGCGCAAAAGATTCTTGTGGCATGAGAAGAGTGGGAGGTGGGTTGATTAGAAAGGGTAGTGAGTGGTGGGATGAAGACGTAAGAGTATTAGTGAAAGAGAAGAGAGAGGCATTTGGACGATTTTTGCAGGGAAAAAAATGCAATTGAGTGGGAGATGTATAAAAGAAAGAGACAGGAGGTCAAGAGAAAGGTGCAAGAGGTGAAAAAAAGGGCAAATGAGAGTTCGGGTGAGAGAG